>NW_006791661.1:156723-182708 GCF_000442215.2 Lipotes vexillifer
GCCTCTCACCGCTGCGGCCTCTCCCGTTGCGGAGCACAGGCTCCGGACGCGCAGGCCCAGCGGCCATGGCTCATGGGCCCAGCCGCTCCGCGGCACGCGGGATCCTCCCAGACCCGGGCACGAACCCGTGCCCCCTGCATCGGCAGGTGGACTCCCAACCACTGCGCCACCAGGGGAGCCCTGGAGCTTGACTTTTCATCCTCTTAAATGAGTGAGAGTTTTTAAATTTGATGACATCCAACTTAGCAATTTCACTTTTATAAATAATCCTTTGGTGTCAAGTCTGAAAAATCTTCACCTAGCCCCAAATTGTAGAGATGTTTCTCTTATTTTTTCTTAAACTTTTGTAGTTTTACGTTTAATTTTGTGATCCTTTGTGAGGTAATATTTGTATAAGATGTGAGATCTTGGTGAAGGTTCAGTTTTTGCCTATAGAGGTCCAATTGCCCCAGCACCACCTGTTGAAAGGCTCTCTTTCCTCCACTGATTTTCTCTTGGCATCTTTGTCAAAAATCAGTTGTGGATAATTGTGTGGATTTACTTCTAGGTTTTCTATTCTGTTCCATTGAACTGTGTACCCATCTCTGCCAATACCACAGTCTTAACTAGTGAAGCTGCATAACTCTTGAAATCAGGTAGAATTATTTAAAGACTTAATCTTCTTTTAAAAATTGTTTCAGCTATTCTAGTTTCTTTTACTCTCCATATAATTAATATAATCTTTTCTATATTAAAAATCATCTTGCTCATATTTTGAGTAGAACTGTGTTAAACCGTATATCAATTTGGGAAGAATTGGCATCTTTACTGTGTTGAGTCTTCTGATACGTGAACACAGAGTGTCTCTCTGTTTATTCAAATCTTTTATTTCCTTCTCCAGAGGTTTTGTAATTTTCAGCATACAAATTTCATACATGTTTTGTTAGATTTAAACCTCAGTATTCATTTTTTTTGAGCCACTGCTAATGATACTGTGTTTTAATTTTTATGTTTATTGCTAGTACAGATGACTTCTCAGTAGTACAATTAATGTTGAGCTCGTATTCTATGACTGCTGAACTCACTATTCATTCTAGGAGTATTTTTAAATTTTTTTGGTTTTTTTGTGTTTTCTACATAGACAATCATGTCATCCTCAAATAGGATAAGTTTATTTTTTTCTTTACAGTCTGTATGTCTTTAATTTCCTTTCTTACCTTATTGCACTGGTACTACTTTCAACTCTATATTGAATAATGCTGGTGAAAGCAGACATTCTTACCTCATTCCTAATCTTTGGGTGAAACCATTCAGTCTCTCATCATTAAGTATAATGTTACCAGTAGGTTTTTGTAGATGTGCTTTATCAAGTCGAGGAAGTTGCCCTCTATTCCTATTGCACTGAGATTTTTTTTAAAAAATTATGAATGCTTGTTAACTTTGTCATATATTTTTTTCTGAATCAATAGATGTGATTTTTTTTCTTTAGCTTGTTAATATGGTAAATTACTTTGCTTTTTCCATATCAAGTCAGTCTTGCAACCTTAGAGCCTTAGACTGAACCACACCTGGTTGTGGTAGATCATTCTTTCTATATATTGCTGAATTATTCTGTTAAGTTTCATTAAGCATTTTTGTGTGTGTATTAATGAGAGATATTTGTCTGTAGTTTCCTTTTTTGGTATTGTCTTTATTAGGGTAATACTGGTTCATAAAATGAATTAGGAAGTGTTACTTCCTTTCTGTTTTCTTGAAGATATTGTGAAGAATTGGTATTAATTCTTCTTTACATATTTGGTAGAATTCTCCAATGAAACCATGTGGCCTGAAGATTTTTTTGGGGGGGAGTTTTCAAACTGTAAATTCAGTTTACTTAACAATTATAGGACTGTTCAAATTATTATCTGTTATTTCATGTTTGGTAGATTTTTTTAAAACAATTTGTCCATTTCATCTAAATTGTCAAATTTATTTCTCTAGAGTTTATGTAGTATTTTCCTAGTATCCTCTGATATCTACAGGTTCTGTAGTGCTTTTCTCCTTTTAAACAGATATTTTTAAATGTATGGGTTAATTGAAAAATGTATTAAATTTTGAATACATTAAAAATATCTCAGCGGGAGAGGCAGATCGGGCAGCTTAGGCAGCAAACCGCTGTGCAGTCCTGGCGTTTGCCTGAGGACCTCGAAACTACCTTTCCCCTGCCGGGCAGCATGGGCACCATGAACGACATGGCAGGACTGAATTCGGGGAAGGTAGCTGCCCTGCTTCAGAAACTGAATTCCGATCCTCAGTTCGTACTCGCCCAGCATGCCGGCACCACCCATGACCTGCTGGACATCTGTCTGAAGAGGGCCATGGTCCAGGGTGTTCAGCACATGTTGCAACAGGCTGTGCATCTGGAAGGCAAGCCCATCACCAACCAGAAGAGCTCAGGGCGATGCTGGATCTTTCCTTGTCTAAATGTTATGAGACTTCCATTCATGAGAAAATTAAATATTGAAGAATTTGAATTTAGTCAATCTTACCTCTTTTTCTGGGACAAGGTTGAATGCTGTTATTTCTTCTTAAATGCTTTTGTGGACACAGCGCAGAAAAAGGAGCCTGAGGATGGTAAGCTGGTGCAGTATTTGCTTACGAATCCTGCAAATAATGGAGGATAATGGGATATGCTTGTCAATATTGTTGAAAAATATGGTGTTATTGCTAAGTGCTTCCCTGAATCTTATACAACAGAGGCAACCAGAAAGATGAATGATATTCTGAATCACAAGATGAGAGAATTCTGTATACGACTGCGGAACCTAGTGTACAACAGCACAACCAAAGGAGAAATCTCAGCCACACAGGATACCACTATGGAGGAGATGTGCAGAGTGGTGTGCATCTATTTGGGTAATCCACCAGAGATGTTCACCTGGGAGTATCAAGACAAAGATAAAAACTATCAAAAGATTGGCCCCATAACACCCTTGAAGTTTTACAGGGAACATGTCAAGCCGCTCTTCAATATGGAAGATAAGATTTGTTTAGTGAATGACCCTCGGCCCCAGCACAAGTACCATAAACTTTACACAGTGGACTACTTAAGCAATATGGCTGGAGGGAGAAAAACTCTATATAACAACCAGCCCACTGACTTATTGCAGAAGATGGTTGCTGCCTCCATCAAAGATGGAGAGGCTGTATGGTTTGGCTGTGATGTTGGAAAACACTTCAATAGCAAGTTGGGCCTCAGTGACATGAATGTCTATGACCTTGAGTTAGTGTTTGGTGTCTCCATGAAGAACATGAATAAAGCTGAGAGGCTGACTTTTGGTGAGTCACTTATGACCCATGCCATGACATTCACTGCTGTCTCAGAAAAGGATGATTAGGAGGGTGCTTTTGTGAAACGGAGAGTGGAAAATTCGTGGGGTGAAGACCATGGCCACAAAGGTTACCTGTGCGTGACAGATGAGTGGTTCTCTGAATATGTCTACGAAGTGGTGTTGGACAGGAAGCATGTCCCTGAAGAGGTGCTAGCTGTACTAGAGCAGGAACCCATTGTCCTGCCAGTCTGGGACCCCATGGAGGCTTTGGCCAAATGATATTGCCTCCAGCTTTTCCTCCTCCCGTGGGACCTGAAGGAGTTGCAAAGGACAGATCCAGGGACTGAAGCCAGAGTTACACAGGTGATTGTGTGTTCCCACGGGACACAGTCAGACTCTTGGCTTTCTCCTCCAGGAACCTCTTTGGGAAAGTGTGCTTTATGCTGAAACAAAATACTCTCTAAAGAAAAAGAAGGGAAAGATCAGCTCATACTATCGACTCTCCTCATCTCCAACATCTCAGGATCTCTTAGCATTTTAATCAGATGTAATTGTTTGTCTTAAGTCTGTCACACCAGTTTGGTTCAGTGTCTGTTTTAGTAAGGCAGGAGAGGATGAGCAATTGAGGTGTGTGGAGAGAAAACGGACTTAGTGTTCCTTGTTCCGAGACTAGAGTAGGGGGAGGGTGCCCTAATATTTGAGCTCTCAAAACTGCCTGACAGTAACACTGTCCCTCCTAGGTGGCAGTCACTGAATTCAGTTTTTTCAAGGTAATTTTATGTGCCTCTAATAGGCCAGGAATGTGAGGTTGATCAAAACTGACATGATTCCTTCCTATTGTTCTGAACTGCGGGAGAACACAGTTCTACTTGAGTCACGGGTTAAGTAGAGGGTTGGAGAAAGTAGGTGAGAGAACAACCCAAACCTTATCATGATCTGAATTATAATCATTAGCAGGAGCTCTTGCCAAATGGTTTAACTTCTGCCTCTGGGATTGGGAGTTGGGTGGGCACGAAAAGGGGATATCTGTTCTTTCTGACAACTAAATGGTGCTGAGAAGCTCTTGAATAAAACACTTTGCTAAAACAAACAAAGAAACAAAGCCTCAATGCTAATATGTCCAAAGTAGAACTTTTGACTTGCTCAACTGTCATAGTCTACCCACAGTTGTTTTATTTTATTAATTCATTAGAGCTATCTAATTGTTCAAGCCTCAAACTAAGTCAATCCTTAATTTTTCGCTTTCCCTCATTTTCCAACCCTACTAATTCTGTTTCAAAATATATCCAGAAATCAACCACTTCTCATTTCCACTCCAAGCCATGCCACCATCATCCTCCCCTAGACTCTACTGCGATGCCCCTTGTAGGGGGCATCTCCTCTACAGTTCATCCTTTACATAGCAGAGAGATCGTATAATTTTCCTACTCCCTGGAGTGACTTTCCAGCTCACATGGACTAAATCCAAATTCCTTACCCTGGCTATAAGACCCTGCATACTAGTAAGCCCTGGTTTGTAGGCCCTGGCCTCCCCTATGAAATCATCTCCTGTAAGGCTCTCCTGACTCAGTGTGCTTCAGCAGTCACACCCTTCCTTCTGTTCCTTGAGGATGCCAAGCTCTTCTCCAGCTTGTAGTGCTGGCACAAGCTTTTCACTCTACTTGATGTGCTCTTTCGCCTGAACATCTTATGGTTGATGGCTGTCTCCTTCTTGTAATCTGTATTCCAGAAAAAGAAATGTTTTCATTGACCATTCAATCTACTCACTTTCTATTCTGTTAATCTGTTTTTTAATAGTCTCCATAGCATCTATTTATATATGGTATTTTTTATTTATTCTTTGTTAATTGGTTGTTTTCTAATCTAAGGTGTAAGCTCTGTGTATGCAGAGGCTTTGCCTTTTTTCATTACTGCTGTATTGCCAGCACCTAGAACCATGTATTGAACAAAACAAGTGCTCAATACATAATTTCTGCATAAATGAATGAAAGTGCTCTGCTTAATGCCATCTATAGCATATCTTATTTCATTCTCCAACAAATGAACAGTGTCGTGTTACCCATTTTATAGATAAGAAAGTGGGGCTTTAAAATAATCTGTCCCAGCTATGGAACTACAATAGTGTATTTCTTCTGCCAATTTCAAGCTTTGGGATGCCATCACTCATGGCAAATGCATGGGAGAAAGAACTTTAAGAAGTGTATTGCTAACCTTTGTTTATAAACCTGTTTTTATCTCAGATACTTCCAACTGAAGTCCTAAAAATTCTCAGAAAGCATGCTTCATTATCTCCTTCAGATGATGATCTCACTGAGTCTGGTGGAAATATGGGAGAGTTACAGAAAAGAGTGAGTTACTACTAGATCTTGTTAAGTCTATGGTTCCAGGAGTACTTCTTTGTTTATTGTAAAAGAACATCATTTCATGTATAGTATTGTTGGGAAATATTAGCTCCAAGTAGAATTATTACAACTGTCAGAAAAAAAAATGGCCTGTCTAGGTATTTAAAATATGGAGGAGGCACATCCACGTACATTAAGTGTCAAGGAGGTATCATACCTTAAGTATCAAGGAGATATCAAGGAGATATACACACACACACACACAAAATAAGCAAAAACAAATAAATTACCAAACACCCTGGAAATATAGAGTGTTGACACATCTTAGAAACTGCCCAAGGCAGTCAGGAATGAAAAACAACAACAAAAAAACCCCCAAAAACTGCACATTCAAGGAAGTTTTCTAGCTTTCATAGCAACTGCCTACCTCTGTAACATTATCTTTAATAGAATAGTTCTTTGTGAAAATTGTGAGCTCTCGCAATTGTTCTCACTATTAAGTCAACTGGTAAGGAGCTAGCAAGTTGCAGTTTACCTTTTAGAAATATGAGGAAACTGAGGCAGTCGTTCTCTTAGGATAATGCAGTAAATTAGTTTTGGAGGTCTGTTGCCTGGAAGCAAGTATAAGGGCTTAAGAGTTGTGGTTTCCAGGCTACTATATTTTAAAGGAGACAATGATTTTTTTTTTTTTTTCCCCTGATTTTCAAATCCCTGAGCCTGGACAGTGCAGAAAACACAGCCAGATTTAGGTAACAGCTTATTTCCCACCTCTGTGCCTATGAAGTGGAATATATTTATCTGTGACAAAAGAGCTTTGCCTCTATTTGGTGGTAAATCTTCAAATCTGTTTAGAACCAGGGTCAGCTTCTCAAATGAGCCTTTTCACCATTTAGGCTTTCTGAATCTGATTAACACTGTATCAGGGAATTGTCTGGTGTCTGACCTTGAACAGCATGCTTTCCTACTTGCCTTTTTGGCGGGGGGAATCATTTTGTACAGCCTTGGACAATGAGATTCCTCCCCAGCAGGCTTGATGGCATTTGTGGGCTCCTTTTACTGATATCCAAAGGGTTTCAGCCCCAGTGACCTGTCATCTGTCCCCTCACCTGCTTACATGCTGATTCATTGATGAGCTGGCATTGCAGGCCCCGCCTCCCTCTGAATGGTCTGTGAGGTTGTGATTGCTCCTGGAGAGGGGATGTGGAGCTGAGCCACCGTGGGTTACTACACGTGGGAACCGGCAGCCTATCTGTTGCCACAGAAGAACTTGGTGACCTGAGAAGCAGCCCTTTCTCACCACCCTGTTACTGTTCTATCTATATCCGGCTTCTCTAGCTTTTTAAAGGAATTTCTGATTCAGGCACTAGCAGCTAATTCCACAGGAGTTGTAAGGCAGCCTGTGACATAAACTGAGACAGAAGTTTCCCCTCAGAGACTGTCTTTTTTTTATTGGCAAAGACTTCTGGCTCTTCTCAGAGGAATACCTTGTTGCTTAAGATGAGTGGCTGTAGAAAACGATGTAAACGTGAAATATTGAAATTTGCCCAGTACCTTCTCAGGCTATTAACAGGTTCTCTTCATACAGGTAATGACTTTTTTTTTTTTTTTTTAATGGAGGCTGGTAGAGCATGGTACCGAAGTTGAAATGGAATAGGAAAGGCTCACTATTTCTATGTTGTGTTTATTTTTAATGCTGTCAATAAAATACAGTTGTGTTTGCTAAGATTCACGTTTCTAAAAATGTGTGCAATGCAGCTCTAATTTGGGGATAGAACTGGATTCTGTGGATATATCTTTTGTGTCTTTTTGGCAGTGTCGCTGTTAAATGTGTCTCAATCTAAGGAAGCAGTGTCTGCAGGGTAGAAAGATTTTTTTTTTTAAATGCGTGATTGTGTGAGGGTTTCTCCTTTTCTCCTGCTTGCTGCAATTTGCTGGAAAATCACAAAGCTCTTCTTTCTGCAGGTATTTAGAAATTCTCTACCTTTGATCATTATAATCCATAGATTATTTCTAGTATTTGATTATAGAACTTAGCAGTGAAAGAGTTAAGGACATTTCTTTTGGATTTCTGAATTCCTTGCAAAATGTGAGCAAATTGTGAAAACAGCTGAAGAGTATAATGTCCATGAGAGCTTTGATATTTGTTTCATTGCAGTGGATTTTAATGTTTAACAGTTTGTACAATTGAAATAGAAACTCTATTTAAATCTAAGCGTTGATAGAAAAATTTTTTAAGGTGTTCCAAAATTATGAGCGTAAACCAGCAATTTTGCTGCCTGTGAAATTCCTAGGCAATGCCGTAATTAAGGTAGTGACAGGTGGGACCAAAACTACTTTGACTCTGAGAATAGATATTTTTAATGGACCCTCAAACTTCTGAGGAGCAAAGCTGGGTTGATAAAATACCACACTTTGGTTCTGGCTATGAAGAACTATTGTTAGCTTTATTTTTTCAACTTACACGTGTCTTCTTTTATCTAAATCGTGAGAAAGAAGAGTTAGTAAAAAAAAAAAAAAAAACACCTAGACACTATACTGCAAGGATGAGGGATGAATTTGAGCAACATTTTATCTAGGAAGTAAAGTCTTTATGGTGAACAGCAGACCTGCATATATGATTATGTTGACAACCTGATCAGGAAAAACAGTTTTGAGGGGATAACTGTGAAAATCAAATGATTTTCTGAGAGCATGATTAAGTATTCATAAACATAATAACAGGATTGTTATCAGATGCTACTCTTTAAGCAGTGCAAATTGTGGTGGCTTTTGACACTTTTCAGAAGAGTTATTGAGAGTCTGTACCTGCCTTTCGTTAACCTGGAGCTCTGTTGTATTTTTCACCCAGTCTTTACACTTCTATACTTAGTCCCAATATGAGTTTGCTGTATGATGTCAATTGTGATCAATAATATCAATATATTAGCTATAAACATTCAATTAAGGATGATGTGCCATTTATGATGTCATGTCTTATTGGACAATGCTCAATAGGGGATCTTTTATCTAGCTATGAAATTAGAGAAATATTTTATAAAAGAAAGTTTTCCATGAGGTTTCCATGGTAGTCTGTATTTTCCTCTTGGATAAGGCAGTTTTAAGGTTCTACCTGTTTCTTGCTGGATTTGGGTGCAGTGTTCTGCCGTTTCTTGCTCAGTTTGTGTATAGTTTTCTGAAACTTCTGATTTCAAAATTTTATGAAGATGGTAAATGGTTGTGAAGTCATAAACCATAAGCATTGAATCCAAAATGTAGTGGTTGGCTAATGACTGCACGGTAATTTATAATATGAAATTTATGGAAAGCTAGTATAGCAGAAATATTTTAAGCCTTATTTAATGCGTATTTAGAAATCAATATAGGTGGGATTCATTCTCTTCTTTCTGAGCCACAGGAGAAAAATATAAGAACTTTGAGAAATAGGACAGATTATTATAAAATAGTAAGCTAGATTTATGACCTGGGAAATGTGATTACAGCAACTTGTTTCTCGTAAAAATTCTTTTCAGCTCACTCTCTAATACTAAATGTTGTAAAATCCAGCCAGAATCTTTGCAACTGCTCAGAATGCAACTTGGAAAAGCCAATTTATGCGTTTACTAGATGCTGTGATAATATACACTGTTCACATTGGAGAATCTAATGTAAAATTCATTAGAGCACTTTCAAGTCCCTTAGCTAGTAATTAATGAAAAAGTAGGAAGCAGAGTTGAATTAGTTTAAAAAATTTGCTTTAAGGTTGGATATGCAAGCAGTTGCTAGTTGTATCCTGAACAATCAGCATATGTCTTTGTAGTTATCAAAAATTTAAAACAATATGAATGTGCCTTGGATGATTTTTTTTCTTCATTTTACCAGCAAGCCCTTAATCTTCACTTTTTCAGTTAAAGATGTGATCTAAGGAAATAGTGATTTTGTTTTACATTTGGAAACAGGTTATTTCTGAAATACATAATCTGTGTTGTTGGCAGTTGCCTTTCATTTGATACCAAAATGCCCATGCCTTTATACAAACAGAAAATTTGAAGTGCAAAGAAATTTTCATGAAGACAAACTCCCCTTTGATGTGCCTTATTGCTATGACAAGTTAGAGAAAAGCAGTTTCCTTTTCTGGGAGCTTTTCATACAAGTTTTGGCAATGCCTAGGATTGCTTATAAATAAATAATTTAAAATTAGTGATTTTTTCTAAAATAATCTTTATGTTAGAGAGTGCAAATTCAGTAATAAAAATTTGTCCAGGTAAAATAAGATGCTTTCATTTTACCAGAAACTTTTTCCATATTTTTATCATGGCAAATCATTTTGCAAAGAGTGGATTTTACAAACACATGTGTTGGCCTTACTTGTTATGAAATATAAGTATTTTTAAAGATTCTTTTATATATAATAAATCTCAGAAATCCATATGCAAATATTAAAAGTTAGTGGCCACCATGTTCAGTGTAGTGCGGTGCAATACAAGATCAGTTATCGTAATTCCTTTTCAATTTGACACCTATATCTTCTTGTACCATATTATATTCTAATCTAGATGGGGCTCATGGTAACCAATATATTTTTGTACATCTAAAGAAATGGAGTTGATTTTGAGGATTTTAGTCTGACACTAGTAGTATGAGACTTATTCTATTGATGGGCAATTTGTGTACTATAGGAGCCCAAGGAACACTCTGTCATATAAATGCTGACCCATTGAAAAGGGTAAATAATATTGCAGATATTGAATTTTAAACTGTCTCTTCTTTATGTGTGAAGTTTAGTATTGGAATGCTTAATGGTTCTTTTTGGAAGGTTGTTTGGACATTTATCAATTCTCTGCACATAGTTTTCTTGAAAAATCAAGACCTGAACACATTTTCCTATTAGCAGGTATTCCCGAAACATATGTGTGAAGTGGCTATTGCCTGGAGCTCTGTTTCAGGCTTCAAGACAATGAGCTACAGGTGTGGTGAAGTTCAACTCTCCACCTGAGGGAAACAGAGGCAATTCAAACCAAAACATTCTTTTAAGCTTTGAATTGCTGTTTAAGTAGTGGGTTACAGTACTTCAGATTTAATAAAATTATATTATTAAAAGCATGACATAAGCATTTCTCATTTCATCAAGTAGAGAACTTTAGATGAGAGAGAGAGAGAGAGAGAGAGCATCTGTTTTACAAATTTGCATTGAATTGCTTCCAGCCTTATCATTGTTAAAGGGACTGTGGATCAAGCCATTCACAAGGCTAGTGATTTAAAGATTTAGATTTTTTTTCTGTTGCATTTTTAAAGTACGAAGAGAAAATAAAGGTTGATGCTTAGCAAAATAAGAGACTTAAGAAAAACTGTGTCTAGCTACGCACACTTCCTTCTTTCGCCTCCTGATTACACATCACAGAATCATGTTTTCAATCCCCTCTGTCCTCCTCTTCTGTCCCTCATCCCTGCCACATTTGAACACAGGGCCGACGCATCTCATGCAAAAGATGTGTCCCTGAAGACCTCACATAATTAACGATTCATAAAACTCAGGTTTCATCCTGGCAAAAGGTGATAGGAGTTTTTATTTCTCAGTTCACATGGCCCTGGCATGTGGCAGTTGAATAAAACAGCTTATATTTGCTTGGCCTGCCTGCTCTGAAGCTATGCTATACTTGATTACATTTATGTTTTTTAATTCATTCAAACTTTGCTGATAAAGGGAGATCGTATTTCTTATAGCACTATGTAAAATTTGCATTATTGAAATGCGCATAAAATGCCACAAGTTATGCTCAATTTGCTTCTTCTATTGAAACCTGCCCTCAAATAGAAGAAAGCAAAGGATGTTTTTCTTGACTGCCAAGGAATATATGTAATTAGGTTGCTTTTCCCAGCAAGAGTTTACATTTTAAACTTTATCAGAAGAATTATTTTGGCCTCTATTAATAAATTTAACTTTTCATTCAGGAGTGAAGGGATATTTTGAGGAGTGCAGCTTCTTGCCTTATCTCAAATTCTGCCATGGCTACCAAATCTGGTTAGAGGATACCTAGGTTCAATGGGTAAAACACCCATATATGCAGAATACTGGTTGCCCCTTTCATTTCAGAAGAAAATCTGCATATTAATGTTTATTAACTTTGTATTTTAAGTTTTTTACCACATAATTAGTGTATTAGGTAAAACTTATATGGCTTAAAGACTCTTCCAAAGAGCAGATTGTTTTGGTCATTGTGAGAACTTCAAAGTAGTAAGTGATCTGATTTCACAGTCTTAGTCATGTTAAACTCTTAAAACTCATTTCTTGACTAACTGACAAAATTAATCATGTGCTCTCAAGGGAAGAGCTAATATTCATAGAAGGGGCTGTATTTGCCGCTATTGGTTAAAGTAATCAGACTTTCTTAGCAGAAACTTTAACAGTTACACATCAGTGCTTCATTTGAATATGCAAAGAAATATTGAAGTTTCACCGTACAGGCTCTTGAGGATATTATACGTTGATTTTGATATGTATCAGTTATTTCCTGGCAGGAAAGAAAGAGATCTCAGGAAAATAATTTACTAAAGGGGCCATGTATGTGGGCAGGGGTAAGGAAGTCAACAAGGGGTAAGGGGTACTCGAGTAATAGCAGACCGCTGAAGGAGCAAGGGATGGGGGCCGTTTCTGAAGCCTGGAGAGGGAACCGGTGGGCAGAAGACGGCTTGACAGGAGATGTGGCCTTTAGTCCAGCGACATAGCCAACCCATGGAGACCTGACAGTAAGGGAGCTCAGGAAAAGAGAAAAAAAGAAAATTGCTGGGCTCTCCTCTCTCCAACCTTCCGATTTTTGCTAGTGCTTCCATTGGCTGACCCCATCCTAGAAGCCAGTGGGCAAACTAAGTAGGAGAAACATGCTCATGGCCATATTTATTATTTTATATTCACCGACTACCACTGACAAGGCTTGCTTTGTTTAAAATTACTAACATTAGTCACATTGCTTCCCCTCAAAATATATTGAAAGAGGCATAAGCAACCTAATCATATCCCTGGGTTGGCTTGTAAGGTTCCTGTCAATCCACCACATCTTTTACTATCACTGTTTATCTTTTACTTTGACCATATAGCTTCTGCCCAAAATTTCTCTGTTTTTCTTAAACTTTATAAGTAAAATGAACCTACACCTTCAAACAGATGGACTCTGTTTTTGAGGAGGTGTCACCGTAATCAGCCACATTAAATGACATAGGAAGACAGTGTGATGTTTGTTGTAGAGGTAGATGGTATTACAGCCCAGGACGATATGGTTATGCTTTGTGCTTGCTGAGGACGATGATGGATTTTCTTTCATAAAGTATATTTTCTCCCCAAACTCCTTTTTCCAGCATGAGATACCTTGTGAGTTGCTGGGAAGGGGCTAAGATCTGAGGAGCTGCCCTTCCTTGTGGAAGAAAGCAAAGTCCAACTGGCCATTGATGAAAATCATCATTGGTATATTTTTTGCAGTATATGCCAACAATTTTGACAAACAAACTAGTTTTGATCCAGCCTTTGCAAACCATGGCTCTATGCCTACCATTCTCCATTAATTCTGACTGATAGATACACTCAATACCATCAGAATGTCTCAAGATGTTCTTTATGTGGGACCAATGTTCACTTTACTTTTTCAAATTAATTTTTATTGGAGTATTGTATTGTAAATATTGGAGTATTGTAAATCGTTGATTTACAATGTTGTGTCAGTTTCAGGTGTACAGCAAAGTGAATCAGTTATACATACACATGTATCTATTCTTTTTTCAGATTCTTTTCCCATATAGGTTATTATTGAATAGAGTTCCCTGTGCTATACAATAGGTTCTTATTAGTTATCTATTATATATATATATTAGCGTGTATATATTTAAAAGGTGAAGGCATGGGACTCTGAAGCAAATCAACATGTAATAATGGCTGAGGAGGGCCAACTAATTATTATTTTCAGGGAGGGTGAGTCAGAGAACTGAATGAGTGGCTGAGGTAGGAGAAGAGCTATGCCAAATTTTGCTTGGAGGAGTAAAAGGCATTCCATCATTAGACACCCTTCTTTATGTGTCTCATGTCTGGCTCACTGTCTGGCTCTGTTTTGCTCCCTCTAATGTCTTTACATCATAGTCTTAATGACCATAATATGAATATATTACATTAAAAACAAAAAATAATAATTCTTAGAATGTTCCAGAGGAGCTGTTCTCTCTGCTTAACCCCCAGCTATGCTTCTGGAGCGCAACAGCATGCACAGAGGAAGAGTTAGGAGCCTCGTGTTAGACTTCCAGCTCTATCCTTATTTCTACGATTGTGAAGGTCATCCAGCTGCTCTGAGCTGGGTCAACTCGTCTGTAAAATGGGGATATTCCTACATATGTTTCCCTTGCTAGCCAACATTCCATAAATGGGTAGCTTTTGTCATTATTACTGAGCTGATAGCCATAGGATGTTCTGTTTTTTTAAAAATAAATTTTCCTTAAAGGTAATTGGATACCTAATCATTATTATGCTGCCTGGTAATTTGGAATAAATCTAAAGTAACCGATATAAATGACTGCATTTTTAAAAACTATTTTGCCTTTTATTGTGTTAGTTTTCAATAACTATAACTGCCATTTATTGATTCAACTGAAGTTTATTAAGTGGTTGTTAAGGGCTGAGGCTTGTGTTTTTGTAAGGTATTTCATGATTCCCACCTGCCCCAAGTTGCTCTGCTACTGCAGCAAATAAATGCAGGGCAGTTAACTCCACAAACCAACGTGTGCTTAGATTTCCGAAAGCAGAGAACAGCTGTCTCTTGTGGTTTTAGCCAAGGAGAGGTGAGGAAAACGAGCAACCTAGGTGAGGCAGTAAGCCTTCAAAATATGCTCTTTTGGGGGCTTCCCTGGTGGTGCAGTGGTTGAGAGTCCGCCTGCCGATGCAGGGGACGAGGGTTCGTGCCCCGGTCCGGGAAGATCGCACATGCGTGAGCCACGGCCGCTGAGCCTGCGCGTCCGGAGCCTGTGCTCCGCAACGGGAGAGGCCACAACAGTGAGAGGCCCGCGTACCGCAAAAAGAAAAAAGAAAAAACAAATGCTCCTTTGAAGAAAGTTAGAGGGAGAGAAGCCAATGAGAGGGAAACCAAACAAGGAAGGTAAGAAAGCAGCTGGGAGAAAGAGGATCAGTGGGTTTATTTGCAGGAGAAGGAAGTTTTGCTGAAAAGCCAAATTGCTCACACTACCAGTATTGCTGCAGAAACTACCAGCAAAGCAAGCCCACCAGAAGGTTCTGTTCCTTGTCTGGGAAAGTGCTTCTGTGGCTTACTGAGCGAATCAGGCAGTGAATCAGTTAAGTGCCTGTTCACATTCCATTTCTACCCGCTTGGATCTGTCTCCACTCTGATGTGCATTGATTTCATTCCCTTTTGAGCTCTCATAGTACAAGTTGTCTATCCCCCATTGTTCAGCATTTAATTAGTCATCAACACTGTATTATTTAACAGATTCAGGTGTTAGAGGTGTATCTCAAGTAGACCTGAGTCTTCTAAGTGACATAAATATATTTAATTCTCCAGCTCTACCCTAACACAGTGTTTACTGTATATCTGTTCAAAAATATAGATTTGTGGGAGGATATTATAAATAAGTATCAGTTTCTTTCTCCATATAATTTAATGTGTTCCTTTCTGACTCACATTATCAGACTTAAAATGAGAGCACTTGAGCACACCATGGGGAGCCTAGCCCATGGTGCCAAACCTAGGATGTGGTGGGAGTAAGATATAAAACTAGATTTGGCAGAATCCAAACTATATCTTTGTTTCATTATACAATTCTCCCTTCTTAAACTCAAAATCACTCTGAAGAGCTGTGTGATGACTTTAATTCTCAGCTCAAGCATCATCTTAGTAAGTCGTTTCCTGATCATCCAATCCAAAATAACCCCTCCTACAGTGACTTTCTTTTACATCACCTTTCTGAAATTTATTTTACAGATAGGGCGGCCAAAATTGGGACACTTTGGAGAGTAAAGGGAGGCCATCTTAATAATCACAGCAAGAATATAGGCACAAACCAAGACTGTCACAGACAAACTGGGATATATGGTCACCTTCTCCACAGAAATGACCATGATCTAAAATAATTTAGATTATTTACAAGTGTCTGTAAAACTGGGATATGAACTCCTTTTTAAGGATCCTGTTTGTTTTGTTCATACTGTAATCTAGTGTGTAGACCATGCTTGGTGCATAATAAATGATTAATAAGTAGTCATTGGGTGTTTGACTAAGTTGCACACCAGTGTATTTTAGGGGACAAAGTAACCACATCTTATACCACTGTTTCACTACATGTCTTCCCCAAAGTTGGTAGGGTTGTGATTGTTTGCCTATATCACTTCTTCAGATCTCAGCTCTGTCAGCTACTCATTGTAATCTCTGCTGTAGTTCTGCTTTCTTATCTCTGCCCATTATAGAAACTGTTGTAGATAATCCAGAGCCCTGGAAGTCTGAATTCTCTCTAATTGTACACAAAGGAGTTATAACTACACATTTTCAAATAGGAGTAGGTGATGTATATTTTCTCATTTGTTTCAAAAGTCATATATCCTATGAGGGATTTATATAGAAAGTTCTATGTATTTGTATTTTCTCATTTTTCTACAGTGAACATAGTATATGTGCAATGATTTGCACTTTAATGTTTTTAATAATATAGAAATTTCTAGGTTCTTTCAATCTTTAACTATGGTAAACCTGTTGGAACCAAAAGATACCACCTTGGATATACTGTAATTGTATATGTATATATATACACACACAATTATTTATATTTATATGTAAGATATGTATATATATATATATATATATATATATAGTTGATCTGTCTTGTATCTGCAGTTTTCTTCTCCAGCTTGTATATACATTTGAAAAGTTTTAATTTCCCCTAGCTCAGAATTATCACCTCTACAATGGGAAGATTTCCATTTTGCAAAGTTACCAGGTTAAGATAAGAGTTTTAAAGCCTACCAAGTCAGTCGTGCTCCTCTTCTGTAATACACCCTTGAGATACACAGAGCCTGTTTTATTATGGGGTATACTTAAAAGAGTTTCCTAAACATTTTGCAATTCCCTGAGCCAAACAAAAGTCAAAAGTCTTCAAAGAGCTTATAGCCAGTTCTGTAAACGGCTTTTAGAACTTTAAAGATCGGTTTTATGCTGTGTCTACTAAAGATTCCCCAGGGGCAACTATACAGCCAACTGCTGGGCATATACCCAAATGCATGCAAATGTGTCATCCAGTGATGCCGTCCTAGTCCATCTCCAAGTAAAGTCTTAGTCTTTGATCTTGGAAGGTTAAAAAGCTTGTTCAAGTTCAAAATAGTGAAGGTGCACAGCACACTGACAATAATAGAAACAATATTATGTAAATTATGCTACTTATATAAATAGTTTTCTTGGAATATGCTATTGGATCATCGACATGTAAAATCTCAATGGATCATAAAAATTTTTTGGTCTGACTTTATTTTCAGAAGAGAATGTTGAGGTCAGAGTTACTCAAGTGATTTTTATCAAGATCATGGGAGCTGGTTAGTCCTGTTACTAGTCCATTACACTGCTATTTCCAGAAGACATTGTTCTTTCAACCTTACATTGTGATAAGTGTCTATGGTGATGTCCTGCTCTGATTAAATACCTGGTGTTGGCAGCCAAGAAGACCTAAACTTAAATCTTAGCACCATCTCATTTTAGCAGGAGACCTTGGACAAGTTTACATTCTTCCATACCTGTTTGCTCATCAGAAAAATTGTTATCCCTACTCAGGCTGCCACCCGGTACTTTTTCAGGCCAGCATTTTTTTTTTTTAATATTTATTTATTTATTTTCTTAACTTTTTTGGCTGCATCAGGTCTTGGTTGCAGCACGCAGGCCTCTCTCGATTGCAGCATGAGGCTTTCTCTCTAGTTGTGGCATACAGGCTCCAGGGCGCATGGGCTCTCTCATTGAGGCACATGAGCTCAGTAGTTGTGGTGTGTGGGCTTAGTTGCCCCATGGCATGTGAGATCTTAGTTCCCCTACCAGGGATCGAACCCGCGTCCCCTGCATTGGAAGGCGGATTCTTTACCACTGGACCACCAGGGAAGTCCCCAGGTCAGCATTTTTTAGAATGGTAGCTGTGATCAATACTCATTTCAAGTAGTCCTAAGCCCTCTCTTGGATACTGATAAATCAGTGCAAAGTATAGCAACTAACATCATTCAGTTGTTTTGGAGTCCTCAGAAGAGGTCAAAGTGTGTTCCATTTATATCAATTTAGAATTTTCTAGAAGCAAATAGAATATATAGCTCAAATATATGCTTCAAAAATAATAAACTTTAAGATCTGTATACTTGAAGAGTTATACTTCATTATGCTTTAGTGTTCTTTTATAAAAAATCCTCTTCTACCTAAAAAATGCCACATTATTTGTATATTGCTCCACTACGTGCAAAAGAGATATTTGAAGATGCATGAGACACCAGCTTGCACCAGAAGGAAGCTTGTAGAGAAGTTAAAACATATATAAACAATCTTATTACAGGCTTGAATGTGTTAAATACCAGGAGAGAGGTACAGGCAGTGTTTTAGTAGAATTTGAAGAGGGAATCCACTTTGTGCTGGTGGCAAGAGAGACATTCTTAGCAGTGGTGGCGTTTAAGCTGGGTTTTAGTAGCTATGGGCTTGGAGATGCTGGATTGGCAACTGGACCTTCGAGCAAGAACACAGAAAGAGAGGAGAGAGGAAGGGGATATATAGAGATAATGTATTTTTAGGTTTCATTTATCCAGCAGGTGTTTGTGAAGTATGTACCCGCTTGGTTGGCACTATTCTTGGAACTTGGAAAACATCATGCAAGCAAAAGATCATTGCCCTCGTATAGCAGAGGGTTGGATAATAATCGTGCTAAGTTGATTAATTAAATAGTATGTTAGTGGGTGATAAAGTGCTCTGGGTAAAAATAGAACAAGTTCAGTGGGTTTGCGAGGGCTGTGGAAGTTAGGCTGTATGTTAGTTTGCTAGAGCTTCCATAACAAAATATCACAGATTTGGTGTCTTAAACAACACAAATGTATTTTCTCACAGCTCTGGAGGCTGGAAGTCCAAAATCAAGGTGTCAGCTGGGTTGGTTTCTCCTGAGGCCTCCCTCCCTGGTTTGCAGGTGGCTGCCTTCTCACTGTGTCCTCACATGGCCTCTACTGTCTGAGGGTAGGCCTCTGATATCTTCCTTTGTGTCCAAATTTCCTCTTCTTATAAAGACACCAGTCAAACTGGATTAGGCCTTGCTCAAATGGCCTCATTTAACTGAATCGCCTCTTTAAAGACCTTATCTGCAAACACAGTCACATTCTGAATCCGAAGTACTGGAGGTTAGGGCTCCAACATACCAATTTTAGGAGAACATAATCAACCCATAACAGGTGGTTAAAATTTAAATAGAGTAGTTGGGATAGACTCTTTGAGAGAATGATGTTAGATCAAAATCTTGAAGCAAGCAAGACAGCCATGGAAACATATGAGGAAACAGATTTCAGGCAGAGAGACCAGCCAGTGCAAAGGCCCTGGGGCAGGCTGTGTTCAGTGTGTTCAAGGAACAGAAAGCAGGTTAGTAAGCTGGAGCAGAGCAAAACCAAAGAGAGTAACTGAAGTAATTGGAGATAAAGGCAGAGAAACAAAGAAGACCAGACTGTATAAGGTTTTATATGGGCCATGGTGAAGACCTGAATGTTTGCTTTGAGTGGAACTGAGAGCCATTGCAGGATTCTGAGAAGGAGTTAAATTCAATCATGCTAATCACTGGCTGCTCTTTTGAGATGTACAGTAGAGTAGGTGTCAGCAAACTACAGCCCATGGAGCAATCTAGCCTATTGCCCGTTTTTGTATGGTCCATTAACTAAGAATTGTTTCTACATTAAGTGGTTGAAAAAAAATCACAAGAAGAATAGTATTTCATGACACAGGAAAATTATATAAAATTCAAATTTAGTATCCAAAAATAAAGTTTTAGTGGAACTCTGCTCATTCATTACATACCCCTACGGCTGTTTTTGTGTTATAATGATAGAGTTGAATAGTTGTAAGGGAAACTTCTAGGCCTACAAAGCCTATGGCATTTACCCTCTGACCCTTCCAGAGTAAGTCTCTGACCCCTGCTAGAGAGGGTCAAGGACAGAAACAGGTGGAAAATGGTCAAGGATAGAAACAGAGTGATGCCTCCAATCAGGACTGTGGCTTTGGAGACCACAGTGGGAGTTGGACAGCATTGTTAGTGAAGCAAAGCGTTTGGGACAAATAATTGGAAATGTGCACTGGGGAGAAGTTGTAGGGTTTGAATGCACTGCAGTGAAACAGGATATTCTGCAGGCCTTTGAACAGAGATATGCCACCATTGTAGCAGTGCTTTAGGAAGCCTAGCTGGCAGCAGACGACTACAGGGGGCTGACTGCGATGGTGAAGGCAAGAGGTCCCAATGGCCTGGAAATGGAGAGACAATGACAGTAAAAAAAGGTAGATTCAAGAGCACGCTGAACGAATTGAGCAGCTTTTCCATTTTCTGTGCCAGAGAGGAACCTTCTGTGATAATATAGCAGTTTTCAAACAACTTTAAAAATATCTTGAAGTGCTAGAGTAGTAGTATTCTAATTATATATCCTTTGAGTTAAAATAGAGTTCTTCAAGTGAGTCAGGCTGGATGCCTTTTACAATTTAGACCTTTGGATGTGTGATATTGAAAATATAGACTCAAAAGAAGACCATTAGTAATCCGTGAGTGGTCTGAGGAACTACCAACCTGGATTTCCAGTGTATTTGATTTGTGTGTATTGGTTAAAAGCAAAAATCTTTAACTTTGCTTTTCTGTTTTGTTCTATGAGCTACTTTTATAATTCTCAACCTTATTTTTAAAGTACTTCTATAGATATCCATTATCTTTGCTAAGCTATTTGAGTCATGTTTTTTTCCCATATGTATTTTGGAAGATTGATGGGTGAAAGGACATTTAACTCAATTTTATGTGTTCCTTAAACCATCTCAATCATATATATTCACAGAGAACTCTGCCTCTTCCTTAAAAATAACCCTTTATTGTTATAAAGTGTGATTGTAATATTAATTATATAATCTTAGCTGGAATATTTAAAGAAATACTCAGTATTTCATGTATTATGTCCAAAGTTATACAAGTTTGCTTCCTAATATGTATATTCCAACGTTACTGAGCCCCACCTTTCCAAATGCAAGTGATGATAAGTAAGGCTAAAACACAAAACACTCAAATATAAGAATAGAGTGGGCTAAAATCTTATAAATCTTCTTTAAGAAATAAAAAGTTACAAAGCATAAAATAGACCTCAAACTCAGAGATGATTTATTCATAAATGAAGGAGTATAACATTCCTTGAAAGAATATATTCCTGTTAACAGGCTCTTTCAGACATAGCTATATTCTGAATTTGGACTAGTTGAAAGAAGCATGAAATATCTCTGCTGCAATGAGGAGAGGAACGTAGGATCTCCTGCTCATCTAAAAATAATCATTCTTTACCAAAAACACAGAGGTAGTAGAGTATCCTTGCTAGGATTTCCAAGACAAGAGTCATTTTCTGGAGAAGATTTGAGGATGACTTATCCACGTTATGATGTGGCTTTGGAAATTGCCACTCTTAAATTTATATGCAGATAGTTGAGTTAGGAAGATGATAAAATTCATTTTATATTTTCTGGTTTATCTTTGTTAAAAGGGGGGTTCTTATTATGTCTTAAAAGTTGCCAAACTCTGGGGACGGAAAGTGTCACAAATGTTGATAATGAAAAGAGTCAGTGAAGACAGTGTACTCCAGGGTCTAGAAATGAGAGGCAGTGACTTTCCAATCCATTCTCATCATTTGGCAGAGGAACCGGAGGCCCCAGGAGGCCAAGTCCATTGAGTGCCTTGATGCTTGGCATACTTGTATCAGCATATCTTTGTTGTTGGACCAGATTTACCTAACAATTTAGTGACCATGCTCAGGCTAAAACTCCATTCTCAGCCTAAGAACCCCTTTCTCTTTCTGTAGGGTCTAGTTTACAAGTCCTCCCAGTGTGTAGCTTACATTGGTAGATGTAAGCTGACTTCACATGGCACTCAAACTTGATGTTAAAGAGCAGTTGGATCACATACTAAGGAATTAGCCCTTTTATGTTTTCTTTCAGTCTTTTTATATCATCAGTGGACATCCTTGAGTTACTACGAATGTATCTTTATCACCACACAAAAACCTGTGACTCTCAAGTTTTAACAAGAGAGCAAGGCAAGAAGATGCATCTAAATTTTGAGACCATACTCTCATTTTGTTTAGAAGGTATTTTATGGATTTCTTCCATTTATGGCAAAATAATAATTTGATGAGAATGAAATTTGTATTTTATAATATATTTATTTAACTAAAACTGATTTATTTTTAAAACATCAATCTAGAGGCTACACATATACAGTAAAACTCATGAAGGACGTAGTAGGTGGAACACAGATGCTACACAACTCTGAACGGGGTCCACAGATGACCGAGCATTGGAGACATTTCTCTAGACATGACCAAGTCTGTCATATCTTGAGATGCAAGTGGTATAGTATAGGGTGAAAACCCCTGGAATAGGAGCAAGAAGACACATTCTAGCTCTTGATTTATTAAGTAGGAATACTCAATCGAAGCTTCATTTCTCAAAGGTACAATAAAGGAGATTACAGTTGGGAACAGCTAAGTGTACTGCAGCTCTGCATTCTGAAATAATTTGCAAAAGTGATAACACCACTGTCTTCAAGATGTAATATTCAAAACAATTATAGAACATTACCCACTCATCATAACCATTAGAGACTAAATTGCCCCAATAATCACAGTACACTATTACTGCTTCAAAGTTACTTTTACTCAGAAGTATACAGATCATTTTAACCTTCCAGAAAGCTTATATGAATTAGATTAGAAAAAGCCCACACCCATGATCCTATAGAACATGTAGAAAAGTGCATGGTGTGCATACACAGATACACACGCACATGCATTAAATCTTGCTTGATCTGTGAACTTCCATGTCTGCCAGGGCCAAGTTTCTGGTTATTACTGTAAGAAAAAATTTAGGCGAGGCTCTAACTCAATAAATATAGCAAAAAGCTGTAAGTATTGCTGTAAATCTGCTGACAAGTCATTAGTATTCTCCATTCTAAATCCGATTTGTTGGTGGAATTTTTTTTTTTTTTTTCTTGCGTTATGCGGGCCTCTCACTGTCGTGGCCTCTCCCATTTGCGGAGCACAGGCTCCGGACGCGCAGGCTCAGCGGCCATGGCTCACGGGCCCAGCCGCTCCGCGGCACGTGGGATCCTCCCGAAACGGGGCACGAACCCGCGTCTCCTGCATCGGCAGGCGGACTCTCAAGCACTGCGCCACCAGGGAAGCCCTGTTGGTGGAATTTTTAATGCTAAAGTGTTTAAAAGATTGAGTCTGCTGATAGAACACAGTTTTATCTTCATTTCTGTTTCTGTTTCTGAGCACTCCTTGCAAGTCATAGAATATATGCTGGTGTCTTTGAGTCTGAAAATGAGTTGGGATTTTTAAAACTGTAAAAGCATGTGTACAGTAACTTGTTGGTTAACTTCCATGAAAAACTTAACTAGGTCTTCAGTGACATTGAATACAACTCAGTCAAGTAGAAATGATGGACCAAGTAATGATTAGATAGTGTTTAATACTTACGCTGAAATCATCTGTTTAAAAAGAACTGTTTAAAGTTGGCTATGTATTTGGAATAACATAGGGGAATAGTTCATTACCATTATCATTAGCTGGCTCAGTATATACAGTACATTAGTATTATGCTAATTGCCTACTCAAGATTAGAATAATGGTTTTAAAGTGAATACACTTCTCAAATATGAAATTGTTTATATATATATTTTTTTTAATTTGCCAGAGGTATAAGTTAAATTTTTAGAATGTAGGATTTGGAATAAGGTCTTATAATAATGTTGTTACACTAAAGAGAGAATTCTCTCTTTTTTTCTTTTTTGATCTTCCATTAAAATAAATCCATTCTTATTGTTATAGCCTATTTGAATTAACTTTCTGTCCTCATAAAGTTATTTATATTTTTGTTATTAACTGTCACTTTTGTAACTGTTATAATTTATTCAAGATTAAGCTAGTTAGTGTCATTGTAGAAGATGGCGTATCTTCATCAACTAGGGGAACTGAAAGGATTAAAGAAAATAATATGAAATAACATGCACTTCTGAGTCATTTTGGGTAGACACACTCAACAGTTGTGGCCATAAGCAGGTAATTTAAACTTTCTTATTACTTCATAGAGCAGTTTTCTTTGTGAACAGCACTTTATAACTTGAGAGATGCTATGTAAATGCTACTGGCCTCCAGTGATTTCCACCTTCTGGTGTTCACACCCTCAGGTAGTTCCTTCCCACACTGTACGAGTACCAGGGTTGATCTGTGTCACCATTACAATACAGAAGACATGATGGTATGTCACTTTCAAGATTAGGTTATAAAAGATACTATGGCTTTCACTGAAGTCACTCCCAGTCTCTGTTGGATCTCTTTGGGGAAGCCAGTGGCCATGTCGTGAGGTCAGTCTATGGAGAAGCACACGTGGTGAGGAAGTGAGGCCTCCCCTGTCAATAGCCATGGGAGTGTACCATCTTGGAAGCAGATCCTCTGGTCCTGTCAAACCTTCAAATGCTGGCAGCCCTATGTCTTGACGGCAACGTCATGAAAGACTCTCTGCCAGAACCGCCCAGGTAAACCACTTGCAAAGTCCTGGCCCACTGGAAACTGTGCAATAAATGTTTACTGTTTGAATCCACTAAATTTGTTACCCAGTGACAGATAACGAGGACATTGTTGTTATCCCAAAAGTCACCCGCCCTCCCTTCAACCCTTATAAGGAACCTTATGGTATCTGAACTAGACAGAAACAAATTAGAAAACAAACATACCTACATACACAAATATATGCTAGGCTGATAAAAACAAAACACATGTTTAATATACACTGACCTTTATTTTTCTCTCCTAGTGATAACTAAGTTGTGATCAGAAGGTTTTTACTCAGTTAAAGTCCCCAACAATTCTGGGAATGGGTGCTATTATTCCCTCTTCTCAAAGGAGGAAACCACAACCGGCAGAGGTTAAGGAATGATCACAGGACAGAGATGGTGCAGATATATATCTTAAATCAGATCTCTCCTATCCCTGTCTTACATGTTAAGTAAGCAACAATCAAGCTCTAAGAGAAGGTCTATGAAGTACACAGCTTTACTGCAGTGTCCTTAGCACATCTAGGAGAATTTATTTACTTCAAGCTTCGGGACTGGGCTCCAAGGGGATGTGTTTGCTTGAAGTATGGCCTTTGAGTGAGAGGGGCATTTCTGGGGTTTCATTCAGCTTTGTAAGTATCTAGCTTTCTTCCTGGGAATCATTAGACCTTTAAAATGAATACTTATTTTTGCAAGCTATTTGGATTTGTTCCCGCCCTCCCCCACCCCTGCCCCCAACATGTGCATTGCAGCCTAGGTATCAGGCTGGTACTCTGGTATAGAGCTCAAAGACTTGTAACACCTCTGCTTCTGAGTAATGTTAGCAGAAGGGGATCCATAAATCATATAGATCCATTAATAGCAACAGAAAAATGATGAAGTATAGCCGGGAGAAAAACTGGATTCTGCTGACAGTTGAAATGTGATGAAGATTCTGTGAAGTGGAGTTAACATAGGAAGAATGTCCACGTAGAAAATAACTCTAAATGGGCCAGTGGTGGGAATTTTCCACAAATTTACTTGACCTCCATTATAATTCTAAAGTAGATCCAAATCACTCTGTAATGGGAATTATATTGGGCACCCATGCAGAAGGAAGAGTCTTCCAAAAACAGGCTATTGGCTTCTGAAAAATTGACACGCTATCAGTCATGGCATTTCAGAATCTTCTAGATCTCTGTATGAATTTCTTAAATGTGGCTGGCTTTTTCTGAAGAGTATTTGTTTGCTTTCATAGCCAACCATTCTTGTTAGATTTGGGGAATTCAATAAGCTCTGACTGTTCATAATTCAATATCTTAGTGACACATTTTTAGGTTTCTAAATTAGTTTTATGAGGCATGTGATAAAAATAAAATCAAAATCTGCTGAACACTTATGGTGCTCAGTCAACTCTGAATATGACCTGGAAGAAACAGAGTAGAAACAAAATGACACCAAGTGACCCATTTTTATTTCATTTTTTTAAACATCTTTATTGGAGTATACTTGCTTTACAATGGTGTGTTAGCTTCTGCTTTATAACAAAGTGAATCAGCTATACATATATATA
>NW_006791661.1:182718-210946 GCF_000442215.2 Lipotes vexillifer
AGTGCTATGCGGCTGCTTTCCACTAGCTATCTGTTTTACATTTGGTAGTATATATAAGTCCATGCCACTCTCTCACTTCGTCCCAGCTTACCCTTTCCCCTCCCCATGTCCTCAAGTCCATTCTCTACGTCTGCGTCTTTATTCCTGTCCTGGCCCTAGGTTCGTCAGAATCATTTTTTTTTTTTAGATTCCATATATATGTGTTAGCACACAGTATTTGTTTTTCTCTTTCTGACTTACTTCACTCTGTATGACAGACTCTAGGTCCATCCACCTCATTACAAATAACTCAATTTCATTTCCTTTTATGGCTGAGTAATATTCCATTGTATATATGTGCCACATCTTTATCCATTCATCTGTCGATGGACACTTAGGTTGCTTCCATGTCCTGGCTATTATAAATAGAGCTGCAATGAACATTGTGGTACATGACTCTTTTTGAATTATGTTTTTCTCAGGGTATATGCCCAGTACTGGGATTGCTGGGTCTATGGTAGTTCTATTTTTAGTTTTTTAAGGAATCTCCATACTGTTCTCTATAGTGGCTGTATCAGTTTACATTCCCACCAACAGTGCAAGAGGGTTCCCTTTTCTCCACGCCCTCTCCAGCATTTATTGTTTGTAGATTTTTTGATGATGGTCATTCTGACTGGTGTGAGGTGATACCTCATTGTAGTTTTGATTTGCATTTCTCTAATGATTAGTGACGTTGAGCATCCTTTCATGTGTTTGTTGGCAATCTGTATGTCGTCTTTGGAGAAATGTCTATTTAGGTCTTCTGCCCAGTTTTGCATTGGGTTGTTTGTTTCTTTGATATTGAGCTTCATGTGCTGCTTGTATATTTTGGAGATTAATCCTTTGTCAGTTGCTTCCTTTGCAAATATTTTCCCCCATTCTGAGGGTTGCCTTTTCATCTCGTTTATGGTTTCCTTTGCTGTGCAAAAGCTTTTAAGTTTCATTAGGTCCCATTTGTTTTTTCTTTTTTGTTTGTATTTCCATTTCTCTAGGAGGTGGTTCAAAAAAGGATCTTGCTGTGATTTGTGTCATAGAGTGTTCTGCCTATGTTTTCCTCTAAGAGTTTTATAATGTCTAGCCTTACATTTAGGTCTTTAATCCATTTTGAGTTTATTTTTGTGTATGGTGTTAGGGAGTGTTCTAATTTCATTCTTGTATGTGTAGCTGTCCAGTTTTCCCAGCAGCGCTTATTGAGGAGGCTGTCTTTTCTCCATTGTATATTCTTGCCTCCTTTATCAAAGATAAGGTGACCATATGTGCATGGGTTTATCTCTGGGCTTTCTATTCTGTTCCATTGATCTGTATTTCTGTTTTTGTGCCAGTACCATACTGTCTTGATTACTGTAGCTTTGCAGTATAGTCTGAAGGCCAGGAGCCTGATTCCTCCAGCTCCGTTTTTCTTTCTCAAGATTGCTTTGGCTGTTCGGGGTCTTTTGTGCTTCTGTGCAAATTGTGAAATTTTTTGTTCTAGTTCTGTGAAAAATGCCATTGGTAATTTGATAGGGATTGCATTGAATCTGTAGATTGCTTTGGGTAGTATAGTCATTTTCACAATGTTGATTCTTCCAATTCAAGAACGTGGTATATCTCTCCATCTGTTTGTATCATCTTTAACTTGTATCATCTTTAATCAGTGTCTTATAGTTTTCTTCATACAGGTGTTTTGTCTCCTTAGGTGGGTTTATTCCTAGGTATTTTATTCTTTTTGTTGCACTGGTAAGTGGGAGTGTTTCTTTAATTTCTCTTTCAGATTTTTCATCATTAGTGTATAGGAATACAAGAGATTTCTGTGCATTAATTGTGTATCCTGCTACCTTACCACATTCATTGATTAGCTCTAGTAGTTTTCTGGTAGCATCTTTAGGATTCTCTATGTATAGTATCATGTCATCTGCAAACAGTGACAGCTTTACTACTTCTTTTCCAATCGGATTCCTAAAGAAAAAGAATGATTAAACCAGTGGCAAACAAAATGCATTACTAAAAATTTTTGAGAACTTTTTATTCATAAAGTTCTCTCCCTCTCTCTCTCTCTCCCCCTCCCTCTCCCTCTCCCCCTCCCTCCACATATATATATATGAGGGGGGTGCACACGTGTGTGTAAGAAATGTGTATGTACGTCTATGAAAAAAATATAGACTTCATTAGTTCTAGCCTTGAATTTAGCTCCCAGATTAGCTCCAGTCAAACCAGATTAGCAGATTTTATAAACCAACCCACCAAGATTGCTGTATTGGGCAGAGAAATGCATTCTCCTTCAGCTGTTAGAGATCAGTAGGCCAAGACAGGCTCCTCAGAAAAGGTTGTTATTTAGACCATGCTTCTGCTTAGTATTTTAGAAGCAGCACTGCTTAGCTTGAAAGGTAATATCTTTAGTTGCATTGTCCTTTGATTAATTTTAGATATGTTTGGAGGACACACATTGACTTGTGTCTGAAGTGGTTCCCTGTGGTCAACAACAGTGGTCATCGTAGTGTTGATTATCTGCCTTACAAGTAAAATTAAAAAAAAAAAGAAATAGATATAGATAGGGCATACTCCTTAATATGTGTGTCTTTATTTATTTTACACATAACTACTCTACTAAAATATTGTGTGTATTATAAAAATACAAAAATTAAAATGTAAAATATTGAGATAGACATTAAATAAATATTTAAACATTTTAATTAACAAAACTTAAACCTTTTGTGTATTAAAATTTTAGGAAAATATATATCATTATGTTATTTCTTGTATATAATAACAGAATATTTATAATAACCTTAGTGAGAACAATATGATTATACCTTCTTAATTATTTTTGAAAATCTTGATTTTACTTTGGCATGGGTTTTGTTTTTTTTTCCTGTTAGTTCCAAACTTAGTTTTAAGTTCAGTATAGTCTATACTTGCTTTTAATGGTTGAAAAAGTTCTCACATACATATGTATATCAAAATGAAAGAAGCACAACACACCTCCCACTTACTGAACATAAGTATTTTCCCTTGTATCCCTGCCTTCATACAGCAGTTGTTAAAAGTCCACATCATGTATGTAGGATAAAGTTCATTTTTAAAATATAGAATGTAACTCTAATGTCCATAGCGTCTGATCTGAATAAATCATTTATGTCTGATCTGAATAAATCATTTCCTTTACGTGCCATCTGACTGAAAGCAAGATCTTGCTAGGAGCAGAAGCGTCACCTCTGCCATGTTCTTGTCCTGGGTGTGCATCATGAGTGTTGTTTACAATCCAAGCTTTCTTTTTACGAATCATTTATTTTTTGTTGTTTCTTTTATGAGTGTGAACTGCAGTGGAATAACACTGAATAATGTGGTATATAAACCGACCTAACCAGGCACACACAAACTAGAAGACTTTGCAGCATGTTGAATGTGAGGGTGCCTCACTGCACAGCGTGTGCCACTATATAGCTGTCTCTCCTATCAGGTACTTCTGTGCTTTACTGGCATACAATCAATGCGTCCATTAAGGGTTAGTGCAATTTAATTGTCTTTTAAAAATAAATAGAAACATTACTCATATTAGTTAATAGTGTTTTCTTCCCACACCCATTGTAGAGACAGCCAATGTATGGAATAAGGAAGCAGTAATTGTCGTCTCATTTTTTTGTGGAATAAGACTTAGCTGTGCTGTGCACATAGGCAGTCATCGTGGATTTGAAAGTTTAATACAAAAACCTAAAACCATGTCTGGGCACATGGTTATTGAGTGAAATCACACAGCACCCTATGCAAACTCTTATCATAGTGTAATTGTTATAGTCTATCCCTGGCTCTTTCTCCAGCGTCCTCCCTCATGTAGCCCAACCCCAAGACCAGGAGCCCAATATGGGTAGTGATTATTGTTTATATACTATATCTTTAATTCGAGCAAAGCACGGTGAAGACTTTTAATAGATCTTTTTTTTTTTTTTTTTGCGGTACGCGGGCTTCTCACAGTTGTGGCCTCTCCCATTGCGGAGCACAGGCTCCGGATGCGTAGGCTCAGCGGCCATGGCTCACGGGCCCAGCCCCTCCACGGCATGTGGGATCTTCCCAGACCGGGGCACGAACCCGTGTCCCCTGCATCAGGAGGCGGACTCTCAACCACTGCGCCACCAGGGAAGCCCCAATAGATCATTTCTGAATTGCTGAACATTGTGAAATCAAGAATAGAGGTGGCCGGGGCTACACAGAAATATGTACGGTCCCCATAGACAAGTGTGGTCTGCATGTTTGTGTCCCTGCCAAATACATGTTGAAATATTAATGACCAGTGTGATGGTATTAGGAGTTGGGGCCTTTGGGGGATGTTTAGATCTTGAGGGTGGAGCCCTTATGAGTGGGATTAATGCTCATATAAAAGAAGCCTCACAAAGCTCCCTAGCCCTTTCCATGGGCAGCACCATCTATGAGCCAGGAAGTGAGCCTTTGTCAGCCACCACACTGAATCTACCAGTGCCATGATCTTGGACCTCCCAGCCTCCAGTACAGTGAGAAATAAATGTATATTGTTTATAAGCTACCTAGCCTGTGGTATTTTGTTATAGCAGCTCAAATTAACTAAGACAGACCTATGAAATCATGAAAGCTTTCTGCAGCTTTTCCCTTTTATGTCTTACCATCTCTTTATTCCATGAAAGACCTGAAGGAATGTCTAAAGGAGTTTCCTTTATCGTTTTTTATCTAAAAGACAGCTTTGGCATTTTCACTTAATGTCTATAAAACTGCTCTGAGAAAGTACTATGTGCAACACAGAGATTAGTATTGTTAATTTAATGCAGTAAGCTTAGAGTCTTTGTAAGATACCATCTCCCTTTGAACTTTATGTTCAAATCAGTGGAGACCAGAGCAGAGTTTTTGTTCCCAAAGAATATTAACTTTGCTACTTCATATGTTAAGCAAATAGAAAAGCCAGAGAAAATACAAATACTTGGGCTCTAACACTGGCATAAATTACACTGATATATGGGAAAGGAGGCCTTTTTTGATTTGTTTTTTCTCATAAACTGCTGGGGAAATGGGATGAACTTGCTCTATAGATAATGGATACAGTAATGTGGAGAGATGATCTGCTGCAATGATGCATTTGCAAATGCTCTAATGAGGTAAAGATCTAGCTCAATTGATGACATAAAGAAAACAAAAGTTATTATGGACAAAGTACCATATATCTTACCGTCAAGCTGTTCCTCTAAATCAGAGACAAGCAGTGTTACCTCAGTGCATTATGCTCTCATCTTAAAAAAGTAACAAAGCTGAGACATTCCAGTTTTATTCTTATGCATTCACTTTGAAAAGTAATCTCTTATTTTGGCTCCAGTAAAGTGTTTGAAAGGACTCTGATATTCTTCTATACGCAGGAACCACAGCCGTGTAGGTACAGTCAGAGAAATGCTTGGAGCAAAATGGCAGCCAGAGAAAATAAAGAAGCTTTTGTCACTGATTGTTTTGACATTAATAAATCTGTCTTTTACTACATAAATTTTAATAAATTATCTGTTATTTACGTTTTACTACAGCTGATATTAAAGTAAGTTTTTACCCTCCTCAATCCACAATAACTGAAAATGACAAAAGACAGAGAGGGACTCCATGTGTGGTCAGGGGACAGATGAGGACTTCAAGGCTCATCCCTGCACAAGTTTTGCTACGGGGTTGATATGCTTTTATGATTTACCTTCTGATCCATTGCAAACAGCATCTCATAATGCTCCTAAAAGAAATTCCATTGTGTGAAAAGCCATCTGACTGTGTGCTGTTTATCTAGTGGATACTCCATTTTAAATTTCTGTATTCTGCAATTCTTCTTAGTGCCATGACATGTTTTGGCATTAATGTCTTCTACAAAGAATGTGTGTGTGTTTATTTAAAACATGGGAGTGTGGGGGCAGGGCTGTGATGGTGAAAGCAATAGTGGCCATTCTTCAGCATTTCCTGACTTCTTTCCAAGTTTTCAATTTTATTAGGAGTTAGGTTTATAACTATGTACTAGTTACTGTGATATTTTCAGCCCCACACGTTTGTCTTTTATGCTTTCTCTTCCCATTGTCCCTAACTACTGAGGAAAAAGGAGAGTTAACGAGAACACATTTTCCTCTGTCTTATCCAGAGAAGCTGTGGACGTGGGAGATGTCTACAGAAGTTTATAAAATTTTCATTTAAGATCCCTTACCTGAATTTTGACAGTACACTGGCTAATCAGAGAACCAGTAGTAAATTTTTAAAAGAGTGATTTTTCCTTTCTGAAAAATAACAATGGCAGTGATTGATTGAGGTCCTATATATATACTGTTTTATTTAATCTTCACCCCAAAATACTATATGGTAGCCATTAATAGCCAGCCCATGCTATGGATGAAGAAAGTAAGCATCACTGTGTTTAAATCAGGACCTTCCAAGGTCTGGGGAGCCACGTCATGTTCATTTCTTTTTTCAGACTCTTGGAATATTAAAAATTCAAGAAATACCAAAAAAAGTCACAAAAATTATTGTGATAATTTTGAAACAATATATGTAACAAAATAAAAATTTTAACACAAAAACAGTGCAATAAATTTGCACCAAAAAGATTTACACAAAATCTTCACAGTATGTATATTTTAAAAATTAATGTGTTATAGATGGAATGGTTAGATTAAGGAACAGGGCTTACATTTATATTATGAATATCCTTTTTGAGTCTCTGTGTGTATCTCTGGGAAGAGGCTGAGACTCAGGGGATTAAGTAAGCTGCCCATAGCCACACAGCTAGTAAATAACAAAGCCAAAAGATGAACTGAGGTGTCTGACCCCAGAGTCCATGCTTTTAACGGCTCTGCTAGGCTATTTCCCTAGGGAGGCCCACATCTGAACTTTTTTACTCACCATAAGCCACTTTCAGCTTTCAGATAGCAAGGAGTAGAAATATCTATTTGGCTTAAATATATGATGAGAGTAAGTACTTTCTCAGTGTCCTACCATCTTTGTGCCTGTTTAAGTACTAGGTTATAGAGGGCATTTCTTTCGGTGGCCTCTGTTTTTTATTTACAGGTAGACCTACTGAAGAGCATTCGTAGCATAGTTTGTATGTGACCAGTGCCCAGAAGGATAGTGTGGTTTAGGGGCACTAACAATGGATAGGAGCTCAGAGGACCTGGGTTTGAATCTCAGCACTGATGTTCTGTGCTGTGTTACCTACAAAATAGTGGTGTTGTAGGGAGGTTTCAGAAGCTGTATAAATGTTTTCTAACACAGGGACTTCAGTGTATTAGATGTCCAACCCTTCTGGAATGGATTTGGTCAGAGGTTGTCCCAAAGTATGTGTAGAAATACCTGCAAGGAGGTTAGTGGGTTCTAAAGGGCCTTTCAGAAATGAAACAGTGTTATACTCAACTCAAGGGTATTAGGCCTTAGCACAAGCAGGGTCATGCTCACAGGTTCAAGGCCTATATGGCTCAATTAGCAACACCTAGAAGCTACTTACAAGACTAACCCTACGCCACTGAAGGCATATAGAAAGCAGATACAATAGCCTCAAGGTAGTCCTGGCTGGCCTGTGAGCAAGCGGGGAGCATCTGCCATCACAGTGCTCCCAAACTCTTACACCTCCCCTCTCCCCCCACCCCTCACTGCGGGCCAGGGTCAGCTTTCCATCTTCAGGAGACTATCATAAAACTCTGTACCTTACACTTTGCCAAAAGGGTTTTAAAAAAGAAGGTGACAGTCACCTTGATTGATACGCATTTTAATGTCATCCATGTATACTTTCTTTTCTTAAAAGGATCAAGAATGAAAATGAGTTAGAAACTAGTATTGACAAGGGCACATTAACAGTTTAAAAACTCATTTAAAATCATTTTATAAGTCTTGTTGAGAAGAATTACTTTTTCTTTTTCACTGATATTTCTAAAATAGTCCTCACTCTGGGGTCTTAACCTCCTCCCACTCGCCTGCCCCAAATAAGACTGTTTTGAAACATTTTCTGGGTAAATAGTTATTATAGCAACATTTTTAAAAAGTCGATGTGTCTTCTTTTTCATATAGTGCAAATTATCAGTGTAAAATGTATCTACCGCATATATTGATATGTGTGTTTGATTTTCTTTTTCAAGCAGCCCTCAGACCAAATTATTAGTTACTGCTTAAATTTCCCATTGAAAATACTGGAGGATTCTGGAATAACCTCTCTCCTATTCCTCTTGCTTTTTCTTTTTTTCAGATGTAACAAATATTTATTTGTGCAATACCAGCTTGAATCTTTTCCTTGGTTAATATTTTCATCCGTCAGTTCTGTATATGGGATCTGTGGTTTTTAAAAGTGAACACGTATAACTGCAAAGCTGTTACAACCATTTTTATATAGAAACAATTATTTTAGACCACAAACCAAAATTACATGAAGATGTTATGTAGGAGGCCTAAGTAGAAAGAAATATGGTCCTAATTAATGCTGCTTTTGTGCCGTTGTCATTTTTCTGGGTGGATTACATAATGCTACATTTATAACAGGAGACAAGTTCCCATGTGGTTTAGCAAGTCAGTTTATAGGCAGATATTACGTTGTGCCATCTTTAAGGCCAGTGGGCAACATTTATTTTAGTCCGTGGTGTTAGTGGGTAGGGAAGAATATCTGTTGTGGATTTTGACAAGAGAAACATTCTATCTTCAGATAGTAAACCGCGTAACTTTCGAAATTTTTTATGGACAAAAATAAAAACCAAAAAATGACTATGTAGAAGAAATAAAGAGCAGCTGTATTTTCTGTCTCTGGAAGGATTTAACAAAAATATAACAACTGTCAATATCTCCCCAAGCTCTACAGGCCTGTGAAGTCAGACATATCTCAGGGCATCCCCATCTCTGCTTTCTGTTCCTTTAAACTTCAGGATGAAGGTGACAGGGTGTTTAAAGTACCAGAAACAATCCTACTCTGGCTAATATCCATTGGTCCAAGAGGTGAGAGGGAGCCCTATCACACTTCTGAAAAGGAGCTTTGGACTCAGCCCTCTTTCTGAAGTGCCTGCAGACTACTTGGGTTGTGTTGTATCACCCCCTTCCAGGAAGGGAGAGTTCTACGTCACAGCTAGAAAACTCTCCTTACTCAGTTCTGACCTAAGGCGTTCTTTTTTCCTTGAGAAATAAAGGCTTTCAGTAATTTCTTACACCAAAATTGTTTGATATTTTTTCCTTTGACTTTTGGCACTGCTTTAAAGTGCCAAAAATAGCAGATCTGCTATTTTATTTTTTATTTTGTTACTTTCCTCTCAACATTTCAGCAGTATCAGTTGGAAAATAAGAGTAAAGAGAAGCTATGAAGTGTGGTGTACTAGGAGGGTGGGGAAGGACTGAGAGAATAATTTTTGTCTGGAATCCTCTGTGGATATATTAGTAACTTTGGGTCAGTTCGGTTAGTCACTCTGAGCCACAGAGTTCTCATAATAAAGACAGATTGGATAAAACTATCTCACAGAATTGTGTTGCAACACAAATAAGGAAGTGAGAATGCTATGTAAATGAGGATAATAAGTATCACTGTTATATTTTCATCACTACAACTACTACTGGAAAATGGTACTAGGTTTCAAGAATAGGCCTTCTTTGGACCTCTGGCTAGGGACAGCTTTAACAAGTTAGGGTAGTGAATGGAGAACCCCAAGCCTGGTGAGCCAACTCTGACCTCCACATCCACGTTGACAGCGCTAGCCTCTTTGCTTCTGTTGAGTTGTCTTGTTTTGTGTATAATGTTAGAAGCAGGGCACACCAGTTCACTGTTGAATTTCCTCTGAGCTACACGTACTCTAATCTTCTTCAGCTGTCCTCTGTGACTGTCCTAACCCATGATCCTACATCTTCAGGGAAAATTTGAAAAGATGTGTGGGTAAATCAATAGGAAGTTAAATATGTTATGTATTCTGCTTGATGTGAAATGCTCCTAAATGCAGAACTTACTTTAAATGGAAAGTAAAGAGTTTTGTAATAGAGTCCAAAAGATATAGAAAAATCATAACATAGTTAACTCAAAGTTTACTGGATGTTTCTTATGTGCAGGGCGTTTGGAGTAGGTAATTTAAGAGACATGGAGAAGAATAACGTGTCCATCCCTGCTTTTTATAGCTTAAAGTCTAGATGGGTGAAGGAAGTGTTATATATAAATAAGGAGGATATATACAAGTAATATATTTGGTATGATATAGGGGGCTATAGCGGGTAGTGAGGATATTTCTTAGTAAAAAAATCTCTGGAATTTTAATAAAGGGTATATTTCAGATGAGCTTTTATATGATGGGTAAAGTGTTGAAAGATGGAGCTATAGGAGTTCTAGTCAAGGGACTAGCCCAAGAAAAGCTTTGATGGCAGGAAAGGACAGCTATAATAAATAAACAGTGATTAGCCTGAAGCTAGAGTATAGAGTACACAAATGATGAAAGAGAATGAAAACAAACTCTCCTTGTTTTTTTTTTTTTTAAACTACATTACCCTCATTAATTACTTAATCTAATACCTCCTCGTATCAGTCAATCATCTATTATCCCTAGCTTACAAATGTAGAAACCAGAGCTCAAGGAGATTAATTCATCTGTCTGAAGACAAAGAGCTAGCTAGTAACATTTAGGATTTGAAATCAGATTTTCTTTTCTTGTAGTAACCATACTATTTCTATCATGGAGTCTCTACAGTCACAATACTGAATATTGTGATTTATTGAGTATTTGTTGTGTGCCATAGTTTTCATTTTTCTTAACCCTAAGAAGTACCTATAATGTAGCAGCTATTATCTGAATATCCATGTGAGAAAATTAGCTCAGAAAATTTATTTTGGTGTATAACAATAATGGACATTAAGGTTGAGAAAAAGAAATGTAGATAGAAATGGGATGGGTTTCAATACCAGGCAAAAGAGTCTCTATTCTGTGTAAAAACTAACAAGGTGACCGTTAAATGTATTGGTCTAAAAATGCGTGATTGGGATCATACTTAAAGAAGATTAATCTGCTAGCTGTATCGGGACTAAATGAAGAAATGAGAGATCCTTAGTAAAAATTTTTAAATGGATTAACATTCAAAATATACAAAGAACTTTTAAAACTCAATAATAAGAAAACAAACAACCTGATTAAAAGAATGGGTCAAAGATCATAATAGGTACCTCACCAAAGAAGATAAACAGGTGGTAAATAAACATATGATAAGATACTCTATGTCATGTCATCAGGAAAATGTGAATTAAAACAACAGTGTGATACCACTACACACCTATTGGAATGGGCGAAATCTAGACCACTGAAAACATCAAGTGCTGGTGAGAATGTGGAGCAACAGGAACTCTTATTCAATGCTGGTGAGAATGCAAAATGGTACAGCCACTTTGGAAGACAGTTTGGCAGTTTCTTACAAAACTAAACATACTCTTACCATACTATTCAGCAGTTATGCTCCTTGGTAACTACCCAAAGGAGTTAAAAACTTACATCTACACAGAAACCTTCACATGGATGTTTTTAGCTTCTTTATCTATACATGCCAAAACTTGGAAGCAATCGAAGTATCTTTCTGTAGATGAATGGAAAAATAAACTGTGGTACATCCAGACAATGGAATACTGTTCAGAACTAAAAATAAATGAGCTATCAAGCCATGAAAAGACATGGAAGAATCTTAAATGCATATTACTAAGTGAAAGAAGTCAATCTGAAAAGGCTACATACTGTATGATTCCAGCTATATGACCTTCTGGAAAAGGCAAAACTATGGAAACAGTGAAAAGATCAGTGGAAGACAGTGGCAGTTTCTTACAAAACTAAACATACTCTTACCATACTATTCAGCAGTTATGCTCCTTGGTAACTACCCAAAGGAGTTAAAAACTTACATCTACACAGAAACCTTCACATGGATGTTTTTAGCTTCTTTATCTATACATGCCAAAACTTGGAAGCAATCGAAGTATCTTTCTGTAGATGAATGGAAAAATAAACTGTGGTACATCCAGACAATGGAATACTGTTCAGAACTAAAAATAAATGAGCTATCAAGCCATGAAAAGACATGGAAGAATCTTAAATGCATATTACTAAGTGAAAGAAGTCAATCTGAAAAGGCTACATACTGTATGATTCCAGCTATATGACCTTCTGGAAAAGGCAAAACTATGGAAACAGTGAAAAGATCAGTAGTTTCCAGGGGTTTGGGGACGGGGGAGTGATGAATAGGCAAAGCAAAGAGGATTTTTAGGGCAGTGAAAATGCTCTGTATGGTACCATAATGATAGATATACGTGCGTCTGTCCAAACCCATAGAATGTACAGCACCAAAAGTAAGCTATAATGTAAACTATGGATTTGGGGTGATTATGACGTGTCAATGCAGGTTCATCAGTTGTAGCGAATGCATCACTGTGATGGGGGCTGTTGATCATGGGGGAGGCTGGGCACGTAGGGGCAGGGGACATGTGGGAAACCTGTGCACTTACCCCTCAATTGTGCTGTGAACCTAAAACTGTTCTAAAAAAGAAGCTTTAATTTTAAACAGTGAAATAAACAGGTGATGGCTGAAAGTTGGATGGACGCAAATTTCAGCCACTGTTCAGGTTTTAAATACGTTTTAAAAAATCATTTTCCTGTCTTAACATGGTTGGGCTATGAGATCCTCAGGTAAAGTAAATATGTGAACTAAAAGGCCAGTTATACACAGATTACCAGTTTTTAAAGAAACTATAGTACCTTATTTCTGGAGTGACAATTGTATGCAAATTACTCTGAGTTTGAAGTTTGATAAGATACCTGGCCTCCTGAGGATGTAAGATCTTAGCATTCCCCAGAAGTTTGACTTATGTTATCGGTTTCTTTATGTCAGGTGTATGGTAGGCTCTCAATAAAAGTCACTGGTTGAATAAATCAATGAGTGAGTGATTGCTGAATAGCCATGTTTTATTCTCAGTGGTGTTGTCAGCTTATAAAGATGAGGTACCATCATACCTTGGAACATAAATATGTTATTATCTTTCCTATTCATGGCAATTATATTTTAGACAACTCCATTTTACATTTCTTTAGTTACCAAACCATTTAAATGCATTCATAAAAGACCCCATGGTAGACTTTTTTTTAATTATTTTAATCTATAACAAATGTTATTGTGAACTTCCAGTGTACCTTACTGGTGAAATGTTCAAGCTTCAAAGTCTTAAATTTGACTTAACATTAAGTCAGCAGTATTTTTAGACTATTTTAAGAAGTAAACTGCCATATATGTTAGTAGTCGGGGCTAAAATGTCTGGCTGATTCCTTTTTAACTTACATTCATATTAAATATTAATATTAAACATTCGTATTAAATATAGCGTCCAAACATTTTTAATAATATCTTAGTTACTTTTTCCACTGAAAAATGAAGCGTTTATGTATATAGGTTTTATTCCATTTCTCGTACTCACTCTTCACTGTATTAAACTACCCAATTGATTGCAAAGCAGCTAGAGCTAAATTTTCTCAAATAGGTTTTCAGGTGAAATTTGTGAGGCCAATCTAATAATCAACGGACTACTTTGTAAACTGCATATAAATTATACTTATTATTTGAAGAGACTTTGAATTGGTCTATTTACTGATTCAGCTTTGTCAATAGGATACATTTGCAAACTGAGTGTTGTAATTCTACCGCATTACCAACCTCTTACTGGAGAGCATTTACAGAATCATTAAAGTCCTAAAGCTGAAGAGAAGATTTAGACCCTCCTCATTTCACAAGGGAGATAGAGGTCATGGTGCAATACAGGGAGGGAACGTAGGTCTCTTACCCTCAGAGTGCCCATGACACTCTGCTGCCCCTCTTCCCCCACCAAAACCAAAGTATATTGTATTAAGAATATGCATTATGCAATACTCTGGAACTTTATTATGTCTTCCTGTGTCTGATATAGCATTGGTTACATTATCTAAGGTAAAGTGGTGAATGTTTCAAGTTAAATAAGCAATCTACTTACCTCCTATAGAAGTAAATGTGTTTAATGAGATTTTTAACCATTTGCTTCTGGAAAACTTATTTGGTAGTTATAAGATTTTCCTTGTTTTCAATATTTATCTCTGTGCTTGTGTATCTTAACTAAAATGATATTTAGAGATATTTAGTGATACCTTAATAACACTGTGCTACAGATTGATGAAACATCAAATTATGAGCAAAGACAAGCCAAAAGAGTTTCCAAAGGATCTCAGTAGATTTCACAGGCTTGTGCACCAAAGCTTACATACTGGCTCGTAGAAAAAGCCCTATTCAGAGTATAGTTAATCTCTTGTTACAGATAGGTCCAAAAGATAAGCTTTTCTACTTTTGGCCCTGTAGACTAGAAAAATAAATTATAGACTAAAAGAAACAAAAATACTAATTTTATAAATTAGTGATAATTCTAATTATAATAATTATCAAATAACGAGTATCTGAGTACCAATCATGAGTCAAGCACTATCCCAGATGTATAATATCTCTAATCCTCACATCAACTCTGCAACCTGAGAATTGTATCTTGATTTCAGAGATGATGAAATGAGGATTAGATATTATTTTTTGCCTTGCTTGAGATCAGTCACAAAGTGTGGAATGTGGAAAAGGGAGTTAATCTGACATCAGACCTATAGATCTGTTATCACAGCAAAGTATGCATCAGAAAATAATAAACCAACAGAGGTGTAACACCCTAATGCTCAGGAGCAGCCTTAATTTTCTTCCATTAAAAAACAGATGAAAACATTGTGAGAGAACTAAAAAGCAAATGATCACAGAGAAGGATTAGGAAGCCTCAGTATTGCTTTCTGTCATTGCTATGTGACTGCTCAATACAGTTTATATTTATCTGATATTATTCATATTATTCATAATACTAGCTGACATTCATTGAGCTAGATCAGGGAAGGCTTCCTGAAGGAAGGGACATAGTAGCAGTGACCTGAGCGATTAATTAGCCAATCGCAAAGGGCATGGGAGACAGAGTTACAATGGTTGGGGGAATGTTCTAAGTGTGGAAAACAGTGTGTGCAAAGGCACAGAGATAAGAGACCGTTACAGATTGAATCGTGTCCCCCCCGCCCCCGCCACAATCGTATGTTGGATTCCTAACTCCCAGTACCTCAGAATGTGACCTTATTTGGAAAGAGGGTTATCGCAGATGTAATTAGCTTAGATGAGGTCATACTGGAGTAGGGTGGGCCCCTAATCTACTATGACTGGTGTCCTTATAAGGTGAACTTTGGACAGAGCCACACACAGGGAGAATGCATGTGAAGATAAATGCCATGCAAAGGTAGGAGTGATGTATGTCCAAGGCAAATAACACCAAAAATTGCCAGCTAACCACCAGAAGGTAGGGGAGAAACATGGAACAGATTCTCGCTCACAGCCCTCAAAAGGAATCAACCCTGCTGATGCCTTGATCTTGGACTTGTAGCTTCCAAAATTGTGAGAACTATAAACTTCTGTTCTTTAAGCCACACCATTGGTCATAGGAACCCTAGCAAACGCATACAGAAGCTAAGGAGTTCAAAGACATGCAGTTTGGCTCATGACTCATTCATTTAAAAAGGGCAAATTGGACTTCCCTGGTGGCGCAGTAGTTGAGAGTCCGCCTGCCGATGCAGGGGATGCGGGTTCGTGCCCCGGTCCGGGAGGATCCCACGTGCCGCGGAGCGGTTGGGCCTGTGAGCCATGGCAGCTGAGCCTGCACGTCCGGAGCCTATGCTCCGCAGCGGGAGAGGCCACGGCAGTGGGAGGCTCGCGTACCGCAAAGAAAAAAAAAAAAAAAAGGGCAAACAGTCCTCTAACAATTATTGAGATGGCAGAGAAATGTCCAGGAAATTTTAGAGCTATTCCATTCATAATGATCAACATATTAAAGAACACATTGTGGGACTATAAGTTATGCGCTAGGAGCTGTTAAATTCAGTTAATAACAAACAATTGATATCACTGTGTTATATGGTTGCTCAGTGAACAAGTATTTAGCATCTATGATGTTCCATGTTCTGTAGGATGGTGGTCAAAAGCTTGGACTGTCAACAGAACTATGAGTAGAGACCCCACATTTTAGGATGTTTTTGGAAAATATCCTGCCCTCTGAAATATCAAGGTCCTCATCAGTTTCCCCAGAGAAAGGAGATTAAATAAGATTAAATAAGTAACATGTTTAGTTGATTGCATGTTTCATAGCAGGCTCACTGTAACAGAGCTGTGTTATTATGTTACTGTTATTTTGTTGTTGTTATTTAGGACAGGGAGATGTTCATTTTATTATCCCATCTCTTTACTCTCCTGGCCTCTCCCTGCCTGTGAGATGTGTTGGCAGTTTCTGGCTCTGTTCCCTGGCTCCTCACTTCTGGTTTTTGATGGGGCGTGATGATCAGATGGCCGTGATTAGTTCTTTGGTGTGCATTTCAGATTATCTATTAAGTAGCCATCTCCTCAGCCACTGAGGCATATGGTCAGCACTTCCAGGGCTTAAAATAAATCTGCATCTTAACATGTGGGATTTTATTATGCAAAAGAGAGCTCACATGGGGTCTAATCTTGTTATTTGTTATGCTACACATGTCTACAGTGTGCATTCTGGATAGAATTGCGCATTAGGCCCCAGGCCTTCCATTTCATAACATTGCACAGATATTCTGGGTGAGAACATCCTAGGAAGTAACATCAGCCCTGAACTGTGCAGGGTGCAGGAGAGGAGAGAAGGGTGAGGAGTAATTTTCCCTTCCTTCCTTTGCATACTAGTCATTCAGGTTGTTTTTTCTTTTTTAATCAAGCATTTATTTGGCACCTACTATGCACCAGCTGTTTCCCCAGTTACTTGGGTGGTGGTGAAGAAGATGACACAATCCTGGATGCAAGGTGCTTGCTAGAGGAGATCATCCCTTAATGCTGATTAGAAAAAATACACCCTTTCTCCAGGCTGACACGGCTCTGTCCTAGGACACCTACCATCCCAAGTGGAGTGTGGAATGGATTTCAGGTTGCCTCCTCTTGACTAAGTGCTTTTGGATTAAGGCAATTAAATTGGCAAGTACTAAAGAGCATGCTCAACAGATAACAAACAAGGCGACTTAACTGTATAATGCGCTGAGGGCTGCTTGGTTTTAGAGGTGGAGGGGCCAGATGTGTATACTGGAGAAACTTATAGATTATATTTCATTTTGTGCCCTCTAACTATTCGACTGTTTCATATGTGAACGGGTAAAAAGTAGTGGTTTGCTCAGCATTTGGTTGAGCAAATATTTCAGGCTTTACTTTTGTTTTTTTTTTTTGCGGTACGCAGGCCTCTCACTGTTGTGGTCTCTCCCATTGCAGCGCACGGGCTCCGGACCGGGGCACAAACCCATGTCCCCTGCATCGGCAGGCGGACTCTCAACCACTGCGCCACCAGGGAAGCCCAGGTTTTACATTTTGAAGCTAGCTATTCTTTATTCTAAAATTTTTCCCAACATTATCATTCTAGAATCAAGTAGAAGAGATTAATGACAAATAAGAGATTTGTTTGTAGAAATTAGCTCAAGAGTATTTTTCTGTATTAATAGAAACTTATGAGTCTCCAAAACAGGGACTTTAAATTTTTTTTCAGAAGTGGCATGTCATCTAAGTTAATAAATAGTGCAAAAGATAAAAATAACAGCACCAAAAACAAAAATTCAGGCTCTGGAGACAGAGAATTGGATTTGGATTCTAATTCCAGTTCTTCTACCTACTTGTTTTATTACTATGGGCAAGTTACTAATCCTTTAGAGGGCTTGTAATAATGCTACATTCTTTGTGAGGATTAAACAAGATAATGCAAGTGAAGTATTCAACACAGCCCCTGCACATTGTTAATATTCATTAAGTGGTAGTTCTAGTTGATGCTGCTGGTACTTTTTAAAATTCATAAGGATCTGCAACATGTAAAGTAGAATTGCATACACCAGAGCAATGGGTTTTCCATTTATCTATATGGAATAGATGTGTGGAAATAGATGTGGTAAACCCACTGTTTTGCACATGGACAGTTATGAGCATGTTTACTTTTATGACATCGTAAAAATAATATTAGCTAATACATATATGACTGTGCCACACCCTTTCCTCTGTGCTTCATATTAAGTAACTCATAGCATCCTTCTAATAATCCTGTGGGTATATTCTATTATAACCATTTTGCAGATGAGAAAACTGAGACCCAAAGATGAGGCCCATAGGTAATAAGCTGCAGAGGTGGAATTTCAACCCAGGCAATCTGCTCCAAGTCTGTGTTTTTAACAGCAATGATATTCTGAACTTCATTGATAAATAGGTTAAATGTATATATACAAACATATACATTACAATACACAAATATGTGTATTTGCGCGTATTTACCTAAAAAAGCTAATGCATCATGGCTTTGTAGAATAGATCTTCCTCTCATATTCTTTGAGGTCTGTAGCCACACTTACACTTTATTGTTTGTGGTTCCCTTTTCCCTCTCAGGCTGATTGAATTATATGGCACCTCAGATGCAAAATGAGATGGTAAATTAAAACCTCTCTCTGTTGCCCAGTAGTGGATGATTGCTCTACATTGCTTGAAGTTATGGTTAAGCATATCCTTAGGTATTATTCTCCTTGTTTACTTTCTCTCATCCTGACTCAAGTTACTTGTACAGTGGTTCTATATCCAATTACATGTCATCGAGTGGCAGAAGGATGGCATTAATATGGATTAACTATATTCTGCAAGCTCGTTGGTGATCTTTGCCTTTCAGTGTTGAATAAACTGATGTATCAGTTAAAAACTTGTGTCTGTCTGCATTTAACAGAAATCTCACTATTGTAGCTTACCAAAATAGGCATTTATTTTTCTCACAATTCAGGAAGTATAGGAGTACCCTGTCCAGTATTAATGCAGCAGATTCTCAAGCCCTCAATGCCCCAGACTCCTTATGTCTTCCACCCTGCCATGCTTAATCTGTGTCTTTTTCTCTTCTAGTTTATGCCTCAAAGTCAAAAAATGACCATTCCACCTCCTATCTCACAACCCCATGCCAGACAGGGAAATTCCAGGTATTTACGCCCACATCTTTTTTTTTTTTTTTTTAAATGCCCGCATCTTTTGGACAGAATTATACCACAAGGGATGATGGATCCATGAGGCCAGCATATTGTTCCCCCAAACCAAATCCAGGTTCTGTTAGTAAGAAGTGTAATGTAAACTGGGCAGCTGGCAGTGTCTGCCGTAACTGAAAACTCATACTGCAAAAATGATTTACTGCTAAGGCATATGTGATATTCAAGCAACTTGTATTTATAAAGTGTCTCCTGTGGGCCTAGAGGTGTACATCAATGAGGAGCATGGCTCTCTCTTCTTAAGGTTAGATAGACGTTTGAGCAAATAACGGCAATGTGCTGTGTTAGAGGCGTGCGCATTGGGAGCTTTGAGGTGTGGAGACATACAAAGTTTAGTACTGGATGGTATTAAGAGGAATATGAACAACTAATGATAGTAATAATGACTGATTTTTATTGCATATTAACTAATCCAGGCATTTAAAAATTATATATATATTATATTATATATAATTTTATATACATTTATATATAATATAAAATTATGTAATATACATATATATTGCACATCAACTTTATATGTTTTTACAGCCAAGTTATATGAGACAAATGAAGTTGAATAACTTTCCCCAAGGTCAAATCACTAGTAAGTTAGAGAGCTGGGATTCAAACCTAGATAGTCTTATCACCAGAGCCCTCTTAATCTGCAATCTGCAGTGAGGATACCAAGGAAGCCCCATTTGGCTATTTCTGTTGCTGTTTTGTTTTGTTTTTGAAAAAATATCCAGAAGTTCCTTTGGATATTGCCAATTGTGTTGAATCCTTTGATTCATTCAGCATTCATCACATTTCATAAGTTAGCCTTACCCAGGATCCTTAGACTTTAGCTTGTACCCAGCTGCACTGAAGGGTACATGCTAGAATCTTTTCAGGTAGGGAATGTTAAGTTACAAATATTCACATTTCTCTAACTATTGTGAATAGGATACTTTTAACTATGCCATTTCTTGGTCAAAATATCCTGTTTTAACCCTTAATCTTAACTAAGATTCTATCCTTACTTGTGTGAACATTCATATTTCCAGAGATGCTGTCTCCCTGCCTTTTCTGGACAGCCGTCCTGGAGATAACAGTTTACTTGCCTTGGCCCAAGCCTTGGTTTCATGATGCTCCCTTCAGTGCCTTATGTAGCAGACAGAATTCTAAGATGACCACCCAAGACCCATGCCCTTATATAATATCCTCCCCTTGATTGTGAGAAGGACCTGTGATGATGAGGTGATATCACAATATCACCCCCATAATTAGGTTTTGTTATTTGGCACAGTTAACTTTAAGAAAGGAGATTAGGTTCAGTGGGTCTGACCTAATCAAGCTAACCTTTGAGAGGTCAAGGCTCTTTCCGGCAACAGAGATTCAAATGAGAGAGGGATTCAACAGAAGGGAGATTCTTCATTGCTGGCTCTGCAGATGGAATGGGGCACAGGGCAAGGAACTGTGGATGGCTTCAAGGAGCTGAGAGTGGCCCCATGCTGGTAGCCAGCAAAGAAATGGGGACCTCTGTCTTTCAACTGCAAGAAATTGAATTCTGCTACAGCCACATGAACTTGCATAAGGACCCTAGACTACAGATGATAAGGGAGCCTGACTGACACTATGATTTTGGAGCTGAGAGGCTATTAGCAAAGAACTTTGTTATTCTGTGCCTGGACTCCTGTCCCATAGAAACTGGGAGATGACAAATTCACGTTATGTTAAGCTACTAAGTTTTATATAATTTGTTATACAGCAAAAGGTAGCGAATATATCTTGGCTTTGGTTTCAAATGTTTAACTCTTCTGCCCTGACCTCAAAGTTTCACAAGTAGACTAACTCACCCAGGTCATTTACTGAGTACTAGAATTGGCTTTGCCCAAACTATACTAGAGGTATTACCATCAAGGTGAGAAACAGGGACCCAAATCATAAGTGTTTTTATATTTTTTATCTTACAATTTATACTAGAAAGATTTTACCAGTGTTTTCCCATATCACATACCTTTTAATATCCCCTACTATGACTACCAAAAGATAAAAACAAAACACCATATGATACACTGATTAAAAGTCACGGTTTAGTGGAACAAGGACAAAGTCCAAGGTGAAAGAAAATTTTTTAAATGCAAGATTAGTTAGCCCATGCACTAGTGAGAAACACAATTTGATCCTTCTTTTCTTGCTGGGTGAAGTACGTACACTGTGGAGTGGGTTAGAAAGGAAAATGCTTTTTCTTTTGGTTTCTGCTACAAGGAGTACTCTAGCAATCTATTTCAGTCTTTATTAACATATGAAGATTGAGTTCAGGGTTAAAACACAGTTGGCATCATTTGTCCAGAACTCACAATGGTTCTGCATGGGGATGGAAAGCCTAAAGATTTGTGGTTGTGTGCATTTTTGGTAACTGTTTGCAAAGTTGGAATAAGGCACCTGCCTGCAATAAAATATGACCCTCACTCACTCTTGTAAATTGCTTTTGCCCATTCACATTTAGAGGTCGTTAATCGTTTCCCTTTATGGATGGATATTCAGCACATTCCCCACAATTGATTCAGCTCTGTAGTTCAGAGTGGTATAAAAAATTCACAAAGTGCAGTTGGAGAAAAACGTCGCACGGGTACAAATAAGAAGGGCTATTCTTTATCTTACCTACAGAGAAACATAGGGATTTGCAAAAAGGGCTGTGAAAAGGATCAAAGAAACAAGACATAAATAGCCAATGAATAATTATAAATTCTTAGCCTAGCAGGGATTTGTTAAGGCCTACACAGTATAGGAACTCCTTTTTACACTATTGATAAGGAAACAGTCCTGTAGCATATACTTGGAAACATCCTGAATATAGGAGAACTAACTGGTTATAAGACTTCTCATTCTTTCCATGATCCCTTTATGGCCCGAGAGACATGCTTACTTTGAACACACTTATATTATATTGCAGTTGTCATATTTTGTTGTATTTCTTTCTGATTTTTATCTCTTCCTTGAATCTTCACCAAATAGTATTATATGTTGAATATTTGTAGGCACTTAGCATATTTTTACTAAAATGTAAGTTTCAGTGAAATCCTAGATCCATTCATGAGAATTCTAGGTACTATCTCCTTGTCACGCACATGGCTGTAAGAATGATAGTAAAGAAAATTAGCCTTGTGTACATGGCTCAGGTACCAATATTCTTTCCATGATCTTTATTTTCTGATGCTTTTCCTCCAAGACATTCCAATACAGTTTGACAATTATTTCTTCAGTACACCTGATGGCCAATCAGAAATAAACATGAGTTATGGTATCCAGTTACCTAGAAGCAAAGTGTTTCAGCCTTAAATATAAGGCATAAGGCTGGGGATTCGAGGGGGCTTCAACTTCCTGTCCTTCTTTATCGCCCATTTAAATTGATTGAGAATGTTAAGCCATTATTGAGTCGAGACTGGACAAAAGCTAGAGTATATTCATTACAACTAAAGTAGCATTTCCTAAAGTGTTTAATCAGGAGGAAGGAAGTATATGTCACTGAGCAAACACAAGGGGTTTTAAAATCACATCATGATCAAGTGAATAAATATTTGACTTTCTGTGATGTACAGGGCCTGTCTTCTCTGATGTATATGAAAAATAAAAGTGATAAATATAAGAGAATTTTTCCTCTTTATATGCCCTTACTTTGCTACTGCAATCAATTCATGATTGCCATGATTTTTTCTTGAAATGATCTATGCGTAAACCAAAATGTTGGCAAACAATTATTCAGCCAGTTTTTTATTTTCTATTGAGTTTGTCTCTAATTGCGGACCTTCATGTTAGAAATTGATGTGAACTATTGGCTTCGCACATTTGTGCTTCAGAGCCTGGGGATAAGGAAGGTGTGTCTGGTGGCTCTTTCCACTTCAGGTAGGGTATAACCATGCCTGTGAACTGCTTCTCTCTCATAATTTGCAAAAGGTAAGAAATTAGTAAAGAGTTTCTAAAGAGCCTCATATAGTCTCAGAATTTCTACTCTCCAAAAGGTAGCATATTCAATACAGGTTCTTGCCACTTCTTTGAATATTTAAATTCTCATTTTAGGTAATAAATTATGACATGTGTTACATACAAAAAATGTGGCCTTATAGTCTGATGGACTTAAAGTAGGAATGGCTTGAAGAATTAATCATTTAGAATATATTTTCATATGGTTTTCTTCCATTTTCAGGATTTTTCAGGGATTGGGGATAAGGAGATCAATGTATGCATCTGTTGTTTGAAAATAGTTCTTGGTCTAGTAGGATACCACCCAAGGGAAAGGCCCGAGGAACAGAAGATGTCTTTCTTCTGTGAACCTTGGTATGGCTGAGTGGGGTACACACTCTGAGGGCCAGAGCTGAACTGTTGAGAAAAATTAGAGATTTTTAGTCTATACTTTCCATAGGGGAAGACAGTGAGATGAAGAGCTAACAGGAAAATGGGGGATACTGACCACTAGAACTGAGATCTTTAAGAGGAATTTGACTAATTGTTCTTTTCTGTAATATGTAATGTGAATTTAATTTTCTTCTTTTCATGAGTTTTTCAGCCCCCTTCTTACTAGTAGTTTGTAAGACTATATATATATATATATATATATATATTTTTTTTTTTTTTTTTTTTTTGGCTGCGTTGGGTCTTCGTTGCTGCGCACGGTCTTTCTCTAGTTGCGGCAAGCGGGGGCTACTGTTTTTTGCGGTGCGCGGGCTTCTCATTGTGGTGGCTTCTCTTGTCGTGGAGCATGGGCTCTAGGTACGCAGGCTTCAGTAGTTGTGGCACGCGGGCTCAGTAGTTGTGGCTCACGGGCTGTAGAGCTCAGGCTCAGTAGTTGTGACGCACGGGCTTAGTTGCTCTGCAGCATATGGGATCTTCCTGGACCAGGGCTCGAACCCGTGTCCCCTGCATTGGCAGGCGGATTCTTAACCACTGCGCCGCCAGGGAAGCCAAGACTAGATCATTTTGGGGAAATAGCATAAAATGAGGATTACAGTCTAAGGTAGGCAAAGAGTAAAGGTCCGTGGAAAGTGCCCACCTTACCCTCCCCCACACAAATTGGGCTTAAATATTGTTCTCACATTTGGGTCAGGGTAGGAGAAACAGAATGAATATTTTAAAAAAATAGTTATGAGAATTTTATTATTATGGGAAAGAAAAGTTATAGGAAGCAGTCTTCCTGGAGAATTCTAGAAACACGTGTATTATCATTCTTCAAAGAAAAGTATGTGGGTATGTGTGTACTGTGTTTTTCAGTAAGATTAGTAAATATGGTGTGATGGTTAAAGTAAGATATGGTTAAGATATAAAATAAATAGCAACTTAAAGAGAATTAGATTGAAAGATAGAGTTAATATTAAATGTATATTTTTAAAAATTAATTTTTGTTTTAGAGTATGCTTTACAGTTCTGGAGCATCTTTAAATCACTCTTTTGTTTTGTTTTTCCTTAAAACTTCCTAGCTCTTTGGATTCTAAACAAATTGAAATGGGGAGATGAAGTTGGGAGAAAATAAAATTGCAAATTTAACCTTTGCCACCTCATGTGAGACTATGCCTTCTCAAGAGAGACTATGCCTTCTCAAGAGTGATTCCCCAGTTTGCTATTCAGTGAGAGAATCAAGTTGTTTACATTTAATGCAATGGATAATTGAATGAAGATTGACTTACAATCAGTTATAATCAGTGACTTGTGTTAAGTAACTTTATATATAGTGCTGGAGGGAGCACCACACAAAGAGAGACTGAAGGGGGCCACAGCTGGGCAGTGGAGAATGTCACACATCATATTGCCGTGGCCTATGCTCTTGTGTTTACTATGTTGCTGGGCACAGGGTTGCATCCCTGTGTTCTTCAATGGCTGTTAAATTGAAGATATTAGTACAAAAATGTTTACAAACTATTTAATTAAGATACTGTTTTAAAAAATAACACCTGATTGAAAATCTAAAGTTGTGGCTGAGGATTATTCCTACAGTAATTCAATGCAGGGATTCAACATCTCTAATAATTCTACAGATCTATATGTGTTTCTTCTTACTTATACCAACCAGTGCAACAACATCAATTCATTAATGAGATGGACAGCGCTATAGAGGAGTTGGATTTAGCTAGAGAAGGAGGGTGTGTTTAATAGGATAGCATGAAAGAAGTTTGATTGGGTAAGATGCTATTCTGGGCAATTGGAACTAGATTGGCAACTGAGTCGAATTAGAGTTCAGTTCAGTATGGGCAATATTTTAGAGTCTACTATGCACAAGTCCCAGTCGGGGATTATAATGTAGTCTTTACTCTAGTAGGTTGCCATCTTGATGGAGAAATCAAGAAAAAACATCAGATTAGGGTGATAAAGTTCATGATATGAACACCACTTACTAGAATTCAAACAAGATTATTTTATATGGCTGTGAGAATCAGGAAAGGCTTCATGAAGTAAGATTTGGCATATTCTCTGAGACTGAATGATATTGCAACAGTTGGAGATAAGAAAGGGCATTTGAAGTAATGTGGACATTGACAGCAAAGGCAAAGACATATTTTAATGCAAAGTGTGTGACCAACTTATCTGAATTAATCATCTCATCGTAGAGTCTTCTGCTTTTATCATAGTACGCAGTGGCGAAATGGTTCAGTAGTTGTGAACTTTAGTACTCATGGCAGGAGGAGGCAGTCCCAGTTTTTGAAGAAGGCATGTTGGCACATGTGAGTCCCAACTGAGTGGATCATCCCATGCAGTGGTAGTGGACGGCCTTGGGACTTTGTTCTGGAATCGAGATTAGCACAAGGTAAAAGGTCAGATGTAAGGTCTCAGACTGTAATCTGTCCCACATTGGATCATAGCCAGCATAGGTCTGCTGATTCCAACCTGCAAGCTCTTGGGCTCTGTTTTGATTCTAACTAACTTTCCTGTTGGCACATCAGCATTTCAAGGTTTTTGTAACAAAAACAAAGTGCACTAATATCTCAGATACTAGATACTCTCTTTCTGTTAAGTGTTAACATCATCATTAACATCACTTTTTCCAGTTGTCTTAATAGCTTCATCAACCTCTCAGAACTTCAGTTTGTTTTTTTTTTTTAGTTGTTGTTTGTTTTTTGCCTTTGAAATAGAAGGTACTGTTGTATGGTGGTAAAAATCATAGGCTTTGGTGCCAGACTGTTCTGGGTATGAATTTGGCCTCCACTTTTTAGAATCTATATGACTTTGGCAAGGTACTAAGTGAATTTGATGGCCAAGTTTTTCATTACTCAAATGAGGATGATAACAGTGTGTGCCTACTTAGGAAATTATATTAACAGATTAATACAATGGTTAAAGTCACAGACTTGAGAACTGGCCTCTGGTTTGAATTTCTACTGCTCACTAAGTGTGTGACTTACTAAGTGTGTGATTTACTAAGTGTTCATTTAACGTCTCTGTCTCTTTACTTATCTCCAAGATGGGGGCAATAATGCTACAACCTCATATGACTATCTCAAGGATTAAATTTATTCATATTTTTAATATACTTTGAAAACTGCCTGGCTTATAATAAATATATGCATGCTTATTATGCAAAAAAGTACTTAATAATTATTATGACTTTAAGGATTGTTTTTGTGAGTAAAGAAGATAATGTTAATATAGTTATATAACATTATATTATAATGTTAATATATCTGGTGTATAGTAGCATTCAATAAAATTTAGCTCTGGTACTCTAGGGAAACTTTATTATTTAACTCAAATATTCTCTGAATCCACAGTCTCAGGAAACTATTAGTAAATAATTACAAATTAGGTACTAAGCAAAATGAATTGTCTTGACCAATTTATATCTGATTATAGTATTCTTATTCCTAGAATCTTAAGATGCTTAAAGGAAATACAATAAATCACAGAGTTCAAAAATTAAAAAAAAAAAATTTTACAAATTACAAGTTGTTATTCCATTTTAAAGACCAGAATGAAACAACAACAACAACCACCTAAGAACCAGATAGATTACCAAATCTACTAAAACAACTCTGGCAGAATTTATGAGATCAGCTGAGGATTCCAGAGGTCTCTGATGTTCTCATAGTATACCTAGACCTTCACTACAACAACTCCAAAGCAAAAACAGTATGGGTATCAGGGTAGCTTCGAACATGGATATATTCTTTTCACATCTACTGGTTGTACATGCTGCAACCTCATCAGCTCTCAGAAGTGAAAATCAAGGCTTTGAAATAAGAAGTCTTATTGCCAAGGTCATATAATTTATTTGCAGTTCAGACCTGGAGTAAATCCAGGCCTCACTCCTCCCAGTGTGCTTCACTTCCCACTGAGCAAGCTGTGCCTCCCATCAATCTAGTTCTTTCAGAGTTTATTCATTATGTTATTCTAGACCATGGGTTAGATAAGAATTCTGTAAATTTGTCCCATTAGAATTCTCCAACCCTTTTTTGTTCAAAAGTAATATCAGATTTGATTCGTGATGTATCAGGTAGAAGTTCATTCTGCTTCTGCGTTTACTATCCTAGAGTCCAAAGTGACCCTGGATACATACATCAGTTCATGGATGTGCTGGAAAATGGAAAGATTATAGCATTCAATAATTCTTCCAAGATTTTGTTTGATTTTTAAAAACCAGGACAGAATCCCTGTGGAGACCCATACACAGCTTAAAAGTCTCTTTCCTAATATATAAATTTAGCAAAAAATATTTTGATCTTATGGCCCAAGTGGCAGAACAGTTTGTTTGGAAACCCGGACCTGTTGCAGAATCTTCTCTTGTTCTTGGCCCCACTCAAAACTAGCAAGTCATTCGGTAAATGGGCCAGAGTAAGACACCCAAATCAGGAACACATTACCTTCAAAATCCAAAGAGGCCCACTAGGCAGAGATTCTAGATTTAATGTTGCAGCTCAGGGAATTAACAGTCTGGTTGGTTGACTAAAACATGGACCAAAAAGTGGCCACAGAAAATTAACTTAAAAAGCTAGACCTGGGCTTCCCTGGTGGCACAGTGGTTGACAGTCCACCTGCCGATGCAGGGGACACGGGTTGGTGCCCCGGTCTGGGAAGATCCCACATGCTGCGGAGCGGCTGGGCCTGTGAGCCATGGCCACGGAGCCTGTGCTCCGCAACGGGAGAGACCACAACAGTGAGAGGCCCGCGTACTGCAA
>NW_006791661.1:211101-213601 GCF_000442215.2 Lipotes vexillifer
AAAAAAAAAAAAAAAAAAGGCTAGACCTGGTGTGATATACTCTAGGGGAAGGGATTCAAAGGTTTAGGAAGATAGAAATGTTACAGTGGATTTGTCGCTAAGATCTGCTCACCCATCCTAGGAGGGTTCAGAGGACACACCTTTCACCAAGACTGTGAGAAATAAATTTGTGAGGGGAGTACCAACAACCTTGAAGAGCTCTCTGATCACTTTTCTCTGTAAGTCAGAAAGCAATGGGAATGGCTGCTGCTGAATTGGCAAACCAAAATGCGGTAATTGCATCCCAAAGTGGCAGAGGCAAATGGGAGCACTCAGTTGCCTAAGGCAAGGAGGGTGTGGTTAGCATCATGAAAATCAGAGTCAAAGAAGAGTTCAGAGTGGTCAGCCTAACAGAAATCTATATGGCATTGGCTAATTGATCATGGTGTTTGTAGAAGTTAAAAACTGGGAAGCCTACTAAATTCTTACTAGATCTGTATAAGTGGCAGAGTTCTAGGACAAGTGAACAAAAGTGTAACATGAATCATAACAGAGTCATGGACTTGAGCCAGTTTACACAACCTCTTGAATAAAGGGGAGGCCTACGAGTCCCCTTGAGGAATGATTCTGTCCTGTTAATCTTTCTCCCATCCTTTCCCAGAGTGACCCAGGGCCTTTTACCAGGGTGACTGTGCTGTGGGGAAAAGGAAATAATCAGGTCTTTCAGGGATTACTGAACACTGGCTATGAACTGACACCAGTTCCAGGAGATGCAAAATGTCTCTGTGGTCCACAGTCAGAGTAGGGGCTTAAGACGAATGGAGTTTTCACTCAGGTCCATCTCACAGTGGGTCCAGTGGGTCCTGAAACTCATTTTGTGATTATTTCCCCAGGTCCAGAATAAATGCTTGGAATAGGTATACTCAGCAACTGGCAACATCCCCAAATTTGAGTAAGATACTCTGCTTAATTATCAAAGAACCCATAAACTAAGGAATGAGACAGGCATTTTCCCATTTATGTATAATGGGATAAACAATATTTTAATGAGACAGGCATTTTCCCACCTGTATAAAATGGGATACACAATATTTTATAAAGTATATTCAATCCTCAAATTTGTTATAAAGTTTACTAAAATTTGGTTGTGTTATCCTTGAAACAAGAAGAAATTTTATTTGTGATTTATCGATACTCTTATCAGATTGATGTTTCATCATTTGAAGTTTTGTCTAGTTAGGAAAGAGGATTCTAGAGTTTTGAGATACAATATAAAAAACATTTGGTGGAAGGTTAATTAATCCTCCTCAAAATTATTTAGTGACATAGATTGCCTCTTCTTACTGGCATTTATAGATATTTGTTGATTCTCAATTTCTTAGGTGTTTCCTATCCTATTGTCATACTTCAATTTTATCATTGCTATTTTTCAGGTCCCTAATTAGTTTTGCTGGTAGTTTTCTTCAGTTGGATAGTTAAATGTGATTTGAAATCAATGTGATTAAGTCTAATGGATTGCGTTTCCTGCCACCTTTGTTTGATTGGCAATGTAGAGAAATAGAAGCAAATGCAGTCGATGAAAAAATTCAAGCAATCATTTCACATCCTGGAAAATCTTGAACATCTAAGTCATCTTACTATCTCATTTCTTGGTAGTCCTGTCAAGGACTTTGAATTTATGTCCAAATTTATATGACATTCTTTTTTTTTTTTTTTTTTTTTTTTTCTTGCGTTATGCGGGCCTCTCACTGTTGTGGCCTCTCCCATTTGCGGAGCACAGGCTCCGGACGCGCAGGCTCAGTGGCCATGGCTCACGGGCCCAGCCGCTCCGCGGCATGTGGGATCTTCCCGAAACGGGGCACGAACCCGCGTCTCCTGCATCGGCAGGCGGACTCTCAAGCACTGCGCCACCAGGGAAGCCCTATATGACATTCTTTTAAAACCCAATTAATCAGCAGAATAATTTGTATTAGTGGCCTAACAAATCCCGTATAATTACTTTTCCTTTTTTTCTAAGATAATCCTTCACTCACAATTAACCAGTACATCAGTGAATTTAGGTTATTTTAAAAAATGTTATCAGAACACACCTGGAATACCTTATAAGCTCTTGCTTTACTACATTATCACAAGTAACTTTTCTTGGGCCAAAAAGAGTCTCACTGGGGGATCTTTCTTTCGAGACTAGTGAAATGCTCTGTCTCATACAGTCAGACATGTAGGCTATAACAGAAAATACGTGTGTTTAGATGGAACATTTCTATAAAATGTACATTCTTTGCAGCAGATTTGTTTGGCTGTCAAAGCCTCAGTTATGACAAACTAGAGCAGAGTTTCCAAAATCCAGAGTGCAAAAATTGAAATCTCTGGTGCCCAAGGAATGTCAGTTGTCTGGGACTATGCTTGTATTTGTAGGAGAGGTTACCAAGATCATGTTGCAGTTTGCCTTGTAAAGGTAGCGCTTTCACTACTGTAATAAAAATATGGAAACGTTAGAAATGGCAGATGTTACTGCACTCAC
>NW_006791661.1:215238-250684 GCF_000442215.2 Lipotes vexillifer
AGGAAAAAACGTAGACCCAATACCAGGTGTCTAAGTAGAATCTACAACATAATGTTTCCCTTTCTGGTGCTGACTGGGTCCTTGCAGCTTTTCAAATAGGAAACAATTTTAAATCCTTAGGGATAAGTCACTTCTATCACTATTTTCAAGAAATAGTTTTAGGAAAACATTTCTTTCTCATTTCTTGGCAATAGTTCTTTCAAGGACTTTTGAATTCAAATCCAAATTTGTAGCAGATTATTTTAAAACCCAATTAACCAACAGCATAATGTGTTAAAAGAAGCACATTCCGTTGATAGATTTCCTTTCAGCTTCCATTCTCCTCCAGAGCTCTGGGCTGTCTGTGTGGATGGAAAACAATGGATTGATTTCATGTATCTGGGCACTTAACACAGAACTTTAATAAGAATGTCGAGAATTGCTATTAGAAAGGAAGCTGCCATTTATTTGCTCATTTCCTAAGAGCAGAAAATCTATTACAGTGATTTGAATAAGTTTTGATAAAGTATGAAGAGGGCACTGGATTTCATGACTTATTGTTGGGTCAGAGTACCCATTTGCCAGAACAATTTATTTTAAAATAACTTTATATATGTGTTATATTATTTTGACAAAAGAAGACGGAATTTTATATTACTAATTTTCCAGCCTTAGCTCTCTAAGATTTTAGGTTGAGAGAAGCTGAATAAAAGTGAATACAATTTGTAACCTGGATTATTGTTGTATATTCTTTACTTTTGCATTTATTTTTGAATACAGCATATTAGTTGCTATTCCTACTAATTTGCCTCAAAATAGGAATTGTTAATTTATTACAAAATGTGACTTATTTTAAAGGCAGTATGATATAGTAATAACACTTGATTCAGAGTTGGTAAACCAGGTCTTTACCATTTTGTGAATTTGGGGAAGGAATTTTATCCCTCTGAGACTCTGTAGCTTTTTTTAATATGAGATTAATTTAGGTAGATGACCTCTATGTCTCCTTAAGTTCTAAAATTCTAAAAATCTATTTGTCTTTTTTGTCTCTTTGAAGGCATAGCTTTATATCACTTAAGGTTTTTAAATAACTCTCGCATTGAATAAATGATGTGTGATAACTTTGAAGTCTGTTTCTATTTCTACATTGTTTATTTGTTACTGACTGCAAGTTCCTGTGCCTGATGACCGCACAGTGAGGCCAAACAAACCAAAACATTGGAGTTTGGCGCAGAGAAAAGTTTATTGCATGGCTGTGCGAGGAGACAAGTGGCTCAGGTCCCCCAAACCCTGGCCTCCCCGAAGGGCTTCAGCAAAGCATTTTTAAAGGCAAGGTGAGAGAGGGGCATGGTTAGTTGTTGGTGTAGGAATCCTTTGTTCTTGCAGTTGTCCACATAGGTCAGGTCAAGATGTTCCTATAAACCTCCAACAAGACAGATGTTATTCTCTGTTCTGCAACTTTTTATCTCTGTATGAATGGACTCTTAAAGGTCAGACCCCTGAGAATAGGCTATCCTGTATATTTGGGGCTATAGGCAACATTCTTTTAGAAAAGGTGCAGAGCCAGCATGACTAAGCACAGGCAACAGAGCACAAAGGTTAAAGCAAAAGGAACAAATCTAATATGGAGTCAGATTTGTTCTTCCCTATTACATATTTATCACATTCATTGTGGCCTTGTGGGGAATCACTTACCTTTCCCAGGTTTGCATAATCTGAATATAGAAATGAGGAATTTGAACAATATGGTATCTAAAGATCCTTCTAGTTTTAAATTTTTCTGTTTCTAGTATATATTTATTGAAATCATGTCATGTATACTGTGTGTGATTCTCAGTATTATAGGAAATACGAAATGGAAAAGACATGACAGACATCTGCCCTAGAGAAAGTTTTTAATTTCCATTGACTGATACCTATGGTATTTTAGTCTATTTGGTCTGCTATAACAAAAATACTATAGACTGGGTGGCTTATAAGCAACAGAAATTTATTTCTCACAGTTTTCTAGAGGCTGGAAATCCAAGATTCATGCGCTGGCAGGTTTCGTGTCTGCTGAGAGCCCACTTCCAGGTTCATAGACAACTGTCTTCTTACTGTGTCCTCACATGGGAAAGGGGTGAGGAATCTCTCTGGGGGGGGGGGGCTCTTTTTTTAGGGCACTAATCCCATTCATAAGGGCTCTACTCTCTTGACCTAATCATCTCCCAAAGTCCTGCTCTCCAAGTACAATCACACTGGGGCAATAGGTTCCAACATATGAATGGGGAGAGGGCACAAACATTTGGTTCATAGCACATGAGATTTGTGAAACCATTAAAATTATGTGTAAAATGTTTGCTTATGTTCATTTTTTTTTGGAGAAGAGTATCTGTAGCTTTCATAAGAATGCTGAGTAATACATAGTAAATAAAATTGGAGGCTCTATGGTCAGAAATCTAGTGCAGTGAGTCTTAAAATGTGATCAGTGAAGGGGTGAGGGGTCCCCTGAGTTGCTTTTAGGTGGTTCAGGAAGTGAAATCTACTTCTGAAATCTACTATGATGACATTTTCCCTTTTCGTATCCATTCAGGAATGAATGCACAGTAGATTTCTCTAGAAGCTCCATGATGTATGACATCATAACTTAAATGTAGAAGTATATGAGAATTTGGTTTTTATTCTATTAAGCCAGATAATAAAGATAGAGGCAAAAATGTAAAACAATGTCATTCCTCTCAACATTCTTCTTTGTTTTGGAAAATATGGTTATTTTTTCAAAAGATACTTATATGAATATATAACAAGTTTATTATTATTATTTTGAAATTAATATATATTTTTAAAATTTCTCAGTTTAAATTTTAACACACTAAATATCAACAGATAAAGCCCACATAAACAAAAGCTCTTTAGAGTCCTCAATAACTTTTAAGAGTGTCAAGGGCTCATGGGACTAAAATGTCTGAGAAATGCTGACCTAGTGCCTCATTAAGGTAGGTTAATCTGTAGTAGTAAACAGAGCCTGTCTGTTATTAAGTTTACCCAAAAAGATTTATGTCTCTTTCACCTAATTGTCTAAGTAAGTGTTCAGGTTAGCAGGGTAACTCTCTAACACATGATAATTCTGGGACTCAAGCTAATGGTATGACTTTGCCATCTTCAACACTTGACTTTCAAATTTGTCCTAGAAGACAGTGAGATTCAAGTCACCTGGAAAAAGGAATGAGCACAGAGGGATAGAAGTGGGAGAGAGAGACCCAGAAGTGTCACTTGTTGTGTTCACTCCATTGACTACAACTCAGTTTCCTATCCAAAGCCAACTAGCTGCATTGAAGGCTGGGAAATGCAGCCCAGGCCTGTGTCCAGGAAGAAACAAAAAACTTTCAGGAACAGTTGGATGTCTCTATCATACCTCAGTTTTAATCCAGGTCCTCCAAATATTAGCTAGGTCAACATAGGCCAATTCTATAGCTAGTAATTTTTAGTTTTCTCATATGTCAAATAAGTATGATAAACTTTCAACTTGAGAAGGTTTTTGTGAGGGAGCTTATACAAAAGTGTTTAAAAATGGATAGGTAAAATGTTATCAAATAATTATGTGTAAGATTTTTAGAAAGGTCTGTGACCCAAAAAATGTTAAATCAGTCTGCTAGAGGAATTTAATATTTAGAAATAGATATAAAATTTGTAGTAACAATAGCTACAATATAAGATCATGTGTGCTATGGGAAATAAAGGTTATGTAAAACTGGGAGCAGTTTTCAGTTAGTGCTTTCATGGAAGCTCTTGAATTGGAACTTCTTTAAGGATGTTCATAAAATGTCTAATTGCTATCTTTTTGCTCTGGAATTCCATCCTTTAAGATATCCTTCTTGTGGCACGTATCTGACCTTCGTATAGTGGAGAGTTTTCTTATCCGCCTCCCTCTTTAGCTTTTAGCTCCTGTTAGCTCCACAAAAACCGAATTTCTATCTTATTCTACTTGTGTGTCTTGAAATTAGCATGATGCCTGGCCCATTGTAAGCCCTTGGATAGGTATTTATTGAATGGGTAACATTTTATTTCGATAAGAGGATTGCATGAATGGAAGAGAGAAGGTCATTATAAAGGGGGATGTTAAGGGTTTGTGATCAAAGACATTTGTGAAGTTTAACGTATAGGCTGGTAAGTAACTAAAGTGTAGTAATAATGTAGGACATCAAGATGCATGGAATTCACATTACCTCCATTACATGGAAGAGTCATTACTATGAAATATCATATAACTAACCAAGGATGCAAGAAAGGATGGGAAAGAAAGGAAAAATGATTCATGTCCTAAAGTCATTAAAAGTTGTAGGAGTTTCTAGTGACAGGATAAAAATGGAGAGAGGCTGGGGTAAGATGGCATCCATCTTAAGGGATGGGAAGTTATTGAGAAAGTGTAATGGAATAATGGCTGGAAAGTTGCAACTCAAATATTTGTTGAATGAGCAAATATTCAACAAATATTGGGTAGATGTATAGATGATGGAATACCACCTTTCATTTTATTATATTACTTGAGCCTCAAGGCAAACGGTGCCAGGGGGAAATTAATTATCACTTTAGGTGAGCAGACTGAGAAACTTAGGAGGGCTTTATTCTAAATAAAGCGTGGATGTCATGGAACTCAATTGGTCCACAATTTGGGTGCATAGAGGTAGAGTTGAATTGACCTGACCTGATCTGGATTGAGGAGATATTATGAGAGAAAGTAGCAAAGGGTTTTGCATAGAGTGGAATTGTGGAAACTGTTTAAAGAGATATTAGCATTAGGGGAATAGAAAAAGTCAGTTTATGAAGTGTTTCTAGAATGAACTACAACCACTTTTCAATTTGGAGTACTGGTATGTTGGTTTAGACATGTCCAAGCTTGCATCTCAAATGTTAAGTTACTATTGATTTACCTCTTGAATCTAAAAAGAAAATAATTTCTTTGCAAAGTCCCTGTTTGATAGGTCAACTTTAGCTAACATTTACATAGTTATTCTATTTTTAAGTAAATGTTACTACTTAAATAAACAGAGAATTAGGTAGATAACACTTTCAGAGGTATAATAAAAGTGAATTGGGGGATTCTATTTTATAAAATTGAAGTGAATTATAACAACATATGGAAATAACATCATCAAACATGCTTGTGGGGATTTTTTTGTTGTTGTTAAAAAATACCAGGAATCCAAATAAAACATGGCTTCTGTTTGAATTGTTAACTTTTTCTTTTAAGTTCATTTCTTCAATCTACAAATACCTATTTTGTGTTCACTATAAGGGAGATTTTATACTGAATTCTAGGGATATGAAGATAAGTAGGACAAAGCTTATACCTTTAGGAGTCTCGTGTTTTGGTAGGGGAAACAAAAGTGACAGATGAATGCACAACTTGTGATGTGAGAAATAAGGAAAAATTAATGTGATACAGAAGTAGTACATTTACCTTCCTGAAGATATCAAGGAGGCTTCACAGGGTACTATTACAGCACACTTTGAAGGCTGGGTAGAAAGTCATCAGGTGAACTAGAGACTGAAGACATTTCAGAATGAGTGGGCTGTGTGAGAAGAACCATGGCGGTGTAAAACAGCATATTGTGTTCAGGGCACTATAGGTTACTTACTATTTCTGAAAGGTAGGTGGGAGGAGAATAGCAGAAGATGATATTCAATACCTTAGGTAGAAACCAGAAATACCTTTCATGACACACCAAGAAGTTTGGGCTCTTTTTTGCAGGTTCGTGGAGCCTAGCATGGAGGAAGTAAATGTTTACTGGATGAATGAAAAGGGCATGACTGAAGGATTTTAAATAGGAAAGGTTTGCAGTCATATTCATTTATTTGTTTTTTTAATCATTGTGTCTGCAATGAGGAAGGAGGTCTGAGGAACAACAGTAAGGAAGTGATTGCAGTAAACCAGACACTTGATAGTTTGAAACTAAACCAACAGAGTCAGGGGAAGGAGAAATAAGTTCAGGGCTTGCTTACAGAGTAAGCAATGAGTATAAGTTATGATGAAGATTCAGGTGGTATGAAGATGGATATGGTGATGTTAGAGAAAAGGCGATGAGCTTCAAGGATATTTAAAATATACATATTATGCTGATATCAGAACATTAGTACCTTTCATGTAGAACTGCCCAGGAGTATAGCATATGCTCTGCCAGGCAGGACCCAGAACAGAAATGTTCTCTAAATTCTCTATAGGTATCCAGTTATATCCAAATTTAAAAGTGTTTCATTTTAAGTTTCCCATTCAGTTTTAATGTCACCTAAAAGGACACCTTAGCATTTTCTGCTAATGAAGAACCTGCTGCATAGCAGGGGGCTCAGCTCGGAGCTCTGTGATAACCTAGATGGGTGGGATGGGGGTGGGATGGCGGGTGGGTGGCAGTGAGGTCCAAGAGGGAGGGGATATATGTATACATATAGCTGATTTGCTTCATTGTACAGCAGAAACTAACACAACATTGTAAAGCAATTATACTCTAATTTAAAAAAAAAAAAAGATATGGTAGAAAAACCCTGTAGTGCCCATGGTATACTTAGACTAATGATACTAGCAGTGAATTGGACTCTAGCAGGACATCAAATAAGAACATTTCACATTAAAGTGCCTACAACTGACAGCCTTCTTGTTGCTTTGAGAGTAGTTAGTATTATGGCTTCCTTAAGGAGCCGTGAGACTAGCCTAGTTAATTCCCCCACATAATTTTCTTGTATATTAGCCTCGGTGTTGAAATGCAATCAGTTATGTCTGATAGAGCTGATCGTTGATTTGTTGTTCTTCTTGGGTGCTTAAACTTGAAAGTCACATTGTGACAACTATTGACACAATATGTCTTTCTTGAAAATAAATTCTGTATTTCCAGCCCAGGTTTCTCTTTTGCACCTCTCTGGGGACTGCCTCTCCTGATAAATCCCTCTAGCATGTCAGCTCTCCTGGCTCAGCTTTCTGACCTGTGATCCACATAACACTTTGTGGAAGCATTGAGGAAATGAAATTTTATTACCTTAGGTCAATAGGAACTCAACCTTTTTAATTTTTATAACTCTGTACTCAGATTTTCTCAAAAAAGCACATATTCCTGCAATGTTTGTATAACTAAAAACTTCATGCATTTTAAAATAAGAGTTTATATGAAAAGGCACTGTAAGCTTGCAAGTGCTAACCAAATGTAAGTGGGGAATAATATAACTATTATAGTATGAAGTTCAATGGTGACTTGGTAGAGTAGAATTTTCTATTTACTTGAAAATGTTACTCTTGTGTGACTCATTATATTGGTAGGGAGACATTTGTTTCTGTTCTGTTGTCATAGAAATTACCATAAACATAGGAGCACAGTGGATATTAGTGAAAAGGATAAATGTAACTATGGTTAGCCTCAAACAGTATCAAATGCCAGAAACTAACAAAACTTTTCAAGGTGATATTTCTGTAGATGGGATGAAATGCTTTCGATGGAAATTTAAAACCCTGTCTGTAGAGATTGCTTTGCTCTCAACCACTTTACGGCCCCTAGACTTTTGAGTGCCTGGGTCATCATGCCTATTTTAAAGTCTGTATTTATTTGTCGGTTTGTCTATTGGGCCATATATCAAGTACCAGCCATGTACTAGGACTCATGCACATTGGGGAATAACAATCAGGCCTTGGTTTTGAGAAACGCATGGTTTAGCAGGGGATACGGCCAAGCAAAGCAATGATTGCACCTCAGCAGGATAACGGTATGCACAGGGCATTGGGTAATCACAGACTAGAAACACACCTACTCTCAACTCATTAAACTGTATTTGATAGTCAGAATTTAGAATTTTGGAGGAGGTGAAGCAGGCTGAAAGGAAGTAAAACGTATCCACTGGGGAAATACCTTTTTCTATAAAAGCACGAAGGAGCCATGAATTTAGTAATGAATTTGAAATGAAGTAAAGTAAGCAATACTTACAGAGGAAACCAGACTCATGTAACTTATAATAAACCAATATCTAGCATTCTTATGCAAAATATATCTATTTTGGGTGAAAAAGCTCAGCCCAAGTCAGTTAAACAGGCATGACTGCATACATATTCTCTCCCATTGGATCTTTAAAAGTTGAGTAAATTTCATTCTTTGCATAATTCGGGAAGCTTTTCCTCCCAAGAATCATTTCCCTTCAACTTTTACTATACAAATGTACCTTTCCTAAGCCATTATCATGTTCTGAAAAGGTTTTATTAACGACCAACACTTATTAGACTCAATGATAATCCAAGCAAGCAAATTATCCTGTGCTTAAAGCTAAGGGCCAAAATGAAATGAAAGCTTTGGAGTGAAAAGGTCAACATTCGGGAGGCCTAAAGTAAATTTCATAAGCCACAATTCTTTTTATATTATGTTTTTGAGAATATTTTATGAGAAATTCCTTGAGAGTAACTGAACTTTTTTCCAGGCACAATCTTTCTCTTGTTTTCCTCTGAGATTAATAAGAGGGAAAAACTCAGAAATAATTTCATAAATCAGAAATAATTGAGCATAACTCAGGTTAATGTTGTCAGAAAACAATCAGCAGCTGATGTAACTGCTACATATTTAGCACTATCTTAATTATGCTTAAAGGTGAATGCTAAATAAGTGAGAGTTGATAGTCACAATGTGTATGTGTGTGTGTGTGTGTGTGAGAGAGAGAGAGAGAGAGAAAGAGAAAGAGAGAGAGAGAGAGAGAGAGAGAGAGACTGTGGGGAAGGAAGAGGGAGAGGAAGAAACATTGAGTTTGGAACTGGGGTAAAAAGAGGTCAGGAATGGGAGAAAAACAAAAACTTTAATCAACAGCTAAACTGCCTAGTGGAGATTGAAGTGTAAAAATCCTTATAAGTCTGGGTGAATATGTGTGTGCTAAAGCAATTGGAAAAGTTTATTTAACATGGGATTTTGGAGGTTACACACAAAACTTGTTGAAGAATTTTAAAATCTAGGCTGAGTTTTCCAGCTGTTCCGTAACAAATATTTTCTGAAGTGGAAAATAAAATTGGAATTCAGCATTCATTCACCAGCCTAGTGTAGTAGCTTTCATTCTTGCCTGAATCCACTAAACCCACTGTGTGGTAAAAGTAACATTCAAGGTGCAATAGAGAAGGGGGCTGCTGACAACGGATAGGCAAGGGCTTTATATAGTTAATCCATTATTGGTGGGACTTAAAATTGAAGACAGTTTATAAGTAGGACATTGTACAACAGTGTCTAGAACCTGGAAGAGTGTGGTCTGGGTAAAAGTAAAATAGAACCCAGTTTTGGAAAGATACAAGAAAAATATGGAAGCTGAGGAAGAGACTTTGTCTGAAGTGAGGCAGGAAAAGGGAACATGTATGACTCACCGTATACAGGGGACATTCTGAAGACCCAGGAAATTTAGGCAGAAAAAGTTATCCACACAGCCTGGTATGACCATTGGTGAAGACTTTGAGTGAGATCAGGGTAGCTGCTGCTGCCCAAGTCAAAGTACTTAGTACTTCTATCTTAGTTGGCTTGGTTTTTGTAACAAAGTACCATACACTGGGTGGCTTAAACACAGAAATTTATTTCTCATAGTTCTAGAAGCTTGGGAGTTCAAGATCAAGGGCTGGCTAGAAAGATTTCTTCTCTTGAAGCCTCTTCTCTCTCGGCTTTTAGGAGGCCACCTTCACGCTGTGTGCTCACATGGCCTCTTCTTTGTGTTTTCAAGGAGAGCGAGTGAGCTCTCTGGTATCTCTTCTTATTAGGGTACTAATTCCATCATGAAGGCCTCACCCTCATGACATCATCTAACACTAATTATTTCCCAAGTCTCCATCTCCAAATGCTATAATATTGGGGGTTAGAGCCTCAACATATAAATTTTGGGGGGGAATACAAATATTCAGCCCATAACAACATCCTTCCTTAGGTAATTGGCCCTGGAAAAGAGCTTTTGAAAGTAGGCTTCTGCTAAGGTTGCCAGGTAAAATCCAGAACACCTGGCTAAATTTGAATGTCACATAATTAACAAATAATGTTTTAATATAAATATGACCCATGCAATATTTGGAATGTCCTTTACTAAAAAAGTATTTGTTGTTTATCTGAAATTAACTAGGCGGCCTATTTTTCTGTTTGCTACATCTGGCAACCCTAGCTCCTCAGCTTCTCATTTGTGGGTCAAAGGCCTTTGCTGGCCTAATCAATCCATTATTCATTCCAGACAGAGAAAGGGATAAGATGAACAGACCCTGACAGGTATGAACATTCTGGCTTTATAAGCTGATATTTGAATATTGTGATGATTTGCTCTGTCACAGAGACAGTAATTTTTCAGCGTCAGGTCTTGACTACTGATGATGCTCATTATTTCCTCTATCAGTTTAGTCTTTGGAATGCTTGAAGGTTTTGCTTTTAGTACATTTAACTGAAAGGCATGTCAAAATTACTTCTCTCTCTTACACTTAAACTGATTTATGGAGAGTGGCAGACCAAGCCTTTGTTTAGGACCTCCTTGGTCAAGGTCGCTGATAATTCATGCTGCAGGTGGACGGCTCAGGCAGCAGAAGATTCTGAGTTAGGGCAAGAGCACATGGAGTCCGAGGGCTGGGATAAAATTCCTAGAATTTATTAATCGGATGATAGTAATGACAGACATCTTGATAGCACCTACTATGTGACAAGCTGGGCAGATTTATTAACATTCGACACACCCAGTGGAGGTTGGTACTATAATTATCTGAATTGTATATATGTGAAAGGTACAGAACTATTAAGTAGTATATATAGGTTCATAGAGATTGTTTAATGTATAGTATTTTTATTTTTATCATCATCATCATTATCATCACCATCATCATGATCATCATTATTTTATTGCTTAGCAAAGGAAAAGCAACAAAGCCATGATCATTAATTTTAAAATTCAGTTTGTCCCTAAAAACATTGTTGATTTGCTGCTTAATAATTTGGAACCTCAAATCATTTTGGTTAAAAAATAGGTTGAGCCCTTTCTAATGTGAGCATGGTTTAATTGCTACATTCTGTCTGTAACTTTGTCAAAAAGTTAGGCAACTTTGGAGTAGGCAGGAGGGAAACTCTAGTCTCAGCTAATTTCAGTAAAGTCAAGTTTTAATGAAGTCATTGGCATGTTAGAGTCATTCTAAGCCTGTAAGAGAGTATATTAAGTGGGAAGAATAAGAGGTGAAAAAGAAAGTTGACATTCAATTTACAGCATCAGAGAGTCTTCTACTTTACTGTTCCTGTTCAATTGTTGAAACACAGTGCCTATTTTCAGATTTTATACTTTTCCTTTTATTTATAAAAAGGGAAAAAAATCTATTCATTATTTGTTAAGATTCTAGTGAAAAATGAATATTATTTCCAAAGATTTTGGTACTGACATTTTAAGAGTCAATTTGATATCTATTAAAATATGAAATATAGCTATTTGGTCATGTCAGATGATATACGTTCAGCTGACCATTTTAGCAAAATCCTATGGCAAATTACAGATACATAAATGTCTTAGACCATCAGGATACTATTTAAAAAATACCATAGATTGAGTGGCTTAAACAATAAACATTTATTTCTCGTAGTTCCAAGAGCTGGGAAGTCTAAAATCCAGGTGCTGGAAGATTCAGTCTTGTGAGAACGTGCTTCTTGGTTCATAGAAGGCCATTTTCTCACTGTGTCCTTACATGGTGGAGGGCTCTCTGAGGTCTCTTTATAAGGGCACTAATCCTATTCTTGTAGGCTCCACCCTCATGACCTAATCACCTCCCAAAGTCCCACCTCCTAATACTGTCATGTTGTGGATTTGGTTTTAACAGTTGAATTTTGGGGGCGGGGGGTCACAAACATTCAGTCTATAGCAGTAAATAAGTCAGTGTGAATCATAGAATCATCCAATCCTGGATTAAGAATGAATGTTAAAGATCACCTGTTTGACACCACTTATTTTTTGAAATCACAGTAACATTTTCACCTAGTATGCAGGTATATGTGGTTAATAATACAATATTTGTTTCCTTAACTTAGGGTCTATAAATGGAAAAAAAAAATAGCTACAATTCTGAAACATCTACTATGAAAAGGCATTAGGAAAAATAACTTACTCTATCTCTGTAAAAGCCGTCTGAACTAGTTATTATTCTATTTTATATGTTAGGGAGCTGACTTGGGAGTTTATGTTACTTGTGCAGATTCACTGTTGGTAAGTGTTGGAAGCCAAATTTGAAGCTCCTGGCTCTGTCTCATCCGGTGGCCGTGGCCTTCCCTGCCATAGTGCATGGCCTCTCTGGGAGAAAAGGAAGGTCTGACTGCTGCCTGGAGTGAGGGCTCCAGGAGACTTGTTATTTCTGCACAGATTCTAGGTTTGTATGCACTCATATGTAAGCATCCCTCCCTGCACCTCACTGGGCTAGAGCAGAGAGGAGGGCCCCTTTTCAGATTCCACTCTGACTCCATAAATACTGTGAGTGGTTCTTAACCCTACTCCCACAAGAAAGGCCTGTTGGTAGCTCTGAAGGCAGTATTTTCCAAGTGTGGTCTATAGGCTGCAGCTTCTTAAGCCTCTCCAGAACCAGTTGCAAAGAATTTTGAGAGTAGAGGGTGGCAGAATTTAAACTCCCAGGTGATGCTAAAGCAATAGGAACTGCTAAAGTTTGAGAACCCTCATATGCCAAGGAAATGAAGAATGAGAGGTGCGGGGGGGGACTTGGGGGGAGGAGAGGGAGAGAAAGAAACTGAATTATATTAGAGCAGCAATTTAAAGTGCCATTCCATTCAACATTTGTGGAGTACTTACTGTTTGTAAAATATTGAGCTGAGCTTTATAGGGTACAAATATGAAAGGTGAATAGGGCATTTTTTCCCTCAAATATATAATCTCCTTTCATATAATTCATGTCTTATGTTTAATACCTTTTCTAACATGTAGAATAATGCCATTCAGTATCTGGTCAATTCATACTTGTTTAGCAGTCAGACTTGACTTTGTGTGTGTTATAATTCATCATCTGTAGGCCACTCACAATTTCTAGATCTGTTTTTCTAATATTTAAAATGAGGACCCATGCTGTGTAATTTAGAATGTTTATGATTTTGTGATTTCAAGGTAATCAAGGGAAGTATCTATCTGAAAATGTAGTGGAAACTATAGTATTTCATAGAACATAAGGAATCATTTACTGCTAGTATTGTATCTGGCTAAACTCAAACTTCCTTAACCCATTTGAGTTATTATAGACAATCTATCATATTGACTGTTAAACATTTATGCAAAAATATAAATGATTACATATTTTCACCTATTGTATTTGAAAGTTTTCTAAATGAGGACAGCAGAAATATAAAATACAAGTCACATTCAGAAATTGATGTGAATTTTCTAAGTAGAACCGGCCCTGACAATTCAGGTGTAACTCAACGAGTCTCCATTTGGGACATTCAGGTCACTCCTTCCTTGGCACAGATGATTTTCCAACTAGTTTTTAAACTTGATACCTCTTAGTCGGGCTTTTGACTGGTATATTAAAAATTATAAAAATGGAGAATTACATACTTTCAATAATAATCTCTAATCAACTTTTTCCACTACAAACTATGTTCCTTTATATGCAGGAGTCATGCTCCAGTCATATATATATATATTATATATATATATATATATATATATATATATATAAACATATTAAATTAAGACATTATGAATGCATTTTTTTATTTCATAAAAGCTCTGCACAATAACTCAAAATCATAGGTCCTTCTCAGTAAAGACCGGAAAATCAGGGATGTGTTCCCTTTTTTATAGTGCTTTGGGGACTCAGAGATTTTACTAGGAAGAAAGAACACATATATTTAATAAACTTGTTTTTTAATTGGGGTGGAGTTGTGGGATAGGTGGGCAAAATGTTGAGAAACACATGGAATAACTGATTTAAAATATCAATCAATTATGGCCTCGATTAACATATTTGTAAGGTGCTTTTTTTCTTGCCCCAGAGAGAAAATGAGGAGCACTTTTGGTAAAGCCATTACGGGATGAATAGTAAGCAGTTTTTAATTAAACACCATTTGTACATCCACGAATAATTACCTGGAAATTGCTACCTGGGTGACAGTGGTTGACAGAAAGCTACCAGGCAAGGAACACATCTTTAATATGAGTAATGGATATAAGAACTTCACCTGCATGAAGACAGCAAAACAGAGCTGGGAATGCACCTGGACTCACAGTTGAGGGGTGAGATTTCCTGGCTTCCAAATCTTTGGGGTGCCTGGTTGCCGATGACAGCCCCTAATTAAGATGAGTATCCCTTGAGGGTCTTCATAGATGTGTGCCTTTTGCTGTTCTTATAGGAGGTTTATACCCTCTTAAGTTATTCTAACTAATTTTTATGTCTGCTTGCCCAGTAGGAGAAAAGTACTGCACTAACCTCAGAACATTCCTGTTACTGACAATCGCTCTGGGTGAATCAAACATCAATTTCCTTTGCATGATGTAACCCTCGTGGGCCAGCTTCAGGCCTTTGTGCCCTAGTGGATTGGATCTTAAGAAAACCAGCTTAGGCCTTGTAGTCTATTGTGAAAACCAGCTTAAGCCTTTTGGTCCATTAAAAAAAAGGCTGTAAGATGGCAAAATTATGGCACATTTTCATGTGAAAAGTGCCCTCCAGGGTTAGAGGTGGCTGAAGATTTAACTGGAGAGCTCTGGGTAGCATTAAGTGTTTATCTAGGGCTGCAGACTGAGCCCCCAGGCCTGTAGACATATGTTGTTTGGCTGGAATGGTGTTTTGCCTTTTTAAGTTGAATTTGAGTATCTTTGGTTGGAGCATGGCTGCTGTCTGCCACAATTCAGAAACTCCCCACGTATTGCCTTTTCCTTGCCCCACTTCACGTCCACTGAAGGCATTTGTCTGTGTTCCTAGTTTTATACTGTGAGTCTTGGTAAGATTTTCTGTCCAGAGCCTGGAATATCTTCACATAAATAGGGAAAAGAAGGAAGTTTATTAGTTACACCACAAGAGCCAGGCTCTCAGGGAAACAATTATCAGCAACCAGGCAGAGGGCTGGCTGAACATCAAAGGAGGTATGGGGAACATTGATGGTACAGGTCAGAAGCCAGCCCTCAAAGACAAGGGGGTCAAGGTTATAAATCCAGACCATGAGGACTATATGATTGAGCCCCAAACCTTGGCCAAGTGCGTGGACAACAAATATAGGGACTAGTTGGAACACTGGTTAGGGCTAGTTAGCCAAGCAAATCTTTGTAACTAGTAGTCATTAATGCTATTTTTCCTGTTTTTTTAATCTGTTTTTTTCTGTTCAAATAACAGCATTTCAGGATAGCCTTAGAAAGAAGGGCAAAAGCACTAAGAACTTTTTCGACAGCCTACCTTATTTTTTACCTAACTATCCTTTATTTATGATGTATTTACTTCTGATTTCTACCCTTTTGATCTTTATAGTATTTTTTAAAACTCGCTTTCTAATTCCTAATTTATAATTCCTGATTTCTTTCCTGGATCTCCAGAACTGATTACTGATAAGCCCAGCACACTGCCCCTCCAGCCTACAAGGCATGTTGCCTATCATTACGTGCTCAAAAAAGCACTGAGCTCTGCACTCTTTATATTACTTTGTTTCTTTCCTACCATCAGGTCAGGAAGTAGATACAATAGTACCCATTTTATAGATGACAAGACTGAATCTTAGAGAACTGTAAGTTTATACATAGTCTATAAATAAACTTTGTGATTTATTATAAAAGGCCCAGAGCAATACACCTCCTAATTTGAACTCTCATCTTCTGGCTGCAAGGTTGTAATCTTTCTCGGGTGCTGCCTTCTAATTCTACACAGTTTCTTCAAGACCAAATTAATCATTCTGAACTCCTGAGGTACTGAACGTGTCTGTCTGTTATATCACTTACCATTTTGCAATATCTTTGATTTTGTTCAGGCTGCATCCTCCACTAGACTGTAAAAACTTGACAATGGCTACAACTTACTCATTTTAGTGTCCTCCATACTGGGTGAAGTCCTGATTCCTGAGTAGGGTCTTAATTATCAAGTAGATGATGAGTGAAATCTATGTATTTGATTAACATAATCAACAGGAGCCTGGCCTTGGGACCCAGGCCTTATTTGGTTTATTTTAGGCACAAGTCACCTGGGATTGTTACTTTTCTTTTCCTGGTGTTCATGATCTGAACAAATCCAGACAGAAGTAATAAGCGGAGCTGCAATTAGAATTTGGACTGTCTGATTACATGTCTTGTGTAGTATGCAACACAGGTTAACAACTAGGATATGATCAAAGCATATGTAAATAATAAATACTGATTATCATTTTTCCTACTCTCTCTGAATCAGTGGTACTGTCCTGTTTAACATTTGCTTAATCAAGCACCAATTTTTTGAAAAGCTGTTAGTACATTAAAATATTTAATTGGATACTAATTTGCAATATTTTTCTCTTGTTTTTTAAAATGTAGCAGCCATCATTATCACTCTTTTAATTTCTCACTTTGGAAATGAATATCCAAGCAGTAAATGTGGGATGCATGGTACAGTAGAAATAGTTCTGGACTAGGTGGAAGGTGGGTACGGGACTTAGTGATGGAGGTCAGAGGCCCGAGGACTGAGCCCCAACTCGGCTGTTACTCAACATGTACTGAGCCCCTACTATGTGCTGGGCGTCTTATCAGCTGATGGTTGCACAAAGATAAATGAAGTGAGATCCTAAGTAACTCACAGTTTACTACAGGAAGCAAATCAGAGAAGTGGTAATAATATGGAAAATATATAAATACATATATACAGAGAGAGAGGTAAGGAGAGGAAAGAGAGAATGAAGGAACCAAGAGGAAAGAATGATTGACTCTCCAACTAGAGCAGTAACTCTTGAGCAGAGGAGCAACTTTACCTCTTTATCTAGTCTGCTTATCTGCTAGATCAGTGTTTCCTAAACTTCAGTGATTTTTGGTACCATCTTCATATTTTGGATAGATCTAAGGACTGCTTTCATACTATTTGTTTCTTTTCAATGGGCATTAGTTGACCTTTTTCTTTTTTTTAAATGTACATTCTCTTAAACGGCATCATAGGCTTGAAGAGCTGTTTCTTCTTGAAACATCTATTTTGAGTTTGGTAAAACTCCCCACCCATGCTAGGAGTAATATCTCTTTGAATCTTTTGCTTACCTCAGCACACTGAATTGATTTGAATCTTTTGCTTAACTCAGGAAACTGAATTAATACATGTAATCAACTTTTAAAATAGTGTATTACTACCTAAAAACATCCTATGTACCCCCAGTGGCACCCAGCCTATCACGATTTGGAAAATTCTGGACAAGTTCTTCCTTTTGGAATCCCTTCTGTCTTTAGTATGTTAACTTCTGTAAAAGTTTTGTTGTTAAAAATAAAAATGTATCTTCTTATTAGCTGTCAGGTAATTCAAACTTAGACCTTTTGAATTCCTCCCAAGACTTTAATGTCAAAGAGGTTGACACAAATGATCAGAAGTCAAGGTGGGGCCTCCTCTTGTTGCCTGGGGGTGTTTGGAACATCACAGATCTAGGAAGAGGAGGACATCAATTTCTAAACATGTTTACTCAGACGAAGGAGGGTGGAATAAAATATTCCCCAATCCTTATATCACAGAAGCTTGTTTTTTGACTGAAAACTGGTTCCTGTCATAAATATAAATATTGAATTAAAGAGGAAGACGAGACATTAAAGTGAAAAAGCAGGAAAATTCTTCTGAGCTCTGGAGAAAAACAATTATTTGATAATTTGCTTACTTATGATACAATAATGGTTTATTATTTTTTTCAACATCTTTATTGGAGTATAATTGTTCTACAATGTTGTGTTAGAATCTGCTGTATAACAAAGTGAATCAGCTATACGTATACATATATCCCCATATACCCTCCCTCTTGAGTCTCCCTCCCACCCTCCCTATCCTACCCCTCTAGGTGGTCACAAACCACTGAGCTGATCTCCCTGTGCTATGCAGCTGCTTCCCACCAGCTATCTATTTTACATTTGGTAGTGTATATATGTCCATGCCACTCTCTCACTTCGTCCCAGCTTACCATTCCCCCCGCCCGTGTCCTCAAGTCCATTCTCTATGTCTGTGTGTCTTTATTCCTGCACTGCCCCTAGGTTCTTCAGAACCTTTTTTTTTTTTTAAGTTCTATATATATGTGTTAGCATACGGTATTTGTTTTTCTCTTTCTGACTTACTTCACTCTGTATGATAGTCTCTAGGCCCATCCCCCTCACTACAAATAACTCAATTTCACTTCTTTTTATGGCTGAGTAACGTTCCATTGTATATATGTGCCACATCTTCTTTATCCATTCATCTGTCGATGGACACTTAGGTTGCTTCCATGTCCTGGCTATTGTAAATAGAGCTGCAATGAACACTGTGGTACATGACTCCTTCTGAATTGTGGTTTTCTCAGGGTATATGCCCAGTACTGGGATTGCTGGGTCATATGGTAGTTCTATTTTTAGTTTTTTAAGGAACCTCCATACTGTTCTCCATAGTGGCTGTATCACTACATTCACACCAACAGTGCAAGAGGGTTCCCTTTTCTCCACACCCTCTCCAGCATTTAATGTTTGTAGATTTTTTGATGATGGTCATTCTGACTGGTGTGAGGTGATACCTCATTGTAGTTTTGATTTGCATTTCTCTAATGATTAATGATGTTGAGCATCCTTTCATGTGTTTGTTGGCAAACTGTATATCTTCTTTGGAGAAATGTCTATTTAGGTCCTCTGCCCAGTTTTGCATTGGGTTGTTTGTTTTTTTTTGATACTGAGCTGCATGAGCTGCTTGTCTATTTTGGAGATTAATCCTTTCTCAGTTGTTTCCTTTGCAAAACTTTTCTCCCATTCTGAGGGTTGTCTTTTAGTCATGTTTATGGTTTCCTTTGCTGTGCAAAAGCTTTTAAGTTTCATTAGTCCCATTTGTTTATTTTTGTTTTTATTTCCATTTCTCTAGGAGGTGGGTCAGAAAGGATCTTGCTGTGATTTATGTCATCGAGTGTCTGCCTGTGTTTTCCTCTAAGAGTTTTATAGTGTTTGGCCTTACGTTTAGGTCCTTAATACATTTTGAGGTTATTTTTGTATATGGTGATAGGGAGTGTTCTAAGTTCATTCTTTAACATGTAGCTGTTCAATTTTCCGAGCACCACTTATTGAAGAGGCTGTCTTTTCTTCATTGTATATTCTTGCCTCCTTTATCAAAGATAAGGTGACCATATGTGTGTGGGTTTATCTCTGGGCTTTCTATCCTGTTCCATTGATCTATGTTTCTGTTTTTGTGCCAGTACCATACTGTCTTGATTACTGTAGCTTTGCAGTATAGTCTGAAGTCTGGGAGCCTGATTCCTCCAGTGCTGTTTTTCTTTCTCAAGATTGTTTTGGCTATTCAGGGTCTTTTTTGCTTCCATGCAAATTGTGAAATTTTTTGTACTAGTTCTGTGAAAAATGCCATTGGTAATTTGATAGGGATTGCATTGAATCTGTAGATTGCTTTGGGTAGTATACTCATTTTCACAATGTTGATTCTTCCAATCCAAGAACATGGTATATCTCTCCTTCTGTTTGTATCATCTTTAATTTCTTTCATCAGTGTCTTATATTTTTCTGCATACAGGTGTTTTGTCTCCTTAGGTAGGTTTATTCCTAGGTATTTTGTTCTTTTGGTTGCATAGGTAAATGGGAGTGTTTGCTTAAATTCTCTTTCAGATTTCTCATCATTAGTGTATAGCAATGCAAGAGATTTCTGTGCATTAACTTTATATCCTGCTACTTTACCAAATTAATTCATTAGTTCTAGTTGTTTATTGGTAGCATCTTTAGGATTCTCTATGTACAGTATCATGTCACCTGCAAACAGTGACAGTTTACTTATTTTTTTCCGACTTGGATTCCTTTTATTTCTTTTTCTTCTAATTGCTGTGGCTAAAACTTCCAAAACTATGTTGAATAACAGTGGTGAGAGTGGCCAGCCTTGCCTTATTCCTGGTGTTAATGGAAATGGTTTCAGTTCTTCACCACTGAAAACAATGTTGGCTGTGGGTTTGTCATATATGGCCTTTATTATGTTGAGCTAAGTTCCCTCTGTGCCTGATTTCTGGAGGGTTTTTATCATAAATGGATGTTGAATTTTGTCAAAAGTTTTTTCTGCATCTATTGAGATTATCATATGATTTTTATCCTTCAGTTTGTTAATATGGTGTATCACATTGATTGATTTGCGTATATTGAAGAATCCTTGCATTCCTGGGAAAAACCCCACTTGATCATGGTGTATGATCCTTTTAATGTGCTGTTGGATTCTGTTTGCTAGTATTTTGTTAAGGATATTTGCATCTATGTTCATCAGTGATATTGGCCTTAGTTTTCTTTTTTTGTGGCATGTTTGTCTGGTTTTGGTATCAGGGTGATGGTGGCCTAGTAGAATGAATTTGGGAGTGTTCCTGCCTCTGCTATGTTTTGGAAGAGTTTCAGAAGGGTAGATGTTAGTTCTTCTCTAAATGTTTAATAGAATTCGCCTGTGAAGCCATCTGGTCCTGGGCTTTTGTTTGTTGGAAGATTTTTAATCACGGTTTCAATTTCTGTGCTTGTGCTTGGTCTGGTTATATTTTCTGTTTCTTCCTGGTTCAGTCTCAGAAGGCTGTGCTTTTCTAAGAATTTGTCCATTTCTTCCACGTTGTCCATTTTATTGGCATAGAGTTGCTTGTAGTAATCTCTCATGATCCTTTGTATTTCTGCAGTGTCAGTTGTTACTTCTCCTTTTCCATTTCTAATTCTGTTGATATGAGTGTTTTCTCTTTTTTTCTTGATAAGTCTGTCTAATGGTTTATCAATTTTGTTTATCTTCTCAAAGAACCAGAATTTAGTTTCATTGATCTTTGCTATTGTTTTCTTCATTTCCTTTTAATTTATATCTGATCTAATTTTTATGATTTCTTTTCTTCTGCTAACTTTGTGTTTTTTTGTTCTTCTTTCTCTAATTTATTTAGGCATAAGGTTAGGTTGTTTATTTGAGATATTTCTTGTTTCTTGAGGTAGGATTGCATTGCTATAAACTTCCTACTTAGAACTGCTTTTGCTGCATCCCATAGGTTTGGCGTTGTCGTGTTTTCATTGTCATTTGTTTCTAGGTATCTTCTGATTTCCTCTTCGATTTCTTCAGTGATCTCTTGGTTATTTAGTAGTGTATTGTTTAGTCTCCATGTGTTTATATTTTTTATAGTTTTTTTCCTGTAATTGATATCTAGTCTCATAGCATTGTGGTTTGAAAAGATACTTGATATGATTTCAATTTTCTTAAATTTACCAAGGCTTGGTTTGTGACCCAAGATATGATCTATCCTCCAAAGTGTTCCATGAGCACTTGAGAAGAAAGTCTATTCTGTTGTTTTGGGATGGACTGTCCTATGAATATCAATTAAGTCCATCTTGTTTAATGTGGCATTTAAAGCTTGTGTTTCCTTATTTATTTACATTTTGGATGATCTGTCCATTGGTGAAAGTGGGGTGTTAAAGTCCCCTACTATTATTGTAGTACTGTCGCTTTCTGCTTTTATGGCTGTAGCATTTGCCTTATGTATTCAGGTGCTCCTATGTTGGGTGCATAAATATTTACAATTGTTAAATCTTCTTCTTGGATTGATGCCTTGATTATTATGCGGTGCCCTTCTTTTTCTTTTGTAATAGGCTTTATTTTAAAGTCTCTTCTGTCTGGTATGAGAATTGCTACTCCAGCTTTCTTTTTTTTTTTTTTTTTCGGTACGCAGGCCTCTCACTGCTGTGGCCTCTCCCGTTGTGGAGCACAGGCTCCGGACACGCAGGCTCAGCAGCCATGGCTCATGGGCCCAGCCGCTCCATGACATGTGGTATCCTCCCGGACTGGGGCACGAACCCGTGTCCCCTGCATCGGCAGGCGGACTCTCAACCACTGCGCCACCAGGGAAGCCCTCCAGCTTTCTTTTGATTTCCATTTGCACGGAATATCTTTTTCTGTCCGTTCACTTTCAGTCTATATGTGTCCCTAGGTCTGAAGTGGGGCTTCTGTAGACAGCATAGATACGGGTGTTGTTTTTGCATCCATTTAGCCAGTCTATGTCTTTTGGTTGGAGCATTTAATCCATTGACATTTAAGGTAGTTATTGATATGTATGTTCCTGTTACCATTTTCTTAGTTGTTTTGGGTTTGTTTTTGTAGGTCTTTTCCTTCTGTTGTGTTTCCTTCCTAGAGAAGTTCGTTTAGCATTTATTGTAAAGCTGGTTTGGCGGTGCTGAATTCTCTTAACTTCTGCTTGTCTGTAAAGGTTTTAACTTCTCCATCGAATCTGAATGAGATCCTTGCTGGGTACAGTAATCTTGGTTGTAGGTTTTTCCCTTTCATCACTTTAAATATGTTCTGCCCCTCCCTTCTGGTTTGCAGAGTTTCTGCTGAAGGATCAGCTGTTAACCTTATGGGGATTCTCTTGTGTGTTATTTGTTGCTTTTCCCTTGCTGCTTTTAATATTTTTTCTTTGTATTTAGTTTTTGATAGTTTGATTAATTTGTTTCTTGGGGTGATTCTCCTTGGACTTATCCTATATTGGACTCTCTGAGCTCCTGGACTTGACTGACTATTTCCTTTCCCATATTAGGGACATTTTCAACTATAACCTCTTCAAATATTTTCTCAGTCCCTATATTTTTCTCTTCTTCTTCTGGGACCCCATAATTCGAATGTTGTGTTTAGTATTGTCCCAGAGGTCTCTGAGACTGTCCTCAATTCTTTTCATTCTTTTTTCTTTACTCTGCTCTGCAGTAGTTAGTTCCACTGTTTATCTTCCAGGTCACTTATCCATTCTTCTGTCTCAGTTATTCTGCTATTGATTCCTTCTAGAGCATTTTTAATTTCATTTATTGTGTTGTTCATCATTGTTTGTTTCATCTTTAATTCTTCTAGTTCCTTGTTAAATGTTTCTTGTATTTTGCCCATTCTTTTCCCAAGATTTTGGATCATCTTTACTATCGTTACTCTGAATTCTTTTTCAGGTAGACTGCCTATTTCCTCTTCATTTGTTTGGTCTGGTGGGTTTTCTCTTTGCTCCTTCATCTGCTGTGTATTTCGCTGTCTTCTGTTTTTGCCTAACTTACTGTGTTTGGGGTCTCCTTTTCCCAGGCTGCAGGTTCATAGTTCCCGTTGTTTTTGTTGTCTGCCCTCAGTAGGTAAGGTTGGTTTAGTGGGCTGTGTAGGCTTCCTGGTGGAGGGGACTGGTGCCTATGTTCTTATGGATGAGGCTGGATCTTGTCTTTCTGGTGGGCAGGACTGCATCCAGTGGTGTGTTTTGGGGTGTCTGTGAACTTATTGTGATTTTAAGCAGCCTCTCTGCTAATGGTTGGGGCTGTGTTCCTGTCTTGCTAGTTGTTTGGCATATTGTGTCCAGCACTGGAGATTGTTGGTCGTTGAGTGGAGCTGGGTCTTAGTGTTGAGACAGAGATCTCTGGGAGAGCTCTCGCCTATTGATATTACATGCGGCCAGGAAGTCTCTGGTTGTCTAATGTCCTGAACTCGGCTCTCCCAACTCAGAGGCCTCAGAAGCTCAGAGGCTCAGGCCTGACGCCTGGCCAAAGCACCAAGACCCTGTCAGCCACATGGCTCAGAAGAAAAGGGAGAAAAAAGAAAAAAGAAAATAAAAGTTATTAAAATAAAAAAAATTTTAAATTATTAAATTAAAAAGTAATAAGAAAAAGAGAAGAGAGCAACCAAACCAATAAACAAATCCACCAATGATAACAAGCACTAAAAACTATACTAAGTAAACATAAAAATCAGAAACTACTCAGTCACATACAGCAAACCCCAAGTCTACATTTGCTCCCAAAGTCCACTGCCTCAATTTTGGGATGATTTGTTGTCTATTCATGTATTCCACAGATTCAGGGTCCCTTAAGTTGATTGTGGAGATTTAATCCTCTGCTCCTGAGGGTACACAGAGAAGTTTCCCTTTCTCTTCTTGTTCGCACAGCTCCTGGGGTTCAGCTTTGTATTTGGCCCCACTTCTGCATGTGGTTGCCTCTGGCATCTGTTCTTCACCCAGACAGGATGAGGTTAAGGCAGCGGCTGATTAGGGGGCTCTCTCTCACTCAGGCCGGGGGGAGGGAGGGGTACGGAATGCTGGGTGAGCTTGCGGCAGCAGAGGCCAGCATGACGTTTCAACAGCCTGAGGTGTGCCGTGTGTTCTCCCAGGGAAGTTGTCCCTGGATCATGGGACCCTGGCCGTGGTGGGCTGCACAGGCTCCCAGGGTGGGGTGTGGGTAGTGACCTGTGCTTGCACACAGGCTTCTTGGTGGCTGCAGCAGCAGCCTTAGTGTCTCATGCCCGTCTCTGGGGTCCATGCTGTTAACGGCTCACACCCATCTCTGGAGCTCTTTTAGGCGGTGCTCTGAATCCCCTCTCCTCATGCACCCTGAAACAATGGTCTCTTGCCTCTCGCAGGTGCAGGGCTTTTCCTGGACTCTCTCCCGGCTAGCTGTGGGGTAGTAGCCCCCTTCAGCCTGTCTTCACGCAGCCAACCCCAGTCCTCTCCCTGGGGTCTGACTTCCGAAGCCCGAGCCTCAGCTCCCAGCCCCCACCCACCCCAGCGGTTGAGCAGACAAGCCTCTCAGGCTAGTGAGTGCCGGTCGGCACCGATCCTCTGTGCGGGAATCTCTCCGCTTTGCCCTCCGCACCCCTGTGGCTGCGCTCTCCTCCGTGGCTCCGAAGCTTCCCCCCGCCACACCCCCGCCCCCCGTCTCCACCAGTGAAGGGACTTCCTAGTGTGTGGAAACCTTTCCTTCTTCACAGCTCCCTCCCACTGGTGCAGGTCCCGTCCCTATTCTTTTGTCTCTGGTTTTTCTTTTTTCTTTTGCCCTACCCAGGTATGTGGGGAGTTTTTTGCCTTTTGGGAAGTCTGAGTTATTCTGCCAACATTCAGTAGGTGTTCTGTAGGAGTTGTTCCACATGTAGATGTATTTTTGATGTATTTGTGGGGAGGAAGGTGATCTGCACGTCTTACTCCTCTGTCATCTTGAAGCTCCTCCGGGTTTATTATTTAAAATTCCTAAAAGAAATTATGATGGCATGTGATTTAGAAATAAAGCTGTAGATCATTAGGGAAATTAAAGGAAAATATGTTTCTACCAAAGAAGGAAACATCAATAATTGTCATATTTGTAATAGCATGTTGGCGTTTTCCCTTATTGACATACAGTTTAAACTCACTTTTGTTGCCATCTTATTTTCTGAAACTAAGACCCATTTCATTGTGATTTCTGTTTTCTTTTTCTGTTTGTTTTTGGTGGTGCCACATGGCTTGTAGGATCTTAGTTCCCTGACCATGACCAGGGATTGAACCTGTGCCCCGTGCATTGGAAGTACAGAGTCTTAACCACTGGACGGACCCCCAGGGAAGTCCCTCATCGTGATTTTCATAGCAGAGAGAATATGGGGTGGTGGTATGTTTTTTTTTAGTTAATTAATTAATTAATTTTTGGCTGCATTGGGTCCTTGTTGCTGTGCGTGAGCCTTCTCTAGTTGTGGCAAGAGGGGGCTGATCTTCGTTGCGGTGCGTGGGCTTCTCAATGCGGTGGCTTCTCTTGTTGTGGAGCTTGGGCTCTAGGTGCACAGGCTTCAGTAGTTGTGGCTCTCAGGCTCTAGAGCTCAGGCTCAGTAGTTGTGGCACACGGGCTTAGTTGCTCTGAGGCATGTGGGATCTTCCCAGACCTGGGCTTGAACCTGTGTCCCCTGCACTGGCAGGTGGATTCTTAACCAGTGTGCCACCAGGAAGTCCCAGTGGTGTGTTTTTTAAAAACATATTCAATAGTATAACTGAAGATCATATTAAAGAATCACTACTACTATTTTGTAATGTGAAGCCATATTTTAAAAAAAGGAATAATATACATTTTTTATCATTATGAAAAGAGGGTAAAGGGTAAACACTTGTAAACTCAAAAGTAACTATGCAGGAAGCTACATGTGTCTTTTTAATGGGTCTTCATTCAGAGGTATTAACCGTAGTAAGAGACTTCCCTCATCATCCTCAGCCAAAGAACATTTCCAAGCACGTGTCACTTTCAAACTTCAAGTGATTTATTTAAAAACATACTGGGACACTATTATGGAATGATTTTTGTCCCCCCAAAAGATATGTTCAAGTTCTGACCGCCAGTGCCTCAGAATGTGATCTTATTGGAACATAGGGTCATTAATTACTTAGGTTAAATAATTAATTAGTTGTAACTAAAGTATTAAGATGAGCTCATACTGAGGTAGGGTGGGCCTTAATCCAGTATGACTGCTGTCCTTATAAGAAGAGAAGAGACACAGAGAGACACACACAGGGAGAATATCGTGTGATAACGGAGACAGAGCCCGAAGGGCTGAAAGCCAAGGAACACCAAGGACTGTTAGAAAAACACCAGAATCTAGAGAGAAGATTCTCCTCTACAGGTATCATGGGGAGCATGGCCCTGCTGACACCTTGATCTCAGACTTCTAGCTTCCAGAACTATGAGACAATAAATTTCTGTTCTTTTAAGGCACCCATTTTGATGTAATTTGTTAGGGCAGCCCTATCAAACTGATATAGGCACGGACAGTGTATTCAGAAACAGCTGTGGATATTTCAAATACATCAGTAAACAATACAAACAGTACAAACTAAGATTTCTGCACCGGTGGGGTTTATATTCTCAAGCAGGAAGAAAAACAAGTAAATTGGACAGTATGTTTGATGGTAATGAATATCGGTATTGCAAAGTAGAGGTGGATGGAAGGGGAAGGATAGAAGGTTACAGTGAAAAGTGTGGCCAGATATAAAGGTAACATTTGTGCAAAATATGAAGATGGTGAAAGTGTAAAAATATTTGGGGAAAATACATTCCCAGGAGCAGGAAGCCCGAGTTCAAAGCCTCAGAGCTGAAACATACCCAGTCTGTTGGAGGAACAGCCAGAAGTTATGATGGCCTGAGTGAGCAAGTGGGAGAGTGAAGGAGCTGAGGTTAGGGCAGTAACTGGGGAACCAGTCTTCCAGAGCCTTGCATGGGTTTACGTTAAATGAAAAGGGGAGCCACTGAGGGTTAAAGCAGGGTCATGATGTGACCTGACCTACTTTTTAAAAGAATCACACTTGTGTCTGTGTTCACAATTAACTGGAAAGGGTAAAGAATAGGAGCCAGAGGACCAATTCCTGGGTTATTTCAACTATCCAGACAGGAGATTACGCTTAGACCAAGATGGTGACAGGGAGGGGTAAACAGTGGTTGGATTATAGGGAGCCAACAAGATGTCCTGGCTTATTGGATATGGAGTGTGAACAGAAGAAGGGGGTTAAAGATGACTCCTGGAGTTCTATCCTCCAGAAGAAAGGAATTGATATCATCTAAAATGTGCAGGCGGATTGAGGGGTAGAGGCCAGGGACCTCTTCCCTTTTAGAGACGTACTTCATCTGCTTCATTTTCTAATTCTTATTTCTCAATTTGTGTTCCCTTTTTTTGTTTGTTTGTTTAAAACATAGTCTGTTTCAGTGTTTAGTATCTAGATTTGTTACTTTCATATGGTGGCTGTTTCTTTTTTAACTAAGACTTTATGTTTTAGAACACTTTTAGGTTCAGAGCAAAATTGAGGGGAAGGTACAGAGAATTCCTATATGCCCCCTACCTCCATACAAGCATAGCCTCTCCCATTATCAGCATCCCCCACCAGAGTGGGGCATTTGCTGTAATTGATGAATCTACATTGACACATCATAATCAGCCAAAGTCCATAGTTTACATTATGGTTTACTCTTGGTATTGTATCACATTCTGTGGGTTTAGACAAACATATAATGACATAAATCCATCCTTACAGTACCATACAGAATAGCTTTACTGCCCTAAAAATCCTCTGTACTCCACTTATTCATCCCTCCCTCTCCCCCAACCCTGGAAACCACTGATCTTTTTACTGTTTTTGTAGTTTTGCGTTTTCCAGAATGTCATATTGTTGGAATCATACAGTATGTAACCTCTTGAAAAAGAAGCTTTGGAAAAACTTTGGCTTTTTTCACTTAGTATTATGCATTTAAGGTTCCTCCATGTCTTTTCATGATTTGATAGCTCATTTCTTTATAGCACTGAATAATATTCCATTGTCTGGACGTACCACAGTTCACTTATCCATTCACCTATTGGAGGACATCATGGTTGCTTCCAAGTTTTGGTAATTATGGATAAAGCTACTATAAGCGCCTGTATTCAAGTTTTTGTGTGGACTTAATGTTTTCAGCTCATTTGAGTAAATACCAAGGAGAAACATTGCTAGATCGATGGCAAGAGAAAGTATTTTAAGAAATATTTTTCTTATTTTGTAAGAAATCACCAAACTGTCTTCCAAAGTGGCTGTGATATTTTACATTCCCACTAGCAGTAAATTAAAGTTTCTGTTATTCTGCATCCTTACCAGGTGTTGGTGTTATCAGTGTTCCAGAGTTTGGCTATTTTAATTTTTATGTGTGGTATCTCATTGTTTTAACTTACATTCCCCTGATGACATGTGATAAGTAGCATAATTTCATATTCTTTTTTGCCATCTATATATCTTCTTTGTTGAGATGTGTGTTAAGGTCTTTGGCCCATTTTTTAATCAGGTTGCTTTCTTGTTGTTGAGTTTTGAGCTTTTGTATGTTTTGAATTCACATATTCTTTATCAGATGTGTCTTTTGAAAATTTCCTTTCAGTCTGTGCTTTGTCTTTTCACTCTCTAACATTGTCTTTCAAAGGGCATAAGTTTTTTATTTTAATGAATTCCAGCTTATCAATTATTTCTTTCATGGATCTTACCTTCAGTATTGTATCTAAAAAATCAGCACCATACTAAAACTCATTTAGGTTTTGCCCTATGTTGTTATCTCTAAGAGTTTTATCGATTGCCATTTTACATTTAGGGTTTTTTATCCATTTTGAGTTAATTTTTGTGAATGTGTCTAGATACATTTTTTGTTTTTTTGCACGCAGTGATCTAGTTGTTCCAGAACCATTTGTTGAAAAGACTATTGCTCCATTGTATTGACTTTGTTCTTTTGTCAAAGATCAATTGGCTATATTTATGTGGGTCTATTTCTGAGTTCCCTATTCTGTTCCAATGATCTATTTCTTTATTATTTTGCTTATACCACACTGTCTTGATTACTGTAGCTTTACAGTAAAGTCTCCTCCGACTTTGTTCTTCTCCTTCAATACCATGTTGGCTGTTCTGGGTCTTTTGCCTCTCCATATAAACTTTAGAATCAGTTTGTTGACATACAGAAAATAATTTGCCAGGATTTTGATTGTGATTGCATTGAATCTATAGATTAAACAGGGAAGAACTGAAATCTTGATAATATTGATTCTTCCTATCTACAAACATGGAATAACTCTTCATTTAATTAGGTCTTCTTTGATTTTACTCATCAGAGTTTTGTAGTTTTCTTCATATAGATCTTGTACATATTTCATTGGATTTATACCTAAGTATTTCATTTTGTGGGATACTGAATGTAAATGGTATTATGCTTTTAATTTCAAATTCTACTTGTTTGTTGGTGGCATATAGAAAAGTGATTGACTTTTATATGATAATTTTATATGCGTTCACTTTGCTATAATTGTTTATTAGTTCCAGTAATTTTTTGTTTGTTTGTTTTAAATTTCTTAGGATTTTCTATATATGATTGTGGCAACTGCCAACAAAGACAGTTTTATTTCATGTACAGTCTGTATACCTTTTATTTCCTTTTATCGTCTTATTGCATTAGCTACAGTTTTCAGTATGATGTTGAAAAGTAGTGGTGAGAGGAGATATCCTTTCCTTGTACATGATCTTAGATGGAAAACTTCAAGTTTCTCACCATGGAGTATTATGTGAGCTAAATGTTTTTGCAGATAGTCTTTACCAGTTTGAGAAAGTTTCTCTCTATACCTAGTTTACTGAGGGTATTGTATTGGGTGTTGGATTTTGTCATATGCTTTTTCTGCATCTGTTGATATGATCCTGTGATTGTTTTGGGGTGGGGTGTTGATGTGATGGGTTACATTAATTGATGTTCAAGTGTTGAACCACCCTTGCATACCTCCTGTGAATCCCACTTGGTGTTGGTGTATAATTCTTTTTATAAATTTTTTGATTTGATTTGCTAATATTTTGTTGAGGATTTTGCATCCATGTCCACGAGAGAGATTCATCTATAGTTTCCTTTTCTTGTAATACTTTTGCCTGGTTTTGGTGTTAGGGTAATGCTGGCCTCATAGAATGAGTTAGGCATATTCCTTCTGTTTCTAAAATGTCTATCTTTAATGTTATCCTTTTGCTTTAATTTACTCCAATCATTAATCTTTTTTTTTCTCTTTTCCTTTTACTTCTTTTTCCTTTTCTGTAACTTTAATTTTCATTATTTTTCCTCCCTCCATCCCTTCCTCCTTCCTTTTTTTCATACTTTCTTTCTACCTATGTTACTCTTAACTTCCTGGTTTTTAACGAACTAGTTTTTAACCAGGGAAGTCCATCCCATGGAGATGGTCACACTCAGAAAAAGAAAACCTAATCGTCTATTTCCATGAACAGTACAGGTGTGCTCCACCTCAGAGGGATGTAGGTTGGCTTCACAGTCTGCCAGATGTATATTAAAATCAATGGTTATGTTCCTTTAACATCAGTTGGCACCATGGAATTTGCTTCTCAATGATTTAGACTCCTTTTCCAGAATATGACCATAGGTGATTGATTCTAACATACTAGCTTTTTTGATGGGCTTTAATATTGTATACTGTATGCATGATGGATTTAGATAGTTAAGTGTTTTCCCCCCATACCTCTCTAGCTGCAGGGTAAAAACAGTCACTAATGAAGGTGGGAGTACGTCCCTTTTCTGTCAACTATAAAAGAGTTGCTTTTAAGCTGTGAACTTGGTTGACCAGAATATGTTTTGCTGGCATGGTTTTATACCCTGGCAGGTTGTATATTATACGCCTTAACAGTTGCATCCCTCATGTCAAGGAGAGTGCTGTCTGCATGAATACAAAGTCACACTCTAATAATCTTTTTAGTTTGTATTTATTCTATTCAGCTCAAGGCTGAATTAATTTTCTCTGAACAGCAGGAGAAATGAAAGTGTCAATGGCGTCCTATCTGGATCCACTGACAAATGGATGAGTTGCTTCCCCATAGAACTTTCTTCCAGAGACAATTGTACATACATCCCTGGAACATTCCTCACCATATACCTTATGAAAATACCCAGGCCATATTTAATGGTAGTACTTGGGCAACATTGAGGGATTCCAGTAGATTATTTCAGATTTAGAGTATATTAGTTAACTTATTACTACCTAATAAATTACCTCAAAATTTAGCAACATAAGGATTTGTTATCTCATAGCTTTTGTGGGTGAGGAATCCAGGAGTTTAACTGTTTTCTGGCCTGGAATTTCTCAAGTTACCATCATTTCAAGGCTTCACAGGGTCTGGAGCTTCCTCTATCAAGGTAGCTCATTCATATGGTAAGTGAGGGGTGCTGGCTTTTGGCCGGAGGCCTCAGTTTCTCTCTGTGGAGCTCTCAACAGGGCTGCTGGAATGCCCTCCTGCATGGTTACTGGCTTCACCCACAGAGGATGATCCAAGAGGAAAAGCAAAGCTGAAGCTGCAATGTCTTATGTAATCTTGCCTCTGATGCCACACACTCATTTCTGCAATATACTGTTGGTTAGCCTACATCAGTCCTACTCAAGGTGGCAGAGGCCTATCCAAGGGCATGAGTATAGGGAAGTTGACTCACTGGGGGCCCTGGCTGCAGCTGTCTACCTGTATGGATATAGGATATACTTGACTGAGAAAGAAATCTTAATTAGCTCTCATTTTACAGCCTGGTAGAGTATTCCCTGAGCTGGCAGGCACTCAAAATTAAACTGATGCAAACAGAATCTGGGAACACTAAAATGAGCAGTTTTTTTCCCCTAAAGATCTTTGAACAGATGACTTATGTGTTCTTTGCTTGCCATTTTTAAAAACTAAGAACTCCTAGTAGTATATTACATCTACTAGGAGACTTTCATGATATCACCAAGGCAAGATACCCTCCCTGTGTTTTTTATAATACCCTTTACACAGTGCTTATTATGATTTGCACTTACCATTTATCATGATTTGTATTGTGATTACTCTTCCCTCTATCAAGCCACCGTGCTTGAAGCCACTGGCTTTGATAAAAGGTGACAGTATTATTGAATACTTTGCTGAGTTAATCAGCTTTGATGTTGTATGTCCCTTTCTGCCCCATCTATACAAGGAATAATTGATCTGTCAAACATAATACTCAGCTTTTCATTAAAAAGCCGTAGCATATTAGATGTCAATCTAAAATGTGCTGATATGGCTTAATTGTTTCCATCAGATACTTTCTATCTCTTTAGTTAAATTAAGTGTCCACCACAGACAACCCCAAAAGTCAGCCTCCAGCTTTGAAATTTTATGATTCAGTGACTCAAGGGTTCAGCCCAAATCAATGCATTACCAATATGCTAGTTTTCTGCACAAAAACAATTTGTTTTGTTTTCACTTTTAGGGCATACTATGGAATACAACCCAGTTGCATTCATTTAGTGCACATACTATTTCAACCAAGCTCAATAGTGACAACCAATTTCAGCCTAAAACAAAACAAAACAGAGAAAATGGCTGGTTTAAAAAAATCAATTTCTTTCTTTCACAAAATAAATAGAAGGAAAGTGGAATGTTTACTTCTAACTTTGAGCTGACAGGCCTGTATCATACATTTTGAGGAGTTCTTTTTAAAAAAGCAATAATGTCACTACTGTACTGCATGAGTGGCTATTGTAAAGGCTATCTATTAATGATTAAAGAAAGGTTAAAGTATTGAAAAAATGCAAAACATGCAGTTTCTCTAAGTTTATTTTTCTAAGAAAGCAAACAGTGATCCTGGTCTTTATCTTGCATGTAATGCTTAGAGGCATTAGATTCTTCTGTTCTTGTTTTCCCCATCTCCCTAACAATATGCCTAGGCATGAAGTGGTCCAACAAAAGCCAAGTAATGTTGAAGAGTGTTATTTCCCAAGAAATATATGTGGTATACCTATATGCCTTTTCTTGGGATTGCAGAATGAAGAGTTAGAGCACTTCTTGATATGGAAAAAAGAAAGTTTAAACCAGGTAAAGTTATAGAGAGATGTACATATTAGGGGATCCATATTTATCTTTATCACTAATGTTAATAGGCCACAACAGTACCCTGGTAATTCCTTGATTGCTCATTTACATAAATGACTTCATCTTCCTATTGGTATTTTATGTATTCCAATCCCCAATGTGATGATTTCCCCCTCTGTGTCATAGATTGGATTGTGTTCTCCCTCCAAAATTCATATGTTGAAGTTCTAACCCTCAGTACTGCAGAATGGAGCCATATTAGAAGACAGGATCCTTTTTTTTTTTTAAGTTTATTTTTTTTTAATTAATTTATTTATATTTTATTTATTTTTGGCTGCATCGGGTCTTTGTTGCAGCACACGGGATCCTTGCTGAGGCATGGGGGATCTTTTGTTGCGGCGTGCGGGCTCTTCGTTGTGGTGCGTGGGCTTCTCCCTAGTTGTGGCATGCGGGTTTTCTCTTCTCTAGTTGTGGTGTGCAGGCTCCAGGGTGCGTGGGCTCTGTAGTTGTGGCATGCGGGCTCTAGTTGAGGCACATGAGGTCAGTAGTTGTGGCATGTGGGATCTTAGTTCTCTGAGCAGGGATCGAACTTGTGTCCCCTGGATTGCAAGGTGGATTCTTTACCACTGGACCACCAGGGAGGTCCCTGAAGATAGGATCTGTATAAAGGTCATTCAGTTAAAAACGGTTATTAGGTTAGGCCCCAATCCAGTATCACTGGTATCCTTATAAGAAGAGGAAATTTGGACACAGACATGTGAAGACCCAGGGAGAAGATGGCCATCTGTAAGCCAGGGAGAGAGAGGTCTGGAACATGAGCTTCCCTCATAGTCCTCAGAAAGAACAAACCCTACTGATGCCTTGATCTTGAACTTCTAGCCTCCAGAACTGTGGGAAAATAAATTTCTGTTGGTTAAGCCACACAGTTTTTGGCTTTGTAATGGCAGTTGTGGTACTTTGTTATGGCAGCCCTAGCAAACTAACACACTGTGCTTTTAAATCTCTGCACTATCTGAGACAAAATCTCCAGTGTATTTAATACATTCTTCAAATGTATCTCCCTCCTTATGCAAAGATCCTTTACCAATCTTTGTCTCACACACTTTTTACCATCCTTGTATTTGCAGTGTTAAGATAGGGAAACCCGTTGGCCAAAAACTTGCAAATGGCTCTAAGAGTTTGACCCATCATAACTTGTAAGAGAAAAGTAGTTTGTAGTCCAAATCATTTTATAATCTAAAGGAAATCCATAGTATAGCAATGGTGGTATCTACTCAGTATATTTTATCTGCAGGGTGTAACAGTTTCTGCCTGGTTCCTGCATGTCACACACTGTGCATGCCAATATTCTTGGCATGACATGAGGAATCATAGGCATGGAATAATCTTTCAGGTCAAATAGTTTTGATTTCAAAGCCCACCTCCAACAGCACCAAGATATTTATCTAACTCCTTTGAATCTCAAGTTATTCATATATAAAATGAGCATTATAAAACCTACCTTACAGAGATTTTTCAGGTATTAAGTGTGATGAACACAAGAGTACTTAGATTACTGCAGCTTGTGCACATAGTAGGGTGCTCACTACATGTCTTCCTTGTTCTTATGTCAGTGTGTAGGCCAGTAACACTCACAGATTATTTTTCTGCAATTACTGTCCCGAACTGGTCAATGCCCATATTTTGATTAGATAATGCTGTTCTGTCCCTATTTTACCCTAAGGATATCTTCTTAAGATGTATCATCTTCCTTTTGATTATATATTGCTCTAGTTTTTCAAGATCATTTTCAAATCTAGTCCTGTTTTACTATTAACAAATTCTCTTGTCTTCAGGGAACTCTGGATTAATGAGTATGTCCTTTAGTCATTATTCTAATCTTTGATTCAAATAGATATACAGGCAATCTTTATTTTGTACAGACCCATGTTAACTGAAGCTCATGCAAAATTAGGTATTGGTAAAAATGAAGGTAGTTCAGTTAATACAGTGATGGTGTTGTGCAAAGGGAGGGCTATCTGTAACTCTATGGGAAAAATCAAACAGATACACCTCGATTCGTTTCACCCTGTTGAGGTCAACCAATTGATAATATTGGTATGCCTGATTTAAACATAAACACCCCTGTACATTTTTAAGTATGTTTTTGTTAAGAATGTATTTTTCTCAACATTCGTAGACACGTATTTCTCTTTTATTTGATGATTTCTCCTACCCACTCCCCTTCATCCTGCTGA
>NW_006791661.1:250694-257002 GCF_000442215.2 Lipotes vexillifer
ATCTTAAGGAAGATTTTTCTTTCATTCACCCAGGAAAGCCAGTTTATCTCTCATCTGTTCTCCCAGTACTTTGTGTATCTCTTAATATGTATAAAATAGATGGCCTTTGGCTAGGTCAGTGATGAGGCTGGGCTTTGGTTGTCAGAAAGCACCATCCACCCAGAGTCTGTGTGCTCCGGACTTTAATTGCTACATTCTTGGAGTATATCTTAGCTGTCACAGACTGTTCAGGGATGCTGAAAGAGATGCCCAGCCATATGCCTTGATGTTCATTGAGAACCAGGGGCTCTGTGGGAAAGAATTAGAACCAAGGAGATGAGATATATGCAGACCTAATAGACTGAGTGGGAGAGTGGGGGCAATGCTTGACTGAATAGTGACCCCCAAAGATATCTATTCTTTAATCTCTAGGTCCTGTGAATATGTTATATTACATGTCCAAAGGACTTTGCAAATGTGAGTAAGGTTATGGAATATGATATGGAAAGATTATTCTGAATTATACTAGCAGGACCAGTATAATCACACAAATTCTTAAAAGTGGAAGAAAAAGGCAGCAAGTCATCATAGACACGTGTTATGAGAAGGACTCAACTTGCCACTTCTGCCTTTGAAGTGGAAGAAGGAGCCATAAGCCAAGGAATACAGGCAGTCTCTAGACTCTGAGAATGGCCCTCAGCTGACAGCCAGCAAGAAAACAGGGACCTCAGTCCTACAACCACAAGGAACTGAACTCAGCCAACAGCCTGAATGAGCAAGGAAAAGGATTTTCCTCTAGAGCCTCTAGAAGGTAATGCAGGTTTGCTGAGACCTTGATTTTAGCCTTGTGAAATTGTAAATAGAGACTCAGATGAGCCCTCTGGACTTCTGACCTATGGAAAATATGAGCCAATAAATTAGTGTTTCTTTAAGCTGCTAAGTGTGTGGTAATCTGTAATGGAAGCAGTAGAAAACTAATATAGGAACAGCAGGAGAAGTCCATAATGAAGACCACCATGGAAAAAAACATCATGGGGCCCTTAAGAGAAAGGGCCTGGCAGAGTATAAAAGTCTGGCAGAGTGGGCTAGATGAAGTATCCAAGCCTGCGTTAGACCCGGAAGTGGTTTTAGGCACCTTGCATAGCTATGTAAAGCCTCTCTGCTCCCCAGATCTCAGAAGCCTGATTACCACGTGAAGAGGATGACTGTGGCACAGTGGAAATCATTGTTACCAGGGAGCCCATCAGCTTTGCTGTGGGAATATTCTGAAAATCCGGGGCAAGCAAAGGTTTTCCTATGGCCTAGAGGACAGGTAAGCAGATGCATGGTCGAGAGACCAGCAGTTCTATGCACAGCTGCTTGAGCAGCACCCTGTGGGCAGCTGGATGCCAACCTTCAATGGAGAAGAAGGACTAAGAAAAAGAGCTGAGCTGCACAAGGCACTCTGCTTGTATGTGTGAAGCCCTGTGTACAGGAATTCCCCGAGTGAATGGATGACTCAGGAGATCCTGAGAACAAATCAGGTCTTCGTTAATTATGTCCATGGGCACTTCGAGTGTTGACATGCAAGAGAGCACTGCAAATGTCTGTTTTCTACACCTATGATCAAATCCCCCTTTCTAGGTCTGAAGACTTTAGACATTCACTATACATAATGATTCTGCCCTTTTCTTTGGAGAATTGAGTGGACATCAGTGTTATTAACTTTAATTGAACACTTATTTTGTAATGGTCTAAGTATATTTAATAAATTAACTCATTTTATCCTTCTAAGAGCCCTAAGATAGACACTATTAGCTGCATTTTATAAATGAGGAAAATGAGGCATGGAGAGGCTGTCCATTAACCCACAGTTGCCCAGCTAGTATGTGGTGGCCCTGGGATTGAATCTAGACAAGATGACTTGCAGTCATCATGTTTCTCACAGCTGCTGTGGTAGATAGAATAAAGACACCCTAAAATGTCCACATCCTGGTCCCTGGAACCTATGAATGTGTTATGTTACTGGACAAAAAAAAATTTAGGTTTTTAATCAGCTGACCTTAAAATAGGGAGATTTTCCTGGAATATCTGTGTAGCCCCCATGTAATCAGGAGAGTCCTAAAATGTGAAAGAGGGAGACAGAGGAGAAGGCTGGAGTAATGTGAGGTGGGAAGAACTCACCCCACCATTTCTGGCTTTAAAGATGGAGACAGAGGTCAAGCCAAAGAATACAGCCAGCCACTAAAAGCAAGAAAATCAAAGAAAGGGATTCTCCCATAGAGCCTCCAGCAAAGAATGCAGCCCTGTTGACACCCTTATTTCAGTCCAGTGAAACCCTAATTAGACTTCTGACTTACAGCATCGTAAGATAACAAACTTGTGTTGGTTGAAGCCACTGAGTTTGGGTAATTTGGTACAGCAGTAATAGAAAACTAATACATCTGCTAACTACCATTCTCAAGTCATGTGTTTCTCAGAAAGAAGACTCCCTTAATCACAGCCAATCCTCAAGGCTGTGTTAAAAGTGTCGTGCTGCCGTTCATATGGAGACACGAGAGTAATGTTCTACTGCACTCCCCCCAAAAATACTGTGATTTAGAAATTATGAAGTTGCTACATCTAGGGATATCCTTTCTCTGAGTTCCCACATCTGGATGACCATGGCCCCAATCCCCCTTCCAAATAATACTTTCTTTGGCCATTCATGCATGATTTGAACTTGTCCAAAGTGCTGGTTTTCATGTTTAAGGCATGTCTCATTCTTTCTACATATTTTCCTGCCCAAAGCGGAAGTAATGGAAAGAAGGAAACATTGGACAGCATTTCTAGGATATCAGAGGGGTAACTTCCTCTGACTGGGAGAAGCCTCACTCACTTCCACCCACTCATAGCCAGTGTCCTCCCAACCTTGTGATTTAGTGGTGATGGAGGCATGGGCTACTTAGCTATCTTTGTTTACATACAAAAACAAACTTGTTACATTTTTTGATGGGGAAGTGGGTATCTTTATTTTCATGTGAAAACAAATTTGTACTGGTTTTTAAAGTCAGTAAAATAAGCATTTTAAAAGGGACTGTTAAAAATAGAATGTTTTCAGACTGGGTGTACTGATCATACCATGAAGCTTTGGGAGGTGGCCCAGGGCAGTGCAGGCCAGAGGACTGAATCATGTAAAGATCCTCAATAAGGACTCCGTTCTAAAATTCACTTGCCTCATTAATTGCCTTTTGCTCATTTACTTTGGGAAAGAGCCTGTAGCGCCCAAGGAAAAGTTTACTGAGCCTCTGAGCTATATGGTGAGCCTTTGCCGTGTGCCATTTTAAACACAGCATAGACCAACAGAGTAAATGAGGGCCCAAGGAATCTGTTATTTCTGAAAACGGAACTACAGTGAACCAGATGGCATTGTCCCCTGGAGGGGTTGGTGTTCATGTTTATGACATGACCCATCTCTTGGTCTCTTAAGCTTCTGAGCCCTAGGCAGACAGTGTTTCCTCATTTCAATCAGAACTACATTTGCCTTCCAGGGATAAGCCCACCTAAAAGCCCACCAAGGAAAGCTTAATATTCTGTCCCCAGAAACATTCTTGTGTCCTTTCAAATTTAGAGAGTGCTAAAGGCACAACACTTAGACTAAGCTAACTGGATTACAATGTCCATTTGCACTGGGGATGTTCTGACACAATTGGAGATCTAGAGTCAAGTAACTGGACCACTTTGAGGCTTCTAACATAATTGATCAAAGTGAAAGCTGTTTCCACTCAGCCCCTTTACTTTTCTGAGTTTATCTTCCAATCTCTTTGTTCTACGGTGACTTTCAAAGGAATTGCATGAGTTTGCCTAAACTTAGTGCGGCAAAAGGGGTATCAAAATGCATCTTAATTTCTTGAGAAAAAATAGCATCCAATTTCTATTTTTCAAAGTTATTCCATGTGAAAGTTGGGTTTACTTCAACTAGAGCCAGTATATGAAAATCTGTATTGAAATAAAAGATAAAAGAGGGCCATTATTCACCTTTTAAAAAGAAGTTCAATAGCAAATAGACTGTCAGTTTAATTTGATTTGCTAAATTCCATTTATACCTGATATTTGAAAGAAAAACTTTTGTGATAAACAAGATAAAGGTGGGTATTACCATTTACTGCTGGATTGCGAAGTTTAAGGATTTTACTTTGAAATCACAAAACTATTGAGTAAAAATTCTGGTTCCCAAAACGTTGTGTAAACTGGAGCAGGTTACTTGAACTCCTTTTTCTCTAGTTTCTTTATTTATAAATAGAGGGAGTAAGAACAACTATCTTATAGGATTATCTATCTATCTATCTATCTATCTATTTATATACACACAGCACTTGGTACACTGTCTAGCATAGAATAAGGGCAGTAAGTAACAGCTATCATCAATGTAGTTATCACTTAAAATAACAAAGAGTAGTTATGCACTTGATACTCTTAAGTTTCTTGGCAGGTTACTTGAGTTGAAGAAAGACTCCACTTCTGTAGTGTGGCAATGGATAGTATTTCATTAACCTCAATTATGTTCAGTCATAGAAGATATATAATTACAAAAGTAATATATTTTACTTCATTTTTAGGTAACTGACTTAGTCAAACTTTTCTGTGCACCAAATAATTATTGTGAAGCCAAAAAGTAAACATTAATAATCAGTGAACCAAAAAGTGCTCTTTGGTCTCCCATTACTGCACATAAGTCTACTAAAGTTTTAACCTAAAATCTCATATCTATGAAAATTACTTAATTTCACATTTTAATTTATAATACATGACTATCACTTCAACAGAACACATTCTTTTCAGCATTTCATGGACATAAATTGCCTAAATGTGCAAATTCTTAGACATGAGGAATCAATCGGGATAATTTTAAATACTATAATCTTGATTTTGTTAAATCCTTTTACTGTTGATTTTATGTCTTCTTTTAGATTGAGAGATGCATTTCTAATCAGAGACACTATTACCATTTCTGTTATCTGGGGTTATTTTCAATCACTGCTACTTAATTCTAATTCTCCTAGGGTTGAACAATGAGTGGCCACTCAGGCAATTGCCTTCCCCATAAATTACAGTTGGATCCAGTGATTTTAGCTCAGCTGGCAGGGTACTGGAGCTGCAGATGTCGTGGGCTTCAAAATTTTTAAAAAGGGGGTTAGACTCTTAGTTCACATAATGTAATTCCCCATTTGTTCTCAGTCTCCAAACAGGTAAATTGATTGACTGAATTTGGATTTTCTTCTTTCTTGAGGTCTTGCATTTTTCTTTTTTTCTTCCTTCTTTTTCTACCACACATTCTTATAGATATTCAAAATACCTGAATGAATTTCAGTTATCTCTGTGGCTTTATCTAACTTGCAGGTACAACTCCACTCCAGGGTCATTTTGCTAACACAGTAGAGAGGTTCAACACACAGAATTTAGAAAACTAAAGAAACTGCAAAAGTTAGTAAATAAATGCCCAAATAAGCTTATTCATCCATGTAATGAGGGGTGATAAAGGATTTTTTTAAAGCTCTTTGGCAGTAGCAACAGAGGAGAGACTTGATCATGAGTCTCTTAAGGATTGTTAAAGTTGTTTTTCCTGAAAATAAATATATTAAATGCAACTGCCAAAAAGAAAAGATAATTGAAACTGAATAGATATGTATATACAAGGGTACACTTACATTTATAGGAATGCATATAAATATAGACATTATTACTTGTCCATTAATGGGTTTCATAAAACTTGAAATGGAAGAATTGAAATCCAGTGATTAGTTCCCCACTGAATCTTTTTATTCATTTTTTTATTCATTTATTCAATTAAGAAGTATTTTAAAGCCCCCTTTATGGACTAAGTATTGTATATTAATTGATTCTTACCCTTCATTCTTCATCCTAAACCTATCAATTTAGAAAAGTTTATGCACTTATAAATCAGCAAGATAAGTAAGCTACAACCAATTGTAGAATCATCAGTAAATGATCAAATATGTTGAAAAATATATTCTAAATAATATAATGAGGATCAACTGTACATAATTTCTTTAAATGATTGTACTTGAAGGTTATCCATGTTTTACATATTTCTGCATCTTTATATTAAAAGTAGACATACAAACCAACACACACACACACACACACACACACACACACACACACACGTAGAAAGACTTTAAATTCAGCTTATTTATTAGTTTTAGACCTGTATCACTCAGATCATTACAGTTGTCACAACGTCTTATCTACCCTATGGCATAGATTATGGCAGCAAATTCATTGTGCTATGCAGAGAATACTGAGGTGAACAAGACACAGTCTTTACTACAGGGAGTCCTAGATCGGAA
>NW_006791661.1:257012-261625 GCF_000442215.2 Lipotes vexillifer
ATCGGAAGAAGGGCATGCAAACAATTATGACACAGTTTGATGCTGTTACAGAGGTATGGACCATAAACAGCAGAGCTAAAGCTGAGTGTGATCAACCCCATTTGGGATAAAGAGTGAACTTCCCAGAAGAAGAGCTATTTAAATCCAGGATTGAAGCACCACCAAGAGCTCATCAAGTAATCAGTGGACAAGTTGGAGAACCATATTCTAAACAAAAATACATATACAAAGCCACTGAGACATTCAACAAACACTTGCAGAGCCTAGTGCCTTGTGTGTGGTAAGCTTACAATTGAGTGGGTGGAGGGTTGGGAGGGTATAAATAAATTAGTAAACTAATTAATTAAGAGTTATTTTCCATAGTGAGAGATGCCAGAAACAAAGTAAAATAATGTAATTCAAAGTTGTATATGTATAGCTGATTCACTTTGTTATAAAGCAGAAAGTAACACACCATTATAAAGCAATTATTCTCCAATAAAGATGTTAAACACACACACACACACACACACACACACACACACACACAATAATATTGGAAATGTCTTTGAAAAGATTTGATAGATTGTAAATGCTCAATAAATATCTATAAACAACACTGAATTAAAAAATCTAAAAAAAATACAGTTACTTTGAGTACAGCCAGCATTTGCTCCTGTGGTCAAGGAAAGCTTCTCTAGTAAAGTGACAATTGAAACCTGCATAAATGGAAACCAGCCATGCATATGCAAGGAGAGAAGGCTACAGAAAGGTTCCAAGTGTAGAGTCCTTAAAGCAGAAACGAGCTTGCCTCATTTGAGGATCAGAAAGAAGGTCAGTTTGGTAAGAGTGATTTGAGTGGGAGAATGGAGAAAGGAGGGCAGAGAGTAGGCAAGAGTCAGATCATGTAGAGCCTTATAGACCAAGGTATGGAGTATGGATTTTTTTATTCCAGGTTCAGCCACTGGTGAACCATGCAAAGGACTGGCATGATAATTATGTTTTGGAAATTCACTTTAGGGGTCAGGTGGAGAATATAATTAGGAGGTGAGAAGGAAGAAAAAGAGGGTCTTGCCTAGGGTCAGAAAAACATGATGGTGGTATGGTGGTTAGAGCTGGAGTGGTAGAGGCCAGAAGCATTTGGGGCACTTTAAGTACTTATTATGGCTGGATGTCTGTATATTAAATATATATAGGGAGCAAGATGGAGATTGATTTGGATATTGGCAGGGTCTAGGTTATAAATTAATTTTTAGTGGCATGAATATTGAAATTTATTCTTTTGGCAATATGAGAACATGACGTGTCTTAAGGAGAAAAGGATAGCACAGCGTGATGAGATCTGGTTTTACAGCATCATTCAGGCTGCACTGTAAAGAAAGAGCAGTGAGGAGGGAGACTGGAGCCAGGAAGACCAGACAGAACCCTATGACACTGGTGCCTGAGAAATATTGAGAGTTTAAAGTAGGGCATATGTGGTGAGCAGAAAGTAGAAGGGGTTGGCTTTAAAGTAATATAGAATCAATGTCAGTTGGTGAGTGATTGGATGCTGGGCATAAGGAAAAATAAGAGCTCCATGATGGCACCTGGTATTTGTTCTGTTCTGTTTGTTAACATAAGTGATTGGATGAGTGACAGGACAATTAAATAAGATTTAAAAACTCAGAAAGGGGCTCAGGTTTGAAGTGTTGATATGATGAGTTTGGGATCTCTTGGGATTTCCAAGGGGCGAAGTCCATCAGCCAGTAGAGGAGCAGGGAGACATAATTCAAGGCTTGGAATAAAAGATATTTCTAGATTTGAGAAGGAACTTCGGAACAAGTGCTCACCGTGGAAATGGAATGGAGCATATGGTAGTCTGGAGGGAGTCTATTCAGGTACCAAAATGTGAAGAATAGCTCACAACCATATAGAAATAAAAAAGTATTATGAGGACATGCAGTGCATGAGTGTTTTTCCAGTACTTGGGCAAGAATTTAGGCAAGGCTGGAAAACCTAGATGAACCTTAAAAGTCAATAATTCAGAAAGTTTGGGAAGCATTCATCAAAACTTAGATTGTTCCAGTCAAGGATTCAGGTACAAAATACAAAAGGTTATCGTACGTTGATATTGATGAGTCAACATCTTGTCCCAGCCTGAAAGCTTTTGTATTGTTTACCTGCTTTAGGGAGGAAGCAGTACCTTGACATGACCAGGGCAAGCCCTGCCAGTGGACTGAATGGGAGGACCTGGTTAACAGAGAGAGTAAGGGAATGAAGAAAGGCAGTTTCAACGGTTCTACTTAGATTAATATCTTTTTTGAGTGTGATCTCAGGATCATCTAAAACAGGATCACTGGGAATTCTGTTTAAAAAAAAAAAAAACATGCTCCTGAATCCTACCCCGATCTACTCAAAATCTCTAGGAATGGAGTTATAGTTCCTTTGTAATCAAGTCATATATCTAGTACTCTCCAGAACCTGCTTTGAGTCTGCCCCCAAATTTTATAGATTAGCTCAAAATTCTGATTCCTCAAAGTCAAGTCTCCTGGCATCTGGAACCATTCATCTTTGGTAGATGAACGAGGTAAGTTAGCACAGCTTGGTCAGAGCAAGTCTGCTCAAAATAGTTACTAACTCACACCCCAAAACCAAAACTGCACTAGTAAAATCCAAACCCTAGGTATCATTTTATAAGAGAAGCACCTGAGGAAGGCTGTGAAGAAGTCTGTGCTCTTGCTTCTCCAGAGTTCTGCCACCCAAGCTGGTTACAGTGATTATATTTTGCTCATGAATTTTCCTTTGCTTTTGTCTGCATATTAAAACAAAAGCAGTATATTTATAGTACTAAATATAGTCTGTGGCAGCTATTGAGCACTTAATACATGGTAGCTGCTATCACTTCTTTCATATTATTGTTATTATTTGCATTTTTCTCTCAGGGGAAGTTGTAAAATTGGAATGTAATTTAAGAAACCTCTGAAATTAAAGTACCATACAAATAATAAATCATAATTATAATAGCAACTTCATAGAAAAGCCCTTTTGATTATTCTTCCCTTTCTAAGAAAGGAAAGTATAGATAAACAGAAGATTGTACAGAACTGAAACATAATTTTCAAAAAGTGTATTCATTCAAAATATATAATTTGTTTTAACATGTGAACAGGGGATAAGTAGTCAAAGCAGGACCTAGGAGATACCAGAACATTCCCTAAAGGGTCCCTATCCTCACGTAGAAGCTGGGCGAAAAGAGGGGCCATTATATCACAAGGATGCCAAAATTAAGATTTGAAGACTGTTGACAGTGAAACGGTAATCTAGCCCTGGGGCTGCGGGGATGGTGCAGTTAATCAAATACATCAACTCATAAATTCTGATGTGTTCTGAGATCACCGTCCCCTGAAGAGAAGTCTGATAAACCCGATGCAATGTGCCTTCCAGGAGCCATAATGTGGCTCTATTTAATAGAAAATCAGCTAGGAGGATAATATGCACTTGGATGGGATGGGGAAACTATGGGAAGAGATGGAGAGAAAGTGAAAATCCATAAATTGGATGAGTTACGGGACCCCACTGGTACATGAATGAAAAAGAACCAGGGCGCAGATGGAGAGATCTTACAAATAACTAATGTGCTTAGTTAAACCTTTTTAGCTAAAAAAAATCTCAGATCTGTCTTTTGGGGGGAAAGAGGGTTGGTGAGGTATTGTCTAAACAAAGCAGAGAGAAGAAAAACAGTGCCTTAAAGAATTAGAGAGGTTCTGTGACATATTAGTGAGGTGACTTTCTCACCATCATCTAGTTCATTAATAAATGCCAAGTCAAATCTGACTTGATGACTGCTTTTGTAAATAAAGTTTTATTGGCACCAACCACTCTCATTCTTTGACTTATTGCCTACAGCTGCTTTCATATTACAGCTGCAAAGTTGAGTAGTTGCAACAGAGATAGTATGACTTGCAAAGCTTAAAATATTTATTATCTGGCACCTTACAGTAAAAGTTTTCTCACCCTGATCTTGTATGAAGCCTGGCGTAGAGTAAGAGTTCAATAACTCTTTAATGGACCTGAAATGTATACTAGTTATATTCCTTGGGCAAGCTGATTAATCTCCCTGGAACTCAGTTTTCCTCAGTACTAAAATGGGCATAATGATACCAAACTTAGAAAACCTTTGTGTATTATAGCATACTGTTTGGAATATGGTTTATGGATAAAAATAGTATTTCATTCTTCCTCCTCCTATGACCTTCACTTAATGGTAGCAGGTACTGGTTTAATCCAGAATAGTCAGTGACATGCTAACTGGTAATTTTACAGCTTTCTAAATTTTCAACTACACAGAAATAATTTACTCTCCCAACTGGATCAGTGGTTTATAATCATTTATGACTATCCTGAATCAAGATGTATTGCTTTCTTTTTCTTATCCTCTCTTTCTCTCCTTTTAAGCTAAATGTTTGTTTTCCCAGACATCAAATAAGTCTTCTTATTTTCCTATTTACCACATGGAATATAATTCACTTCATTTCTTCTGAAAGACACAATATCATAAAAACCTGTAATGTCTGGTTGCCTGGCTGTTGAAGCAATAGAAATAACAAAGAGGTTTTTTTTTTTTTTTTTTTTTTTTTTTTTTTTTTTTTTGGGGG
>NW_006791661.1:261740-274741 GCF_000442215.2 Lipotes vexillifer
CTGTTGTGGCCTCTCCCGTTGCAGAGCACAGGCTCCGGACGCGCAGGCTCAGCGGCCATGGCTCACGGGCCCAGCCGCTCCGCGGCACGTGGGATCTTCCCGGACCGGGGCACGGACCCGTGTCCCCTGCATCGGCAGGCGGACTCTCAACCACTGCGCCACCAGGGAAGCCCCAAAGAGCATTTTTTTAAAGAAAATTCCCTCAACCTTTTGGTGACCCCCTCAATCTGGTGAGAGCAGGAAAACTCTAACTGGGTGAATACAGTAGACCCAGGCAGAGACCCCAGTGAGGTGTGTATAATGAAGGAACCAATCAAAAAGAAAGTCTCTTCTACCCTTTGATAAAGTCTATGGGCTAAATGGGGACGTGCCCTCTGATGGCAGGGTTTGTTGGTGTGGCCCTCACCTCAGCTTTCTGAGAGAAGCCTGGCTTTCATCCTGTGCTAATCTTGAAGCAGGCCCTCTTCCTAGAAAGTTGCACTGAGGCACTCGTGAGCAATATTTTATCAACGATAGTGTAGATGGAATGGCTTTATATTCACCCCTCATCATGTTTCACTTGACAAAATGTTTCATTAGACACTTCTTTTCCTCTCAGACCCAGTCCCACAGGCCGGCGCCTTTTGCTAGTAAACCTTCCCCATGCATTGACTCTCCACCCCCTCTGCTGCTGTTTCCTATTCCCAAATCAACCTGGAACTCAGTGGTTCTTCATTTCTTTATAATATCTTGGTCCTCTGTCAGGTTCGAGCTCCCTACTTGTTATCTCCAGTTTCTGGTTAGTACTATCTTAAGTAAGGATTCCATTGAGGGTGAAGATGTGGTTTTGCTAAGCAAACAAAAGACTGTCCCCTGATTAGGCTTCATCTTTCTAACAGAGTAATTCAGAGATATAAATAGCAGTGACAACAAAAGCTTTGTTCTTCTTACCTGTCTCAAAGCCAGGCAGCTTTCTTAAGCTTTATATTTCTGTTTCTCTTTTATTCTTCCCAGAGGGGTGGATGGGGCTGGGAGGATTTCAAGACCCTCACACATATTTGATGTGGCTAAGACTTTAGCAACATTTCAAGTTAAATGAGACAGCCTTTACCCCAGAAAGCAGAACAATTCTTAAAAGCAACAGTAGAAATAAATTTGTAATTTTAACAGTTGTCACCATGCATTGAGTCAATAGATTTCTTCTAGTATATACATCGGAAGTGCTAATAAAATTGCTTTTGAAAGACAATTATGGTTTATGTAAATATTTGCTCATTAGAATTAATCCAAACACTTGGAAAATTTTAGTGTTATATTGCAAAATGTAAATATTAATTGAACTGTGATTATGGACGGATTTACAGTATAACAAAGCTAGCCTATCTTCATTTGAAACTCTGTGAGGTATGGACCGTTGTGTTAAACAATGAACAGAAAATGAGAGCTGGACAATTAGGAAAGTAGGGCCAATGAAACACGTTGGCAGTATCAAAGGACAAACTCTAGCTATCTTCTAATAACAATTTTATATTTGGGGATTTATTGAGCCAGCAACCTGGGGTACCTCCTCGGTGCCTCAGCACAAGTTGTTCTGGAAAGCAGGAGATTTCAAGTGTCCCCTGGAGCTGCCTCATTCCCCACAGGCTCCTGAGGATTCTGTTATCAACCAACTGGGTACAGGATTGAGACTCATCACCGAACACAGTAGCCAGCATATAGTGGGTTCTCAATAAATATATTTTCCAAGGGAATAGGTAATACAAATATTCCAGATTGAAATCTTGAGGTCTTCTACTTCCACTGTGCAGTTGTACACACTTTTAAATTTTCAGTTGCATAGTCATTCAAATTTTCAGTTGAAGCCAGATGACCTAGGCTTAATCCCCAGCTCCAACATTTATTACTTTTTGTGAGAAAGTTGATTACCTACTTGTGCCTCAACTGACACATCTGTAAAATGGGAATAATAATAGTATCTAGGTCATTGGATTGTTGTGAGGATGCAATGAGGTGGTATGCAGTAAATGCTTAAAATAGTTCCAGGCCCATAGTAAGATCATAAATGTTGTCATTATGTCCTGTCTCTAACCCATGTTATGAAGGTATTAATCAGAATAGGATAGGCCATACTATACCCCAAATTAGCCCTGAAATTTTTTAAAGCAACAGAAGTTCAATTCTCATTCATGGCCCATATTCAGTGCTGGTCAGGGGGGATCTGAATTCCATACAGTCACCTGTCAACTCAGGCTGATGACTCCATGTCCACTTTGAAACAGCATAATCTAGAGCATCTGGCTTCTTCAGTCATCTAGACAAGAGTTTGCTGGAAAGTCTCACACCAGTAATGAAATACTTCGGCCTGGAAATAACAGGTCTTACTTCTGCTCACAGCTTGATGGCCAGAGTTATTTGCATGCCTGCATCTCCTTGTCCAGGACACCCTTATGAATATTCACTGAGCACATTGGTCGACATCATTGCTTCAGTGAATAAACTCCCTATGTTAACTGTGTTTAGCTCTATTTATGATCTCTTAAGAATCATGTCTTATTCATCTTTATATCTTCTACAAGGCCTAAATACTGTTCACAGTAGGTGTCCGATAAGCATTCATGAAAGAAAGAAGGGAGGAAGGAGTCATGCTAAATCTTTGAGAACTCAGCAACTGAAGGAAGCTCTGTGCAATAGTCAGAAAATTAAAAAATAAAACAAAATAACAACAAGAGAAAAACCCTGGGCCTTACAGAAGAATTGACTGGTTTTATAAAATGGGTTCACCTTACCTAAACAGAAAACTCAGAGAGTGAATATTGTTAACCATCATTTGATGTGCTTGACTCAGGAATAAATCTGATGCATAAACCAAGATGCATCTATGAACAGATGAGAAGAGCAATGATATTTTTTTCTGTAGCTGAAGCCAGAGATTCTCCTCTGAATATTCATAAATTTCAGATTAATGTATAATTTTTCTTTCTGTTCTTGTTCAATTTTTTTTTTTTTTTTTTTTTTTTTTTCTTGCGTTATGCGGGCCTCTCACTGTTGTGGCCTCTCCCATTTGCGGAGCACAGGCTCCGGACGCGCAGGCTCAGTGGCCATGGCTCACGGGCCCAGCCGCTCCGCGGCATGTGGGATCTTCCCGAAACGGGGCACGAACCCGCGTCTCCTGCATCGGCAGGCGGACTCTCAAGCACTGCGCCACCAGGGAAGCCCTGTTCTTGTTCAATTTCACTTAAGATTCTTTTGCTCCATAAATGGATTACCCTTCAAAACCGAAAATTGTCTCATACAAAAAGCCTGAATTAGACATTATTTTTACTCTTCCCTTCTTACTTCTGTAAGAGAAAATGAGCAGAGACGTGGAGTTGGGAAGAATTAAGTAGGAATTGAAATACTGGTCTAATATCAATCTCAGATATGTTAGCTGAGTTAGAGATCTCCTTACTCAAAAACTAAAACCTGTTCAAACTTAGAACCTAATCAAGATAAAATTATTTAGAATCTAGAATTTCTAATTCAACCTTATTTTGTCCCCCCTTATTTGTAAACTTGGAAAACTGTCATATTGTTACTGGAACACTTATTATCCAATAGAGAGTAGATAGAGGGAAAAAGGAAATTAAGAGTTATAAATCCTACTCTGTATGGATATGGTACATAAAGGCAGTTTAGCATATTGGTAGAAACAAAGCTTTTGATCTAAATTATCTGGGTTCGTATTCCAATGTTTGTGCTTATTAGCCATGTTACCTCATGCAGCTTGCCTAACCTCTTTCTGCCTCAGTGTATTTATCTCTGAAATAGGGGAAACAGTAGTGCTTACCTCAGGACTTAGTGATGGCTAAGTGAGTTATTATATGTAAAGTACTTATTTCAGTTTCTGGTACACAGTGATCAATACGTGTTTGCTATGATTACTGAATGCTTAACCATGTGGTTTACCCAGATTATCACATTTTATCCCAGATCTTGGAGGCTGGGCATTTGACTCAAGGTCATATAGCTAAGAAGATGTGGCTGGCAAGATTAATACCAAACATCAATTCCAAAGCCTTGGCCCTTTACGGTGTGCCAGGGACCTTGGTGCTAATGAGAAGGGCAATAAGGAAGTCAGGAGTATTGGCTTCTGGGACCTTGATTATCTTTGTTTTATATAAACCTTTTTTTTTTTTTTTTTTTTTTTGTGGTATGCGGGCCTCTCACTGTTGTGGCCTCTCCCGTTGCGGAGCACAGGCTCCGGACGCGCAGGCTCAGCGGCCATGGCTCACGGGCCCAGCCGCTCCGCGGCATGTGGGATCTTCCCGGACAGGGGCACGAACCCGTGTCCCCTGCATCAGCAGGCGGACTCTTAACCACTGCACCACCAGGGAAGCCCATAAACCTTATTTTTAGAGTAGATTTAGGTTCATAGCAAAATTGAAGGGAATGTACAGAGAGTTCCCGTAGCTCCTTTACCCCCATACATGTACGACTTCCCCTTCTATCAACATACCCCACCAGAGTAGTAGGTTTGTTACAAGAGATGAACCTGCATTGATACATCCTTATCACCCAAAGCCCATAGTATACATTGTGGTTCACTCTAGATAGTGTACATTCTATGGATTTGGACAAATGTCTAATGACAGGTATCCATCATTATGGTATCATACAGAGTATTTTCACTGCCCTAAAAGTCCTCCGTGTTCTACCTATTCATCTCCCACCCCCGGCAACCGCTGACAACCACTCATCTTTTTATTGTCTTTTTTTTCACTGTCTAGTTTTGTCTTTTCCAGAATGTCGTATAGTTGGAATCATATACAGTAGTAGCCTTTTCAAGTTGGCTTATTTCACTTAGTAATAGGCATTTTAATTTCTTTCATGTCTTTCTGTGGCATAAAATAACTCATTTCTTTTTAGCACTGAAAATATTCCTTTGTCTAAATGTTATCAGTCTATTTATCCATTCATCTATTGAAGGACATCTTGGTTGCTTCCAAATCTGGGCAACCATGAATAAAGCTGATACAAACATTCATGTGCAGGTGGACATAAGTTTTCAATTCACTGGATTGTATGGTAAAAGTATGTTTAGTTTTGTAAGTAACATCAAAACTGTCTTCCAAAATGGCTGTTCCAGTTTGCATTCCCACCAGCAATGAATGTGAGTTTCTTTTGTTCCACATCCTTGCCAGTATTTGGTGTGTCAGTGTTTTAGATTTTGACCGTTCTAATTGATGTGTAGTAGTATCTCATTTTTGTTTTCATTAGTAATTCCCTAATGACATATGATATCAGACATCTTTTCATATGCCTGTTTGCCTTACATTATTTTAAAATTCTACTTCCCAACATTTGTGGAGACTGTTCTTTTGTGGGACAGTGCAAATTTTTGTGACTTACTGGCATTTATTTTTCTTTCGTGACAGTACTCACGAAAATTTTCTTGGGGAAACATCCCTTCTCAACTCTCGGACGCCAGGTGTCAGATGGAGTTGAGTACATCTCTTCCCTTATTCTGGGAGGGAGCAAAAAAGTGAAGCGTGGCCAGTCTGAGGATTGAATCCTCTGATCACAGTAATGGCTTCAGGAATAGGCACTTGACTCTTGCAGTCAGTGACTTATGATGAAACTTACATCCATGTTGTCAGGAAAGCAGGTTCTCTTTTCTGCTGAACTTGAACTGGGAGAATATAAGTTTAAAGCTGCCGCAGTTAACTTGCCACCAAGAGGTGAGAGGGAGAAAATACTGGGAGCTCATTTATTCCAGCTGTGGCATCTGACAAGTTTATCGAATAGTTTATGGTACTTTGACTCTCATTATTGCCTTGATTCTTAACATTTTGTTTACAACCTATCTTCCCATCCAAGTATACTTCCCAAACCAGTGAACTATACAAGATTTAACCAATCAATTTATTTTCTATTTAGGTAGCCAGTCTGTTACTATGATGTGTAACTAAAGACATCTGCTGAAACACGTGTGAAATATCACATTTCAGCTTGTGTCTATTTTAGAGAACTAGTCTCAGAAGAAATCTGACAATTGCCACAGTTGCTGAATAGAAAAATATTCACTGTGGAGCTCTTGACCAAAAACAATGGACTCCAATTTTTGCGTTACCATAGAGATAGTTTTTCTGCATTCAGACTTTGATTTTATTCCAGTTGCCCAACTGGTGAGGTGGTTTTAAAAGTGATAAGCCCCGAAGGAGATAGCTAATGAGTGTTTTATTAGTAGAGTACTAGACAAAAGTAAGCATCCTTGCTAATGCCATAGTTCTTGAGACTGAAAAAAAGTGTCCTTAGTTTAGCACTTTATTAGCATAAACTCTTGCAGAGACATTCTGTCTGGACAGTTTCCTCCAGGTTATTCTCTTGGCTAAGAGGCAGCAAGCCTGGCCGGGGATGGAGGAGACAGATAGTTCTCATTTCGTTAGGTATTTATGCAGTGGTCATCATGGTAGCCGCCAACTCATTACAAAACAGGGCATATCAAATTATTCTGAGTCACTGAGGTTCCAGTGACAAGATACTCCAGGGAGAAATTGGGAATAGGAAAAGAACTTTTAGATGAAAGCATTTATTGTTTGTTACTCTGAGGAAGACGGAAGCCAAGAAGCCCCTTTTCATTTTCCCCAAAGCCCAACCTGTACCCTATCTGAGTTCCCCAAAGGTTCCATATTCTGCTACCAGGTGAGTTGAAAGAAAAATGAGCTTCTTTTTCATTAATAGTAAATAGTGTGCCAAGTGTATGGGATACTCATCAGGGAATGAAGTGTTGAAATAGTGATCATGGTGATACTGTATAGAAGGATTGTACCAACCTGTCCATTTGGACCCAGAATTCCACAGATTCTAAGGACACAAATTCACCATTTCCATTGTAACTGCCTTTCAGTTAAAGAGAATCGCATGGCTTTTACCAATAGTTCATGCCAAAGCCATTTGTGTGTGGTGATTCAGTCAGATTGATAAGGATATGTAGCATTTATCTCCTCAAATTGGCCCCTTTTCTTTCATATATCAAGTTAGTGATTCTCAACACTAGTCACCCATTAGAATTGGTTTGCAACCAGGACATCAGTATTGTTTTAAAAGCTCCCCATGGGATACTAGTAGCATTTAACATTGAGCACTACTAATCTATAGGCACTCTACCTATAGCACTATTCCATAATATTAAACATTTACTGTTAGTTTTACTAATCGATTTTCAGAGTTATCAGTGCAATCATTATACAGTGGGCAACTTCTTACAACTATGATTTATGCTTCAATTCAAGATCAAGATGTCTTATCACTCACTGGCTGATCTCAGTGAGACACATAAGCCACATGGCAGGTTCATGATCATGCATGTCCTTATTCTGAAACTATACTTGTAATATATACACTGAGAGGTAAGCTGCCATGGAAGCTTTATAGCTTACAATCTGCAGAATGCTTAAGTCTGAATGTTATTGGTAACAAAATTCTCTTAATTAAAGGAAGCATTAAGATATATATATATTCTTAAAATAGTAAACCTGTCCGTATATGAGAGCTTGCTTCGTAAGTCAGAACTAGGGGAGCAAAAACAAGTTTGGAAGTGGGAACATAATGAAGACTTAGACATGAATATAATTCCAGCAAGGAACCATGAGACTAAACCGTTTACCATTTATGAGGAACTGTCAGGTAGATCAGACTGTAAATTTAGAAACTTAGTTTAAAAAGCACAAAGTGTTGTGTAGGCAAAAATGCATTGAAGAGTTTTTAAAGTATATTAGTGAAAGCAATCTACTTGTTACAAATATTGTCTTGGCCTAGAGACAGTTAGAATTGTGCATTTGTGTTCTAAGGTACTACAGCCTCTGATAAAAAGAGATCAGGTGTTGGACTTCCCTGGTGGTGCAGTGGTTAAGAATCTGCCTGCCAGTGCAGGAGACATGAGTTCAAGCCCTGGTCCCGGAAGATCCCACATGCCATGGAGCAACTAAGCCCGTGTGCCACAACTACTGGACCTGTGTGCCTAGAGCCCGCGAGCCACAACTACTGAGCCCATGTGCCACAACCACTGAAGCCTACGTGCAGCAATAAGAGAAGCCACCACAGTGAGAAGCCTGCGCACTGCAACGAAGAGTAGCCCCACTCACTGCAACTAGAGAAAACCCGCACACAGTAATGAAAACCCGCCGCAGCAGAAAATTAATATTAATTAATTAATTAATTTTTTAAAAAAGAGAGATCAGGTGTAATTATAGGCCTGTGACCTTAGTCTTTTTCAAGCCCAAATCTTCATAAAATGTAGGTATGTCTTTTGTAACATTGAAAAACTAGCTAACCAACCTCTGAATAGAAAAGAGGAGGAAGAAGAACTCTAAATATAAGACCTCACTGTGACATTATAAAGCCCAGCCAGGTGGGGTAAATAAGGAATTCTGTGCAATATACATGGATCAGGAACCTACAAGTTCCCTTGCACATAACCGGATGTCATAATATTGATGTACTCAACTCGAGGAAGCCACCCAACATTGTCACATCTGGTGCAGCTTATTTCTTTACCAATATCCAGCCAGACTTATACACATAATTAATTCCCTCTAATATTTGCATATTTATGGTGTTCTGCAATCGTAAATTATTTTATGTGAATGTGGTTCCGATTTCCGATTAAATGCTAAGCACCACAGGAGCAGAAATGGTACACGCTCTTGTTCTAATTACTCTCCTTTCGTCTTCTCCAAATAATTGGCATCTGTAACTGTGATTGACTTGCCTTTTAATTCTGTTTATGGTTATTTCTTATGAGCAGATATTTTTCGTGCAGACACTCCTATTGATTTTTTAGTCCCTTGTGATTTCTTCCATTACTTTAAGGCTTAGGCAGCATTTTTCCTTCCTGAGATCACATAAAATATTCACCCACATTTTGTGCTGTTCTAATTGACTGATTGATTGATTGCATTTTGCTGTTCCTCTTTCTCCTTCTTTATTCTCCTGCTCTCCTCATTATAATTTCTAATGCTGGTTTGCATTTACTAAAACCTCACTCTCTGCCAGGTATGGCCCTAAGCATTTTGTGTCTTGTATAGTCTGCTCATCAACCCTGTAGGTTGATACTAGTATTGTTCTAATAAAGGTTAAACTTTGCTCAAGGTCATGAAGTAATCAATCATATGTTTTCCAACCCAAAGCCTTTGCTCATAACTGTTATGCTATCTTTTATTTATTTTTTTTTTTACTGTTGTCGATTGAATTATCTTGCAACCTTGACTGATAGCTCATTTAAAAGATACTGAATTGCTTTATCCCACGTCTCTAAAATAGTATCCTAACATCCTGACACATGGTGTAGTTGTGAGGATTCCATGAGGCAGTACACATACAGCACAGAATACAGCTCCATTCACAGAACAAAAGTAACTGCCTTTGTCCCTTCACATTGTTCCTGTGGAGTTACTTTAGATCGTAAGAAACTTGGCATCATGTCTTTCAAGTTACTTGTGTTATTTCCCTTTCAACTGGTCTACAAGCCTCATTTCCTATCCTCCAACAGAGCACACACATATAGGCCCCAAAATATACTAAGTCAGCAAATTGTTGGCTGATAGATTTTTTTTTTTTTAACATCTTTATTGGGGTATAATTGCTTTACAATGGTGTGTTAGTTTCTGCTTTATAACAGAGTGAGTCAGTTATACATATATATATGTTCCCATATCTCTTCCCTCTTTGTCTCCCTCCCTCCCACCCTCCCTATCCCACCCCTCCAGACAGCCACAAAGAACCGAGCCGGTTTCCCTGTGCCATGCGGCTGCTTCCCACTGGCTATCTACCTTACGTTTGTTAGTATATATATGTCCATGTCTCTCTCTCGCCCTAACACACCTCACCCTTCCCCCTCCCCATATCCTCAAGTCTGTTCTCCAGTAGGTCTCTGTCTTTATTCCTGTTTTACCCCTAGGTTCTTCATAACATTTTTTTTTCTTAAATTCCATATATATGTGTTAGCATACGGTATTTGTCCTTCTCTTTCTGACTTACTTCACTCTGTATGACAGACTCTAGATCTATCCACCTCATTACAAATAGCTCAATTTCGTTTCTTTTTATGGCTGAGTAATATTCCATTGTATATATGTGCCACATCTTCTTTATCCATTCATCCGACGACGGGCACTTAGGTTGTTTCCATCTCCGGGCTATTGTAAATAGAGCTGCAACGAACATTTTGGTACATGACTCTTTCTGAATTCTGGTTTCCTCAGGGTATATACCTAGTAGTGGGATTGCTGGGTCATATGGCTGATAGATTTTTTAAAGTTTTTCTGAACACAAATGCTTCCTATTTTACCTTGACACCACTAGAAAAAATGGTTCTTCAGCTAGGAAGAACAGCCTTAGTCACAGCTCACTCAGTGACAATTCCTTGCATTATTTCTCTTTTGTTGACATGGTATTAGTGCTGCTATGGAACAAGAGTTTTCAAAATCTCCATGATTCGGAGAATTGGACAGATTGCCCTGTTGCAGGTCTTGGCATAGTTCCACTGAAGGGCATGTGTCTGTCTTTATGTGTCAAAAAAAAAAAATCCTCTTCAGCCAGGCTTGGAAACTTTCACCAGCTGGTTGGAGTGTGTTGCCGGGCAGTGGGGAGAGTGGGAAATGTGACCTGGCATGGAGGTTGGTGCAGATCTGTGTGCTGAAGGGGAACAGCAGGGGAATGTAGTGAATCATTTTATGAGGACGAGGTTAGCTGTGTTTGTGCCAGTTCTGGAGCCCATACTGTCAAGAGTGCTACAGACAGCAGCCTCTGAATTGAGAATTCTAATTAAGGTTAAGAAATGAACAGGACACGGACAGATTGTCAGCACACAAGCCTGGTGCCCAGACCACAAAACCACCAGAGGCTCCCACTGTCTTTGCCCTTTGATAGACAATAAATGCATCACATTTTTAATTCCTGCAATTTTAGGGTAAAGTTAACCAGTATGGGCATTCAGCCTAGTAGTGGGTACATAAGTTAAAAATTCTGTTCTTGAATATATAGTTCCAGTGTGTTTATACACTCACTTTGTTCCTTGTCCCAGTGCCTATGGAGTAGCAGGATTTTTTTTCACTTTATAAAAACAGCAAAAATGATTTAAATTGCAAGATGAATATATGCAATGCAGCATTTTAGAGAGGAATAAAAAGGTGTTGGAAAGTGATTGGACATGTCTGCTCAGAACTCTTGGGAGGTTATAATATGGAGATTTCAATGAACTCGTGTGTTTTTCCTTCTTATACATCTCATTTCAGTGGCCAACCCATGCAACCACGAGATATTCTCTTTGAAGAGAAACTAAGAAACTCCCTATAGCCATGGATTGTTGTTTCTTCCCTCCCCATCCCAAACACCAAAAAATTTTTTCTGACTTGTTAGTTCTTTCAGCGATTTCTTTCTGGGCTTCCCTGGTGGTGCAGTGGTTGAGAGTCCGCCTGCCGATGCAGGGGACACGGGTTTGTGCCCCGGTCCGGGAAGATCCCATGTGCCGCAGAGCGGCTGGGCCCGTGAGCCATGGCCCCTGAGCCTGCGCGTCTGGAGCCTGTGCTCTGCAGCGGGAGAGGCCACAACAGTGAGAGGCCCGCGTACCACAGAAATAAATAAATAAATAAAACAATTTCTTTCTTGCTAGATCCTTAAACAGAAGTGAAAATTATTAATTGTGCCTGCATGTTTGCTTTGCTAGAAGAATTATAATTATACCTTTTTCAATGAAATAGAAAACTGAAGATTCAGCTTTTTTATAAGCCTGTTCCTTATAATAAAGATGAACTCAAGGATGAGGTGTTGGATTCAGGAATTCCTAGAATACAAGCAACCATGAACAAAATTATTGAGCGCTCCATTCGAAGGAAGCCAAAATACCTAAGTTCTTCTTTTTGACTATTAGTGATTACCAACCCTAACAAAGGTATCTGGGCCTTTAAAATTCCAGTCAGTTTATCAATCAATCAATCAATCAGTATTATCTCCCTTTGTCTAAGGAAAACCGGTGAAACTAAGGTGAAAAATTAAAAGAAAAAGTCAACATATTTTACAGTAGAATACAGTACATGACCACAGTGGTTCTGAGCTGAGCAATATTCAGTAGGATAGTGGGATAATTACTTTCCTTTACTGAGCACTGTTTCTCTTTATGTAGCTTAAAATGTTATGATCTGATGTTGAGGTGAGGATAGAGGCCAATTTTCTTTGTAAGTGTAGCTTTACTGATGGAGTAGTCCAAACATGTTATGAAGTTCCCTTCTCTACAAAACATAAACTAATAACGTCACTAGATGCACTGAAGACAGCCATAACCTATTGAGATTACATATTAGTGGAACTTGAAAGCTATGACAGACCATGTAATTTAAGGTTGTTTTGAATTTATGTGTCTCTCTGTCATACAACTTGACTATATGGTCAAATAAATTCTCTACACCTTTTCTACTCTCTTCCATCTCTTATCTTCCATCCCTCTTTTTATTCCTTCTTTTCTTTTTTCTTTCCTTTCTTCCTTCCTTAATATGGAATGTTTGTCAACAGGACCAGCTTCATGGGTGTGCAGTCTGTGTCCAAGCTGAGAAGGGGCTGGTACTTGTTTTAATGCACTGCTGTCACTCTCTGGAAATTATTAATGCTTTTTAAACAAGGTACTGTGCAATTTCATTCTGTCACGGACCCAGCGAGTTCTGTAGCTATTTCTGCTTACCAAATCAAGTCTGAGCCATTTTATTGACAAACAGTTGTTTGCTTGATAGCCATTCCTTTTCTCCCTCTCCATCCCTCACTGAAACACTCTAGAACTTGTCCCTTTCCAGGTAGACCAAGTGGGGTCCCAGCTGACTGCTGTCAGTCCCCCTTTAACTCATTTGGCACATGGGACCTGAGGAAATCCTTAATATACCTTTTTCATCACTTTCATAGTCAAAAAATCTCAACAATATTGTGTTTAAATTTTGCCTGATCTGCAAACAGTAATCTGTTCATACCTTCTGATTAATCCTTTCTTAATTCCTGCT
>NW_006791661.1:274751-325209 GCF_000442215.2 Lipotes vexillifer
GTTTTCTCTTTAATTTGTGTAGCATTATCAATTCACTAAAACATGTGTATGTTATAAAATGTCTTACATGTTTTAGCATCTCTGGGAAATCAGTTTATTAATTCAATTCTTCAACTATTTAACAAATATTTACTACACATGCAGTCTTTGACAAGCACTATGCTAGAAATAGCAATGAAATGGAGAATAAAGCATCCTTGACTCCATCCTCATGTAATTCACAGTTTAGAATAGGATAGAGATATTTAATAAGTAATTACCTTCTTGTTAAAGAAATCTTGAAGAAAGATAATTAGGAATTATGGAAGAGAATCAAAGGGAACATAATTTGCCTTCTGTCCTTTGACGATTAAAACCTCATACATAGTTCAAAATCCAGATAAATGGCCATTCTAACATGTAGCTTCTTGATACTTATCTCCCTTGATTACAGTATTTACAGTCTGCTTATCGAGTTCAACTCTTTTTCATTAATATTTTGTTTCTTGTTTCCCCAATTATACTGTGGTCTAGACTATGCCTTATATGCTTCTTTGTCCTTCAAGACTCAGTTCAGCTATTACCTTATCTAGAACCCTTGCCTAACTTTCCTTAGAAGCCTGAATGATATATATATATATATATATATATATATATATATATATATATATATATATATATCTCCTCTCCTTTGTGCATTAATTCTATTAGAGACCATTTTTTATCTCATTCTCAGTAGTAACATAGCACTAGACCCAACAGCTCTGAATGAATGAAGAGATGCTCAACAGCTTCTGCATGGATGAAAAAATGATTAGTTCTATTAAGTCTGCTAATCTCATGAATTTAAAAGTTCAGGAATATTCCAAATTATGATTGCAGAATCCTGATATTACAGGGATCTATTACTATAACGTACAAAGAGTAAGAATAGTCACATAAGTACAAAACCTCATTCTTGGCTGAATATTCAACAATATTTCCTAGAGACAAGGTAGATTTCAATGATGATTGGTGCATAATGCATTTTTCTTTTTCATTACCAGATCTCTGTTCTAGAGTACCTCTGCTAATGCCCCCTTTTTAAAAAATATTTATGTATTTTATTTATTTATTTTGGCTGCGCCAGGTCTAAGTTGCTGCACTCAGGATCTTCAATGTGACATACAGACTTCTTAGTTACAGCGTGCGAACTCTTAGTTGTGGCATGCATGTGGGATTTAGTTCCCGGACCAGGGATCGAACCTGGGCCCCCTGCAGTGGGAGCGCAGAGTCTTACTCGCTGGACCACCAGGGAAGTCCCTGCTAATGCCCCTTTGGTTGGTGGTTGCATTTAAGATCACAGCTCCCTGTAAGTAAAGATATAAAAATTAAAAGTATCCTCCATATTTGAAAGCTAGGTAATTCAGTGTCTTTATAGGGCTTGAGATACTTAGGGTTCTGATCCTGCCCTACCTGGGTTGGCCTTATATACCATGGAATATCAAAGAAAAAGGAGACAAAACCCCAATGCCCAATCAGCCTCAGAATTTTTCCTCTTCCCTCTTTGGTTTGAGAGTTGCCATGATAAAGAGAGGAGGGCAGATCAGAGACAAGTTATTGGGAATCAAACGTTTTTTAGAGACTTGCCCTCACCATGCCAGCCTTTGATTTGGCAATTACCTGCCACCCATAGCATGTTAGATACACATGGTTGATAAATATGGCTCCTGAGAGTGTGGTGTAGAGAGAGGGTGTCCAATTTCCTTAAAATTAAGTAGATGTGCAGTAATTTTTTTTCATTGGTAGAGACTAGCAATTATCTACATAAAATTTATTTTGTATCCTTTTCTTATTTTATCTGAAAATAGAAATAATGTTGATAGTTTTTGCTTGTCAGTGAGAAGAACTCTTAGCTAAGATATACTAGCTATCTTTAAATATTTAAGGGCTGTCACAAGGAACAGTTATTTGACTTATATAATTTGACCTCAAAAGGGAAAACTGAGATCAATGGATAGGAAAAACAGGAAACTAGATTTCAGTTTTAAAAAATGGCATTTTAGTAGTCAAGAATGTAGCTGATTGACAAAGTCGTGAGTTGCCCCATACTTAAAGTTGTCAAATATTGGTTATGTGAACTTTCAATTGTGTTAGATGAATACTCTTTGGGAAAGACATGTGTCTTTACTATTTGCTAACATTTCCGCACACCCTGATACATAATGGTTTCTGTACAATTTCTCCAACTAGTGAGGTAGCTGTTTCTGTGAGCATGCCAAGCAGAATGGTGCTCTAGATCATTCCTGAGCTAGTTAATACTAGACACGGAGCAAGATAGGTTTGTCTTAGTACAGATTATATGTAATGGTTTGGAAAACTCTGACAGAGTAAGCACTCAATACATGTTAACCATTATTACTATTGTGGTTTTTTGTTGTTGTTGTTGTTATTTTTAGGGAAGACATTGCTTCCCAAAGGTCTCACTCTCTAGTTCCTCAACTGGGTCTGCTGCTGCCACTGAGGACAAGTCAGTGTCTTTCTAGCCCCCAAATTGACACCTGGATGTAGGAATGAGGTGGAATGATATAAAACAAGGGAGATTGGTTGATGTTAAAAGTACACTCTATGGTTTATGTGTGTTTTTATGTCACATTTATGTTTCTTCTGATAGTGAAATAGGTTAGGAATTATCATCCTATTTTGATATGAGAAAACTGATAGAGTGGTTTTGTGGAATTTACAAGGTCACTCATAACCAATAGTGCAAGGTTTTAAATTCCTTGTACTTAGTTGGTGAATCCAGGGCTTGTTCTAAAATTTAACAGTCTGTGTAGCAAGAAGACAAAACCATATTGTACCATCTTTAGTTGGAGTAAATGCCTTAATTGCTTAATGCAGATACAAAGCAATCATTGCTGGGTGAAGGTTCTGACACCAATTCCAACATCCCCACACATCCATTCAATTCTGTGACACCAGCTGGTGTCCTACAATTTAGCTCAATTCTGACACTGTCTACCTCAGGATATAGTATTAGATTCCACAGGTTAAGGGCTCAGCCCTACAACGCTGCCCTCCCCCTCCCCCATTCAGACGCCAATTAAAAGTCCAGATTGTCACCTGTGCCTCTGACCAACCAGCTATATAGATTGGTTCCAACAACCTCCTTGGGTTTCGTTAATTTGCTAGAGCAACTCACAGAACACAGAGAAACATTTTACTTACTAGATCACCAGTTTATTATAGAAGGATATAACTCAGGAAGAACCAGATAGAAGAGATGTATAAGGCAAAGTATGTGAGAAGGGGCGTGGAGCTTCAGTGCTTTTCCAGCGCGCCACTCTGCCCCAGCCTTCATGTGCTCACCAACCCAGAAGCTCTCTGAACCTTGTCCTTCTGGGCTTTTATGGAGACTTCATCACATAGTCATGATAGATTAAATCAGTGGGCACTGGTGATTAAGTCAACTTCCATCCCCTCTCCCCTCTTCAAAGTCAGGGGGATGAAATTGAAATTTCCAGCCCTCTAATCATGTGGTTTGTTCTCCTGGCAACCAGCCTCCATCCTTAGGTGCAGTCCCCAAATAACCTCATTAACATAACAAAAGACACCTTTATTGCTCGCACCATTTGGGAAGTGCCAAGGGTTTTAGCAGCTCTGTTCCAGAAATGGGGACGAAGACCAACTGTATATGTCTTTTTTGTAAATCACAATATCATAGTAGGTAATAATTTCAACTTGAGAACAAGGATAATTTTGTTGATAACTGAATACAGTTTGACTCCTGACTAGTGAGAATAAGACCACAGCTTTTGCTCTTTGTTGTAAATAATGATGCTAAACCTACCTCATGGGAGCTACTACTTTAAAATAATGAGGTTGAGACTTGATGGCTTACACCAATTAAAAAATAGCTTGAATTCTAAATACCACACACATAAATGATGGTTACTTGTTTTCTATACTAAGGAAGAATCCAAGGGTTATTTTAATATCGGGAGAACTATATTTTTATTAATGGACTTGGAAGCTAAATACATTTTTCTCTTCAGTTATAAAGAAATGTTACCAAAGTGGCTAATGCTTTAGGCTCCATATTATCAGTTTTTTGTAACCTTCTCTCTATTCTCTGTGAAGAGTTTCCAGTAAGTTGATCAGTGTCAAAGGAGAGATCTCATATCTTGAAGCTTTTCTTTTTAGAGGCCATTTAATTAGTTCCTCTCACACCTTCTTTACACAATTTTTTTTATCTCCCTCTATCAGTTTTATGATCTCAATGCCCTTTCTAACTCTTATCACATACTCACCCAAAGTGAGACACCAGGAGAGGCAACAGCATGGAATGGTTTATGCATAGAGATTTTGGAACTCCTATTTCCCCTATTTTATTCATTTATTTATTCAACACTTATTTTCTGATCACGTGTAATGGGCCAGACACTGGATGTATAGAGATAAATAAAATCCACCATTCTTCTTCTCGTGGAACAGATAATCTAAAATGAATAAAGACTTAAAATTATACAGATAAATATTAACATTTGGAAACATGCTACAAATGAAAACTACAGGATGCTGCTAGAATAGGTCAAGTTCTTACTTTCCCCACCTTAGTCCCATCATTTATACAAGGAAGACATTGATACTTAACCTCATTGCAGAGACAGTTAAATGACACAAAGTAGATGAATGTGTAGTACAGTGTCACAAATGTGCATTATCTTTAATCAATACTATTGTTATTCGTAAATTTAAAAAGCAGTTTCTCTTCTTCACCAAAAAGCTGGTGATTCTCTTTTTAGGTAAATGTTAAATTTATCAATAAGTATTCATTGGTAATCATTTGATTAATTGACAATCATGGTTCATTGCAGTCTTTCAAACTGACATTCATTAGCCATATTTCTTTCTTACGTGTCTCTTCCATTATCTCAAAGTTTTGCTTTCCCTCCAACACCCTCATTTCATAAAAATAGCAGTCAATAAATTAAGCTTCTTGAAAGTTCCTTTTGTGATTTCTGAAATAATGGACTTTATACACTAATAGTTTTATTATATATTCAAGCACAATTGTTTTTATGGGAAACGCTCCCTGTAGTATATGTGTACTAATGAGTTTTCAAGTGTATTTTCCACTTTTCCTGACAACCTACCAGCATGGTGTTTAGAGAGCAAAGAGGAAGCTTCAGATCTGCTGGGCTCAATGGTTCTCATTCTTATGATGCAGTGAAATATAGTGCAGTTCCTTTCAGTTGTTCCTATTTCATTTTGGCTGCGTTAAGTATTATTTATTTTATTTTATGAGTAGTTTTTGTCTTGATAGTCAACTTTTAAAATAAAAATTTGTTTCATACGTAACTGGAATCAGCTAAGAAAGCCCTGATTATTCTATTCATTCAGTGAAGCCTAGTGGATAAGATCTGCTCCTGGGTTAGGCAAGATTCTCCACTGACTTGGAGGTAAGCATGTAACATACCCTCTCCGAGTGTCAGTTTCCTCATCCCTCACGGGGAATGGAGATGGGAATAGCAACTACCTTGCAGCATTGTCATGAGAAGTGTGTCAGTTAATACGTGGAGAATACTTGCCTAGGGCCTGGTACATGGTAAGCACTCAGTGCTCATTTGCTATTACTGTTGTGTATTCCAGAAATATTTATGAAGCACCTATATTTGCCAAGTCCTGTGCTAAGTGTAAGGATTCACTATGTTAAGCTTTTTTTTTCAATGTCTATTTCTACCCTTGAGCCACTTGCCTTCTCCAGCCTGGTTTGTTTTCTTCTTAAAAACGAAATAAAACGAAACCCAGTCAATCATAGGAAATAGTCAGGCTTGTTTGGAGAAAGTAATGCATCTTGTTCTTCTACAAAAGTTCAAACCGTTCAATACATTATTTCATCTTTCCTTGAAATTTCTACCTCTCTCCCTAATCACTATCGTGCTTTCTTCCCTTTTTTAAAATTTTATTTTGTTCTTTCCAACTTGTTATCCCTGCAGTGAAAGGGTACTGGAAAGAAATTGACCTTTGAAGGCTGACAGCCCTGCGATTGAATCTAGGATCTGCCTTTCACTAGTTGTGTGACCTGGAACGAGGCACAGTCTCTGAGCCTAAGCCTTGTTCTTTCTAAATTGAGCAGGTTGGCTAATTGGTTATTTTGAGGATCAGTAATAATGGTAGGTGCTCAATAAATAGTGTTTATTGTTAATTCAGGTAATTTACTGTCTAAATTATATAAATTGTCAATCATATTCTGCCTTGCCATTTTATTAAATCTCTTTGTGTGTGTATATTGATTTGAATTTTAAGTTTCTGTTATGGCAGGTAAGTTCTTCATGACTAGAATGATTTGGGGTAAATGCATGGTATAATTCAGGCTGACGTGAGTCACCCTCTATGAATTAAACAAAACTTAAAAACGATTACATCTTTCAAAATTCATTTTATTTTTTAAAGGAAAACAAACTTTTTAGTCCTAACATCTAAACACTATAAGAGGAAAAGTATACTCATTTAACTTTTTTCTCACTGAAGTCTAAATGATAAGGGGGAAAGAAAATAAAAAATGAGAGGAAGATTTATCCTCCAACTGCCCACTAGCCGTGGGCTAGGCAGATTGCTCAGTGGTAAATCCTTGTTTAATTGTTTGTATAAATCATATGTCAGTGTCTTTCATTATAAGTCTAATGACTGTCCAGCTATCTGCCAGGCATCATGGATACTCTGGTGATATGAGGATGTTTGAGACATATTTTGTGTTTGTAAATGGACAAATGGAGGAAAAGAATAGAAATTTTACAGCACAAAAATCATCTTACAATGAAATATTTGAGGAACTCTTCAGTGTCATGATAGCACAGTGTCTGTCTCTCTCAAGTTCATAAAGTCAAATCATCCACTCATTTCTTCCTCATTTCTTCTCTGCTTGGAATGCAGAAGAAATGGGTAAAATAAAAGCATTTTTGTAATGGGCTTTGTTCAGTGTTTTAGCCATGAACATTTATCTTTTATGCATAAATTCATATTAGAATCACATTAAAATAGTACATAGTAATTTTAAAAGCTGATGTTAAAATGGTTTCCTTAATATAATTTATTTTATAGAAGGCCAGGTATATATTCCTGGCATTGTACCAAGTAACTAGTTCCTATGATTATGACTATTCTCACCCTGAGTAGCTACCAATTATTGAGTACTTATTATATGTCAGGTCCTGGCATAACCGTTTCATATATATTGCCTTATTTAAGCATCTCTTCTACCCTATAAAGTAGATCTTATTGTCCTTATTTGACCTATGAAGATACTGAGGCACAGAATGCCTAAGCCATTTTCCAAAGTCACAAAGCTAGAAAATAGTTGAGCTGGCATTTGAACCCAGACTTTCACACTTCACATTTATCAAATTCTAAAATCCTTGGCCCTGAATGCTGCTCTACGGCCTTTAATGAATGTGCTTATAAATTGTTCACAGTGTTTGAGTTGTTTGTAAACTCAGTTTTTAAAGATGATAGATGTGCATTATAATTGACTTTTGGTTGTTCTGAGGGCAGTTTTTCTCCAAAGGGGAATGTATTTAAAGGGGAAAAGAAAATACCACAAGCATGTACATGAGTCTGATTTCACAGATGAGTTCCCTCTTCCTAGTTAGAATTAGGACAGTTACCGATATTTATTTAAGGGCCTGATTTAAGACAATTCCTAGTGTTGGTAAGTAATCATCAAAGTTACGCTGACTTCTCTGAAATTACAAAGAAGGAGAGACAATGAGGATCTTTGAAGCTAAGAATACTGTGAACTGGGGAGGTATGTGCACATATTAATTTTAATGTGTTTGAGCTTCTTCTCATCCTTCCCCAAAGACCACCCTCATCATGCCTGAGTGACTATCTCAGTGTGAAATGGAGACTTCTCAGTTATCTCAGGGGCATTATATTTTTATACCAGATGCCCTGTTTGCATTCTTTATATCACGTATTCATGGTTTATTTACAAGGTAGATACATGGATTCGTGTTGGAAATGTTTTCCTTTGAAAATGCATCTCCGTAGAGAAATATTTTCATCCAGCAAATGGAAAAATCATTGTTTTAATATTTACATAAAAATTCCAGGCAACAGAAATTTTCAAACTCCTATTTTTTCTTTTGCTGTTCATGGTGCATAATATATTCAGCAATGATTAAATTATATTCATTTTTCTGTGGGGATGGAGTGGAAAGGGCAATGATATGGTACTGTTACCATTTGAAGTTTAAATTTTATAAATTTCCATTAGTGAACCAGTACATTTAGGTAATAAAATCACCAGCTTATACAATCCTGAATCTTATTATACTCCAGTTGCCATCATATTAAACTACTTATCCCACTTCAAAAGTATAAAGGAGGCAAAATACATGGTATTCACTTTCTGGTCGTGGAGTCATGAACATAGAGTGACCAAGGCTAGTTGCCACATGGGTAGTAGAGCTCCCAAGTTTGGGTGTCATCCTGTTCAGTGCTTCTCAGACATTTTTGATTATCACCTAGTAAGAAAATACGTTTCACTATAATCCAGCATATATATGCACATACAGACATAGACAGACAGACATACACACACGTGTACACACTAACTGTAATAAAAGTTTTCAGAAATAACCTTTATCCTTACTTTGCTCTGATAGTGTCTGGTCTATTCCATTCCATTCCATTCTAATTCCACTCCATTCCGTTCTGTTCTGTTGTTTCTTCTTTTATTTTTCAGCCTCATCCTGACTCATCATTAAATTGATTTCATGACCCATTAGTGGATCAGGAACTAAAATTTGAAAAACACTATGTGTAAATAGTAGGTAATTCTAAGAGGTGAGTAAAGAAGAGAATGACATGATCACAAAAGTCTGGCCAAGTGTGTCAGATGGACAGACTGGGAGCCAGTTCTCCAATAGAGATGATACGGGTCTGAGCCAACCAATACAAATAATAATGAGTCCACATTTATTGAACAATTTCTTGTTGAATGTCCTATGAAAAGCTTAGCTTTGAGTGCATTCTATCATTTCTACCATTTAAGCCCTTAAACAGCTACTTATATATGTAATAAGTATTATTTCTTATCCCTGTTTTGCAGATGTAAGAGCTGAGACTTTGAAAATATTTGTTCTCAAGTTCATATAGTTTGTATTTGGCAAAACCAGAATTTGAACACAGATTTATATGACTTAGGCCCAAGCTCTCATACATTCCATTCCTATCTCCTTTCTTCTCAAAAATATTTTGTAGTTTACTGTGCAAAGTTCAGTACGTTTTGTTGTGGATCAATAACGTGCATCCAAAGAAATGTCTGCAGTCTCTTCCAGATTTCTCAGGAGAGCGGGGGGTATGGAATTTTTCTAACAAGAAAGATATTTCAAATTTAGAATTGTGAATTAGTCAAGCTGTCAATTCCCTTGAAAATCACAAAATAAACCTCCTGCAGGTCTATTATTATGCCATTCTTTTACCAAGGTGCTTGCTTTTATTTGTTTAGAAATATAATGATGTTTCACTTAAACATTTCAGAAACAGATATTTTCTCTGCAGGTCTCTACTTAACATCATCATGCAGGGTGACAGAGTAAAATGCATAAAATAAAATAAATTGAACATGAACTAGGGTTTCTAAATTGAGCTCCGGTTGAGTGTCAGTTCTGCTGGATAAGCTCTCAGCACACTCACTGAACTTGGTCATTTGCTCCTGGAAGGGGTGACATGTCCTTGCAAAAGCATAAATGTTATGAGCTTTTTCCTTTTCTCTCTCCTTCTTCACTGTGATACTCAGGAAGGGAAATCCAGTTTCTGTGTTCCAATCTTTAATGGCCCCTCTGAACAGTGTATAAAGTACTTGCTGACACTGTGGCTGAGTTGATTTTCTAGAGGAAAGGAAAGGCACGTTGGGAGTTCACCATCCTTCATAGAATAATATTCTTTAAATATGTACTTGGCAATTGCAAGATGATGAGTTTGGGGGAATGCTGAGAATGATCACTTTTAAACATTTGTTTATACTTTGCATGAGGCATTTTATGTAATTACCTAGAGGAAAGTGTCTATTCCATGCCACCCTAGGCTAAATTTCATTTTTATTCAGTAATATTTATTTGTTTATCTTTAAAAAAATAATCTCTAGCTAATATTAAACATTCCCATCAAGGCATAATTCTTAATTTCATAGGGAACTACTTTATTCAATAAAGGCTGGTTTTAGAACAAGACATTTAGAGTTAAATGTAGTCTTTGGTGCCTGTTAATGGTATAACCTTGGATGTGGTGTTTAAATTTTCTGAGCTGGAGTGTCTTTATGTGCAACATAGGGCAATAATACTTAAAGGCAGTACTTGTGAATGTGAAGTGAGATAAATAAGGCCCAAAAGAGTTCCTGGCTCAAGGTCAAGGCTCAGTAAAGATTCATTCACTTTTCTTTCTAAACATTGTGAACTCATGTATTGAGAATTCCTGTAGTTTTAAAGTTACCTAGATAAAATTCAGTGGTAAAAAGATACTGACAGTCTACCACACCAATAAAGATATTTTATTACAGCATAGATTTGGGCACTTGTTACTATAATTGGACGTGTTATATTTAGTAGAAGTTGGGGTCAGTTGATAGTTCTTATTGTAAAACATAATGGTTCTCAACTTATGTAAGTGTTTCTGTATCAAAAGCTGGGTTTTACTGGATTGTGTCCAAGTTAACTAAAAAAATATATTTTTCAAAAGTAATTTTCACTGTGCTATACATTCTTATTCTGCTACATGAGTCAGGATAGATGGAAACATTTAGTTAAATTATATTTTTATCTCTAGGCTGAAAGGCAGTTTATGGAGAATAATAACTAGAATGTCATTTTATTCAACATGCATTGAATTATCCATTGACTTTGAGAATATAGAAAGTATCAATAGAGTTTGCCCTCAATATAGTTCAAAGGTTTTCAGCAATGAAAAGCAGGGTGGTTGAGTATAGTTGATTCTGGTAGGTTACTGCATCCAGAATTCTGAATGTGGAATTATGATAAAAAATAATCCATGGGAGGATAAACAAATATATAAATGAATTTATGTAATTCAATTAAAACAGAAATTAATAGGGATGAAGTCCCCATTCTTCAGGGATGAAGTCAATTTAACATGTCAACTTTTCTCCAAAGTAGTTTTCTTTCTTTTGGACACATCGACAGACTCATCTTATACTTGTGTTATGTTCAGACAGCACTGTGACACAGTATGTTTTTCTGGATTCTCAAAAACTATAAGACACTGTGTTCTGGCTGAATGCCAATGTGACCATGGCTTATGATGTGCCTAGGGAAGCTGTCATAAGTAGCAAAGCAGAGCACTGGATTTTCATGCTTCTCGGGTTTCCACCATATAAAAGACATTTTATATGAAACAGCCTTAAATCAGTTGATCCCTTAGAATCTCTGATATAGAACTGTTTAAGTTGGAGAAGGAAGAAACAATACAAAAATGTAGACTTCTATGAGTAGAAACAAATGTTAAGTAGTAGCATTTATTTATTGACTCAGTAAGTCATTCTACAGAGCACCTGCAATATACAAAGCAGTAATATTCTCAAGTCAGTGTGCAAGGTAAACATACTTTAAGAAGGTGCAACATTACAGACAGAGGGACTACCTCTGAATTAGTCCAGTGTGGGTTGTATCGCCCCCATGCTGGAAAAGGTCACCATTTCTTTGGTTGAATACAAGGTGAAGTCAGTGGCTTGTCCTGGGGTGCCAAGAGGTAGGGGAAAATTCACATGATTAAAGACTAAAATCATGCTCAGGACTGTAAGATGCTCCCATTAAGGTCCCAAAAGTTGAGGTGGGAAAGCAGCAGAGTCTCTTCCCTCTCTCTTTTCCACTTACCCTTGGTTATTCACCTAACGAGTAGAATGGTGTGTTGAAGAATTTGCCATATATACATCCTTTCATTTTGCTCTCTTACTTTCTGTCTCTTCCTCTTTTCTTTTTCTTTCTTTCCTCTTTGAGTCTCTCGCTCATATATATTACATATATATATATGTAATTCAATTAGAACAAATTAATAGGCTGCATAGCAAGCAATTTACAAATAAGATATAAATCAATAAGATTAAATCAATATTTAACATGCACAAAGGAATCTGAATGGGAGCAAGGCATGCAAATGATATATATAAAATTGTATGACCCCAGATCATTAAGGGTCTTGAAATCTACACATGCTTTATGAATTGACATTTGAGAGAGATTACTGTGGCTCTCCTTCTTAGAGTCAAGGGTTTTCCAGACATGGCCCACTGTTTGGACTGAAGTCACAGGGGAGGGTCCAGCAAAGTACATTCAAGGAACAAGTAAACACCTTTTACCTAAAGGGGTTTCGTTAGTGTGTAATGCAGGTTATGACTAGAAGGATAAGTTGGCATTAGTTATAGTGCAGAATTTATAAAACTAAAGAAAATATAGGCAAAACCGCAGTAGGTATGTAGCTGATTAATTTTTTAATGAAATTAACCATAAACCTAACATTTTAGAGAAAAAAGCATGTTCAATAAATAATAAATTCTATTGCTGTTATCAAAATCATTAAATGATAATGGAGCAATCGTAAAGTAAAAATAAAATAGTATTTTAATTAACCTAATTAAATCTTCAGTGGTTAAAACCTAGTGGTTCGGGCTTCCCTGGTGGCGCAGTGGTTGAGAGTCCGCCTGCCGATGCAGGGGACACGGGTTTGTGCCCCAGTCCGGGAAGATCCCACATGCCGCGGAGTGGCTGGGCCCATGAGCCATGGCCGCTGAGCCTGCGCGTCCGGAGCCTGTGCTCCACAACAGGAGAGGCCACAGCAGTGAGAGGCCCGCATATCGCAAAAACAAACAAACAAACAAAAAAAGCCCTAGTGTTTCAAGTGAGTATAATCTCTGAAGAAATTAGCATATTAACGTAAGATAATCATAGCACTTCAACTGTTATTAATTCAAGGGTTAGAGAAAATGTATTATTGAAGAAAGTAATAATTTGATAAAATGAATAATCAAAATTAAACTTTGAAGTCTTCTAAAAAATTTTTTAATTTTGGTAAATTACTAATCAGAGATTTATAATTCATCTCTGAGATATATTTCCAGAAACAACTTTGAGCAGCATTTCAAATAATTCTGAGTGCATTAAGCAATTTTAGGACTTTGCTTTTTAGTCAGTATGCAAGCCAGGTCTAATGTTTCTACTTTGGTATTCAGAACTTTCCAAGGATTTTGTATTATTTTCAGTCAGAGGACATCCATAATCTAACACATTAGGCCAGTTCCTGTGAGAGATAAACCCAAAAGTTTCAATGGTTTAACCAACTAGCAGTTTATTTTCTTGCTTATCTATAGACCAAAAGTTTACCCAGTTAAATAGCTCTCCTACAAGTGATGGCTCCGGAATTGCAGCTCCTTCTGTCTGTGGCTCCACCATCTTGAGAAAGTGATTGTCCAGGCCCTTCTAGAGGTCACCTGCATTGGAAGATCTCAAGCATATTTTTTTTTTTTTTAACATCTTTATTGGAGTATAATTGCTTTACAATGGTGAGTTAGTTTCTGCTTTACAACAAATTGAATCAGTTATATATATATATACATATGTTCCCATATCTCATCCCTCTTGCGTCTCCCTCCCTCCCACCCTCCCTATCCCACCCCTCCAGGTGGTCACAAAGCACCGAGCTGATCTCCCTGTGCTATGTGGCTGCTTCCCACTAGCTGTCTACCTTATGTTTGGTAGCGTATATATGTCCATGCCTCTCTCTCGCTTTGTCACAGCTTACCCTTCCCCCTCGTCATATCCTCAAGTCCATTGTCTAGTAGGTCTGTGTCTTTATTCCTGTCTTACCCCTAGGTTCTTCATGACATTTTTTTTTTCTTAAATTCCATATATATGTGTTAGCATACGGTATTTGTCCTTCTCTTTCTGACTTACTTCACTCTGTATGACAGACTCTAGGTCTATCCACCTCATTACAAATAGCTCAGTTTCGTTTCTTTTTATGGCTGAGTAATATTCTGTTGTATATATGTGCCACATCTTTATCCATTCATCTGATGATGGACACTTAGGTTGTTTTCATGTCCGGGCTATTGTAAATAGAGCTGCAATGAACATTTTGGTACATGACTCTTTTTGAATTATTCTGGTTTCCTCAGGGTATATACCTAGTAGTGGGATTGCTGGGTCATATGGTAGTTCTATTTGTAGTTTTTTAAGGAACCTCCATACTGTTCTCCATAGTGGCTGAACCAATTCACATTCCCACCAGCAGTGCAAGAGTGTTCCCTTTTCTCCACACCCTCTCCAGCATTTATTGTTTCTAGATTTTTTGATGATGGCCATTCTGACTGGTGTGAGATGATATCTCATTGTAGTTTTGATTTGCATTTCTCTAATGATTAATGATGTTGAGCATTCTTTCATGTGTTTGTTGGCAGTCTGTATATCTTCTTTGGAGAAATGTCTATTTAGGTCTTCTGCCCATTTTTGGATTGGGTTGTTTATTTTTTTGTTATTGAGCTGCATGAGCTGCCTGTAAATTTTAGAGATTAATCCTTTGTCAGTTGATTCATTTGCAAATATTTTCTCCCATTCTGAGGGCTGTCTTTTGGTCTTGTTTATGGTTTCCTTTGCTGTGCAAAAGCTTTGAAGTTTCATTAGGTCCCATTTGTTTATTTTTGTTTTTATCTCCATTTCTTTAGGAGGTGGGTCAAAAAGGATCTTGCTGTGATTTATGTCATAGAGTGTCCTGCCTATGTTTCCCTCTAAGAGTTTGATAGTTTCCAGCCTTACATTTAGGTCTTTAATCCATTTTGAGCTTATTTTTGTGTATGGTGTTAGGGAGTGATCTAATCTCATATTTTAAAAGTAGCTGTCCAGTTTTCTCAGCACTGCTTATTGAAGAGGCTGTCCTTTCTCCACTCTACATTCCTGCCTCCTTTATCAAAGATAAGGTGACCATATATGCGTGGGTTTATCTCTGGGCTTTCTATTCCTGTTCCATTGATCTATCTTTCTGTTTTTGTGCCAGTACCATACTGTCTTCATTACTGTAGCTTTCTAGTATAGTCTGAAGTCAGGGAGCCTGATTCCTCCAGTTCCGTTTTTCGTTCTCAAGATTGCTTTGGCTATTCGGGGTCTTTTGTGTTTCCATACAAATTGTGAAATTTTTTGTTCTAGTTCTCAGAAAAGTACCAGTGGTAGTTGGATAAGGATTGCATTGACTCTGTAGATTACTTTGGGTAGTAGAGTCATTTTCACAATGTTCATTCTTCCAATCCAAGAACATGGTATGTCTCTCCATCTATTTGTATCATCTTTAATTTCCTTCATCAGTGTCTTATAATTTTCTGCATATGGGTCTATTGTCTCCTTAGGTAGGTTTATTCCTAGATATTTCATTCTTTTTGTTGCAATGGTAAATGGGAGTGTTTTCTTGATTTCACTTTCAGATTTTTCATTATTAGTGTATAGGAATGCCAGAGATTTCTGTGCATTAATTTTGTATCCTGCGACTTTACCAAATTCATTGATTAGCTCTAGTAGTTTTCTGGTAGCATCTTTAGGATTCTCTATGTATAGTATCATGTCATCTGCAGACAGTGACAGCTTTACTTCTTCTTTTCTGATTTGGATTCCTTTTATTTCCTTTTCTTCTCTGATTGCTGTGGCTAAAACTTCCAAAACTATGTTGAATAAGAGTGGTGAGACGGGGCAACCTTGTCTTGTTCCTGATCTTAGTGGAAATGCTTTCAGTTTTTCACCATTGAGAACGATGTTGGCTATGGGTTTGTCATATATGGCCTTTATTATGTTGAGGAAAGTCCCCTCTATGCCTACTTTCTGTGGTTTTTATCATAAATGGGTGTTGAATTTTGTCAAACGCTTTCTCTGCATCTACTGAGATGATCATTTGGCTTTTCTCCTACAATTTGTTAATATGGTGTATCACGCTGATTGATTTGCATATATTGAGGAATCCTTGCATTCCTGGAATAAACCCCACTTGATCATGATGTTTGATCCGTTTAAGGGGCTGTTGGATTCTCTTTGCTAGTATTTTGTTGAGGATTTTTGCATCTGTGTTCATCAGTGATATTGGCCTGTAGTTTTCTTTCTTTGGGACATCCCTGTCTGGTTTTGGTATCACGGTGATGGTGGCCTCGTAGAATAAGTTTGGGAGTGTTCCTCCCTCTGCTATATTTTGGAAGAGTTTGAGAAGGATAGGTGTTAGCTCTTCTCTAAATGTTTTATAGAATTCGCCTGGGAAGCCATCTGGTCCTGGGCTTTTGTTTGTTGGAAGATTTTTAATCACAGTTTCAATTTCAGTGCTTGTGATTGGTCTGTTCATATTTTCTATTTCTTCCTGATTCAGTCTTGGTAGGTTGTGCCTTTCTAAGAATTTGTCCATTTCTTCCAGGTTGTCCATTTTATTGGCATAGAGTTGCTTGTAGTAATCTCTCATGATCCTTTGTATTTTTGCAGTGTCAGTTGTTACTTCTCCTTTTTCATTTCTAATTCTATTGAGTCTTCTTCCTTTTTTTCTTGATGAGTCTGGCTAATGGTTTATCAATTTTGTTTATCTTCTCAAAGAACCAGCTTTTAGTTTTATTGATCTTTGCTATTGTTTCCTTCATTTCTTTTTCATTTATTTCTGATCGGATTTTTGTGACTTCTTTCCTTCTGCTAACTTTGGGGTTTTTTTGTTCTTCTTTCTCTAACTGCTTTAGGTGCAAGGTTAGGTTGTTTATTCGAGATGTTTCCTGTGTCTTAAGGTAGGATTGTATTGCTATAAACTTCTCTCTTAGAACTACTTTTGCTGCATCCCATAGGTTTTGGGTCCTCGTGTCTCCATTGTCATTTGTTTCTAGGTACTTTTTGATTTCCTCTTTGATTTCTTCAGTGATCACTTGGTTATTAAGTAGTGTATTGTTTAGCCTCCATGTGTTTGTATTTTTTACAGATCTTTCCTGTAATTGATATGTAGTCTCTTAGCATTGTGGTCGGAAAAGATACTTGATACAATTTCAATTTTCTTAAATTTACCAAGGCTTGATTTGTGACCCAAGATATGATCTATCCTGGAGAATGTTCCATGAGCACTTGAGAAGAATGTGTATTCTGTTCTTTTTGGATGGAATGTCCTATAAATATCAATTAAGTCCATCTTGTTTAATGTATCATTTAAAGCTTGTGTTTCTGTATTTATTTTCATTTTTGATGATCTGTCCATTGGTGAAAGTGGGGTGTTAAAGTCCCCTACTATGAATGTGTTACTGTCGATTTCCGGTTTTTTGCTGTTAGTATTTGCCTTATGTATTGAGGTGCTCCTATGTTGGGTGCATAAATATTTACAATTGTTATATCTTCTTCTTGGATTGATCCCTTGATCATTATGTAGTGTCTTTCTTTGTCTCTTCTAATAGTCTTTATTTTAAAGTCTATTTTGTCTGATATGAGAATTGCTACTCCAGCTTTCTTTTGGTTTCCATTTGCATGAAATATCTTTTTCCCTCCCCTTACTTTCAGTTTGTATGTGACTCTAGGTCTGAAGTGGGTCTCTTTCAGACAGCAAATATATGGGTCTTGTTTTTGTATCCATTCAGCCAATCTGTGTCTTTTGGTGGGAGCATTTAGTGCATTTACATTTAAGGTAATTATCGCTATGTATGTCCTGTTCCCATTTTCTTAATTGTTCTGGGTTCGTTATTGTAGGTCTTTTCCTTCTCTTGTGTTTCTTGCCTAGAGAAGTTGCTTTAGCAGTTGTTGTAGACCTAGTTTGGTGGTGCTGAACTCTCTCAGCTTTTGCTCATCTGTAAAGGTTTTAATTTCTCCATCAAATCTGTATGAGATCCTTGCTGGGTAGCGTAATCTTGGTTGCAGGTTGATCTCCTGCATCACTTTAACTATGTCCTGTCAGTCCCTTCTGGCTTGCAGAGTTTCTGCTGAAAGATCAGCTGTTAACCTTATGGGGATTCCCTTGTGTGTTATTTGTTGTTTTTCCCTTGCTGCTTTTAATATGTTTTCTTTGTATTTAATTTTTGACAGTTTGATTATTATGTGTCTTGGCGTATTTCTCCTTAGATTTATCCTGTATGGGACTCTCTGTGCTTCCTGGACTTGATTAACTATTTCCTTTCCCATATTAGGGAAGTTTTCAGCTATAATCTCTTCAAATATTTTCTCAGTCCCTTTCTTTTTCTCTTCTTCTTCTGGAACCCCTATAATTCGAATGTTGGTGCGTTTAATGTTGTCCCAGAGGTCTCTGAGACTGTCCTCAGTTCTTTTCATTCTTTTTTCTTTATTCTGCTCTGCAGTAGTTATTTCCACTATTTTATCTTCCAGGTCACTTATCTGTTCTTCTGCCTCAGCTATTCTGCTATTGATTCCATCTAGAGTATTTTTAATTTTATTTATTGTGTTGTTCATCGGTGTTTGTGTCATCTTTAGTTCTTCTAGGTCCTTGTTAAATGTTTCTTGCATTTTGTCTATTCTATTTCCAAGATTTTGGATCATCTTTACTATCATTATTCTGAATTCTTTTTCAGGTAGACTGCCTGTTTCCTCTTCATTTGTTAGGCCTGATGGGTTTTTATCTTGCTCCTTCATCTGATGTGTATTTTTCTGTCTTCTCATTTTGCTTATCTTACTGTGTTTGGGGTCTCCTTTTTGCAGGCTGCAGGTTTGTAGTTCCCATTGTTTTTGGTGTCTGTCCCCAGTGGCTAAGGTTGGTTCAGTGGGTTGTGTAGGCTTCCTGGTGGAGGGGACTAGTGCCTGTGTTCTGGTGGATGAGGCTGGACCTTGTCTTTCTGGTGGGCAGGTCCACATCTGGTGGTGTGTTTTGGGGTGTCTGTGAACTTATTATGATTTTAGGCAGCCTCTCTGCTAATGGGTGGGGTTGTGTTCCTGTCTTGCTAGTTGTTTGGCATAGGGTGTCCAGCACTGTAGCTTGCTGGTTGCTGAATGAAGCTGGGTCTTGGTGTTGAGATAGAGATCTCTGGGAGATTTTCGCCATTTGATATTACCTGGAGCTGGGAGTTCTCTTGTGGACCAGTGTCCTGAAGTTGGCTCTCCCATCTCAGAGGCACAGCACTGACTCCTGGCTGCAGCACCAACAGCCTTTCATCCACACGGCTCAGAATAAAAGGGAGAAAAAGTAGAAAGAAAGAATAGTAGAAGTAGAAAGAAAGAAAGAAAGAAAGGAGGGAGGGAGGGAGGAAAGAAGGAAGGAAGGAAGGAAGGAAGGAAAAAAGGAAAGAAAGAAGATAAAGTAAAATAAAATAAAGTAAGATAAAATATAATAAAATTATTAAAATAAAATAATAATTATTAAGAAAAACAAAACAAAACAAAAAAAACGGACGGATAGAACCGTAGGACAAATGGTGGAAGCAAAGCTATACAGACAAAATCTCACACAGAAGCATACACATACACACTCACAAAAAGAGGAAAAGGGGAAAAAATCAAAAATCTTGCTCTCCAAGTCCACCTCCTTAATTTGGGATGATTCGTTGTCTATTCATGTATTCCACAGATGCAGGGTACATGAAGTTGATTGTGTAGCTTTAATCCGCTGCTTCTGAGGCTGCTGGGAGAGATTTCCCTTTCCCTTCTTTGTTCTCACAGCTCCCAGGGGCTCAGCCTTGGATTTGGCCCCGCCTCTGCGTGTAGGTCGCGGGAGGGCGTCTGTTCTTCACTCAGACAGGACGGGGTTAAAGGAGCCACTGATTCGGGGGCTCTGGCTCACTCAGGCCGGCGGGAGGAAGGCGCACGGAGTGCGGGGCGGGCCTGCGGCGGCAGAGGCCAGCGTGACGTTGCAGCAGTCTGAGGCGCGCCGTGTGTTCTCCCGTGCGTGCTCCTGGCAGTGTCGGGCTGCACAGGCTACTGGAAGGGAGGTGTGGATAGTGACCTGTGCTCGCACACAGGCTTCTTGGTGGCCGCAGCAGCAGCCTTAGCGTCTCATGCCCGGCTCTGGGGTCCGCGCTTTTAGCCGCGGCTCGCGCCCATCTCTGGAGCTCCTTTAAGCAGCGCTCTTAATCCCCTCTCCTCGCGCACCAGGAAACAAAGAGGTAAGAAAAAGTCTCTTGCCTCTTGGGCAGGTGCAGACTTTTCCCCAGACTCCCTCCCGGCCAGCCGTGGTGCACTAGCCCCTTCAGGCTGTGTTCACGCCGCCAGTCCTCTCCCTGCGCTCCGACCGAAGCCCGAGCCTCGGCCTCCAGCCCCGCCCACCCCGGCGGGTGAGCACACAAGCCTCTCGGGCTGGTGAGCGCCGGTCGGCACCGATTCTCTGTGCAGGAATCTCCCCGCTTTGCCCTCCGCACCCCTGTTGCTGTGCTGTCCTCCGCGGCTCCAAAGCTTTCCCTCTCCGCCATCGGCAGTCTCCGCCCACAAAGGGGCTTCTAGTGTGTGGACACCTTTCCTGGTTCACAGCTCCCTCCCACTGGTGCAGGTCCCGTCCCTATCCTTTTGTCTCTGTTTATTCCTTTTTCTTTTGCCCTACCCAGGTACATGGGGGGTTTCTTGCCTTTTGGGAGGTCTGAGGTCTTCTGCCAGCGTTCAGTAGGTGTTCTGTAGGAGTTGTTCCACATGTAGATGTATTTCTGATGTATCTGTGGGGAGGAAGGTGATCTCCGCATCTTATTCTTTCGCCATCTTCCCGGAAGCCCCAGGCAGGAGATTTTTATTATCGTTTTTGAAAGTGGCATATGTTGCCTCCATGCACATTCCCTTGGCCAGAATTCAGTAACGTGGCCACTTCTAGAAGTCTGGTGTACGCTAGACTCCATGCACAGAAGGAAGAAAAGGGTGGCATGGTGAAGAGATTGCCAGTGCCAGCTGCTCATTCTGAGGAAGGAAAGGAGCTCAAGTACATGAAACCTACCTGTGCCAAGTGGGGGGAGTGGTGGTGCTGATAAGCATGTTCGCTCACTTTACCTCATTTAATCTTCACCACAAACTTACGAAGTAGGCAACAGCCCAAGAACCTTCTTTGTGGCACTTATTTAAACGTTTAAAAACAAGACTGTAGCTTGAGGTCTATCAGATCATTTCATCTTGAGGTCTAGAAGCAGCATGGGCTCTGCAGCCCAACAGCTTTGATTTGCAGCCCAACTCTACAGTTTGCTACTTATGTGACATTGGGTGTATTAATTAACCTATTTGAGTTTTAATATTTTCATTGACAGACTTAGAATATTTATATTCATTTTCCATTTTTCCTGGCACAGACTAAGTCCTCTATAAATAGAAGCTAGCATTTATTTTTTTAAAAATTATATAATTTGTGATATCTTTTGTGTGATCAAAGCTACAGGTAATCATTCTGTGATTAATGAAATAAATAAGACTTGCTATAAACTATGACATGAAGATTGTAATGTAAAATGTGTTTTAAGTATTTGACAATGAGTACAGGACAATGAGTCTAGAGACTGTTTAGATGTAGTCCCTTTTGGAAATGACAAATTGTGTACATAATAGAAAAGTTAACTCATGGCTGAATAACTGCTAAGAAGTAAGCTGTAAGGAAAAAAAGGAAAGGAAAAAGAAAGCAAGGTGTTGGACATTATTCTCTTTCAATAGTCCGATTGTTTTCTGGGTATAAGAAACTACAGAGATATATTTTCCTTCTTAAGCTCTTGAAAATCTGACCTCTAATGTAGAAAGCATTGACTTTAATTCAAGACAGAATAAGTGATTTTGCCCTAAATTTCCTATCTCAAGACTTCCAAATGATATTGGACTCTTAATTCAGTAAGTATTAGATTTCTAACCTCTCATCTACTTGTTCATGTGACTCCTAATTGAAGCCCCATGGCTGTCTAACGATCACCTCCATGACTTACCTCCCTGCAGTCAGCTTGAGGGCAATACAAGCTCTACCCCTGGTGCCAGACTAAGTGTAAAACATTTACTGATTATGCAGTGTTGATGAAAGTCTTATGTACAAAGGATAAGTGAAATTATTCTAGAAGATATGTAGACAGACTTTTTAAATTGTCATATTTAATGCCACACATTATATCATTCCATTAGTTCATGGATAGTGTTACTTAAAGCAAAGGTATATAAAGAGTAAGTTGATAAACAATAGATTTAAAGAAAGTTGTTAGGTGAATAATTGCAGAGATAATTCACAGAATTCTCAGAAATGACAAACATTTAAGTCAGAAATACTAAAAATGTTGAAGTGAGGCAAACACAGGAAGAAGAGAATGGATAGACTGGGCATAAGGCTTCCTTCTGCTTTAAAGACACTTCTTTCTGATTCCACCCTGAAATCTAGTCTTATCTTCTGTTAGTCTCCATTTATTTTATTCAGTTCCTCAAGTATATATTCTGCTTTAGACTCCTGGTTTGAGTGTTCACCTTCAATAACTAAAGATAATCACTCTCCTTCAAATCTTGCTGCTTCTTTAATTTTTCAAATCCTGCTAGGATTACAGAATTTTATTTTATTTATAGCCCCATTTAAATTAAATTCTACCCAGTGTATAAGGATTCTGTTCCCTCAAAAGAGGAAAACCACCTTCTTTTCAAATGCCCATGAACCATTGACAAGACTGACCATTTTGAGACTTACCAGAAAACCTCAGTAGATTATTTAAGCATTTAAATAATGTAGATACCATTCTCTGGTCTGCATGTAATAAAGCTGGATATTAAAAACAAAGCTGGAAAGCAGAAAGCCAGTATAACCTAGAGATTTCAAAATCCTTTCTTAAAGACACATTGATCAAAATGGAAATGAAAACAAAATTGTAAAGTTCTAGCAAATCATAATTTTAAAGACACCAGATGAACATTTTCATCAAATCTAAGGCAACATAAGTTGTGGTATGCATAGTTATTTTATGTTCATTAAGGAGAAAGTTTCTGGGCTTCCCTGGTGGCGCAGTGGTTGAGAGTCGCCTGCCGATGCAGGGGACGTGGGTTTGGGCCCCAGTCCAGGAAGATCCCACATGCCGCGGAGCGGCTAGGCCCGTGAGCCATGGCTGCTGAGCCTGCGTGTCTGGAGCCTGTGCTCCACAATGGGAGAGGCCACAACAGTGAGAGGCCCGTGTACCGCAAAAAAAAGAAAAAGAAAAAAAAAAAAGAAGAAGAAAGTTTCTGCCAATAAACTATGACAATTCTTTTTTTATGCCTTAGAATTTCTTCCACTGTATCACCAACTACATTACTTAAGAGAGTGGTCCACAATTACCTGTAGAATTTTCTTCCAAGCCGTTGACATGTTTTAAAATGCTGCTTTCTTGATCTTCTTAGAAAGTGTCCATAGAATATTTTCAGTTGAAAAAATGAAGATATTCGAAACAGGAACTAAACTCACCTCTTATAGCACCAGTAATGCACATAACTCAACTGGAGTGATGCCAGTAGGAACAACATGCCAGAGGCTGTGCAGGCTCTGAGAATAGCAACTATGTCAAAACTGCAGCCTGGCTGATACCCACTGGAATCTGATGAAAGTGGAGCTTAGTGTACTAAGAGATGCATATATTCATCCTTTGGTGAAGGCACCTCTTGATTCTAAGAAGTGTTACAAGTTGAAATGACCTTAAAAAATGTGTCTCAGAATTGATGAGAATGAATTCAGATAGTATGGAGCCCAACCGAGGCACTGCACCATGAAAGTTCATAGGCTTAAATACTTAATTCATTTAATTTTTCACATTTAATTTAAGTATCTAGGTTCAAACTGTTAAAAAAAAAAAAGAAACAAAAATGAACCTAAGAAAAGAAAAATGAGATTTAATAGAAAAAATCTGAAATCAATGCTTTAGAAATCAGAAAAACAGAAGAACCAACATAAATATAAAAGGTAATTCTTTGGGAAAAATAAATGTAAATACATATATCTAAACTACTTAAGGGAGAAAATGGGGTGGCATGAAAACAGAAAATAAGAAATAATAAGGGAGAAATAGCAGCAGATAAAGGAAATGAAAATAAATTTATTTTTCCTCAATTGTAAAGTAGGGATAATTAAATTATGCTAATCCATGGGACTTCAGTGGATTAGAGTTAATATATTTAAAGCTTCTGATCCTGTGCACACAGGAGGCATTCAGGTCATGGCAAATACTGCTGCTGCTGGTGATGTAAGTTTTGATGTTAGTATCACTATTATTGCTCCTACTGCTGCTGTACTTGTACTGCTAGTACTAATACTACTACTGACTGTTCCTAGTATTATTGCCCGACTAAATGGTGGTGATAATAATAACTTGTTCAGGATGCTCTTGGAACATCTGAGATGGACACCTAACCCGTCTGGTTACTCCTCTGAAGTACCTGCTTCAGAGGAGAGGTCAGGGAAGATTAGCTGAAGAGAAGAGGACCAAACTGAACTTTGTAGTACTACTAAGAAATGGAGGAAAGGAAATGAGAAAAGAGAATATGCACAAAGGCACATTAGGATGAGAAATCCTGGTGGACCCATACATTTTTCAATACTGTTGTTCTATAAAATATGCATGCAGGGTTAAAGGGAAGATGATAAGAAATGAAGTGAATGCATGAATTGGGATATATATATATATTAAGATATTGACTGATTTTGGCACAGTTATTTTATTGTGGTTTTTTTTTTTGACTTATCTACATGATATCCTATACAGAATTTTAAAATGATTTGCCCTGGGTGTGTGCTTTAAATTTCTTTTGCCCTAGAGTTTGAATGCATAAATAAAAGAGGATAAATAAGAGACCATGGTGAATTTACTTTAAATTCTTCAGGCAGAACAAACCAAGGTTTGCTGATGTATCTAAAAAAAAGAAAAATTATATGCATCAGATTTTGTTAAAATTAGAGATTCAAACTGGCCATAACACATCGTACCCCCAAAACACACACTTGCCAGAAATTTTCACAATTAGCAGACTCTTTTAGAAATAGATGAAGTTGTTTTAGAGTACAAGTTACGTGCTTTTAAATGAACTGGGTCTTTCAAAGAGAAGAATCTCCAGCAATCAAGATGTGAGTTATGGCAGTTTGTTCTAGTAATTGCTAACTTAAGCAGTTCTAGATTAAAATTCTCTTTCTACATCTTATTTTCTATATCTATACCATCTATGTATCTCTCTATGTATAAAATATATTTTAGAAAAGTTAAAGAGTAAGAGTTGTAATAAAGTCACAACTCTGACTCTTTATTAATAAAATAGTGCACCATACATATCCTGGAAGTTTGAGGTGATAATGAGGTGTTAATGTAAGCAAAGCACTTAGCAGAGTGCTAGATAGATGTTATTAGGATTCTTACAAGTGCTTCCCCTTTCCTAAGTCATTTTGCACTTGTGTGCAAACTCCCCAGTAAGTCTAAAACATTTCAGAATTCACAAGCTCTGGATTTTCTTTCAGTGCAATTACCCTTCTTGTGCCCCTGAACACCTTCCAACTCTGGGCAATAAGTGGCCCTTCTGTAAGCCAGATGAGGTTTAATTTAACCCTCCTGCTCAGTGCGCCCTTCCTCCCCTCCCCGACCCCGCATTCTGCAATGAAACCGATGGATGCGCGCTTCTGCTGATCAGCTTGGCTTAACACTTGCATGATATCTTGGCAAGAAAACACCAATGCACCTGCTGCTTATTTATGTGGAGGTTTTGTCTACTGTGTTTATACATGTAAGATAAAGAGCCAAGCCATTAAGGCTTAGGAAATAGAGCACCTATCACCCATACGTTTGCATTTCTAAGTTTAACTGTCCTTTCTTCCAAACAACTGTGATCAGGTCTGCATGGGTGTGTGAGCACACCTGTTGTAATTTGCACATATGTTAAAACAGCTGGGGCTGCTCTGTCTCAGATGCATCCTCTGTGAACCTCTTCTTGCCCACTCCTGGCAGCCTCTCCTGTTTATTAACTTTATATTACCACATTCTCATCACCATCATTCAGCCTGTCATCTCAGAGGACTGTGACACACTTTAAAAAGTGAGAAGGACGGGAAGTAATACTCAGAGGGGATTATAAATGAGCTGAGCTAAGAACTTGGGAGAAATGGCTCAAGTTGCCAGGTGGTACTTGAGTCTTGAAATGACCTTGCTGATGAATATTTTGAAAGAATGTGTGAGTCTGGATGACTTTTCTGAGATGTTGTAGAGTGCAGTGCTTCAGAGAAAGGGATTTGGAGTCAGACTTGCTTTTGAATCCAGGTTCAACGTGACTTTGACCAAATAACTTATCGTCTCTGATCTTCATTTTCTTCTCACATAAAATTGAGGTCATAATACATATTCCATAGTGTTGTCTGGAGGGTTTGATGTGATGTAAGGAAAGTGCTCAATTCTTGCCAGAGAGTAAGTGCTGGATGAACAGTATAATAGTGATAATGTCAGTGATGATGATATTGGTAATAATAATAAAATGATAAGTTTGACTATTAGAAAGGTAAATTTATTTTATGAAGTTCTCTAATGCTACTAACCCACTGACAGATATGCAGACCCATTCTCAAAATGCTGAAGATTAAGCATGTTTTATAGGGTTATCTGTACTTCCCTTTTATTGGTGCCCCAAGCTATCTAGAATACGGTTCTAGGCTTTTATTCTCCCTTTTCAGTCTAATTTCCTACTGCTCCCTTATACACACTTGTTACTCAAGTTAAATAGTCCACAAATAACTATTATCTGTTTTGCTCACTTTGCTATCTCCAGCACCTAGACTCATTCCTGACACATATCAGGAAATCAAAATCATTGACCTTCCCATACCTTCCAGACTCTGCCTGTGCCCAGGCATTTCAAGTACCCTCTTTTCCCTACTTTTTTAAATCAAAACATTTACATCTCTGCATCTGTTGCCTATTGACTCTTAGTTCCAAGCCACTCCCTTATCTACTCTTTTCTGAGAAGTTGGGATTAAAACTCCAAAATTACATTTCCCAGACTCTATTACCAGCCAATTTCTGGGTATTATTTTTTTTTGACTGTTCATATAGTTTATTATTCTAATTTACATTTTCAAGAGTTTAAAAATTGCCCCCAAAGAAATTGATCTCTAAATGATATAGCTGTTTAATAATATTTTAGAGACAGAGAAAAACAATTTCACTACAAGGATAAAATTAAGTTGAACACTGTTTATATTCAAAGAATGTGGGAGTTCATATTCCTAAAAAATAGATTTATGTTGCACTAAAGCAAGCTTTATAAAGGGATCAGTTTTTCAGGTGGCAGAATGACACAGATGTTACTATACTCTGTGAAGATGGATTAATGAACTCTGAACTCTCGAGGTTTTTTGTTTTTTTTTATTTCATAGGATTTATTAACAGAGCTTCTTTTTTCTTTTAGTCAGTGTAAGGAGGAGCTTTATGATGATGATAATTCATCTGAGTCCCTTGTTTAATTTCAAGAAAGCAGGGGGTATAGGAAGGTCCTTATTTTATGTTTATTTTTTTACATCTTTATTGGAGTAGGATTGTTTTACAATGGTGTGTTAGTCTCTGCTTTATAACAAAGTGAATCAGTTATACATATACATATGTTCCCATATCTCTTCCCTCTTGCGTCTCCCTCCCTCCCACCCTCGCTATCCCACCCCTCCAGGCGGTTACAAAGCACCAAGCTGATCTCCCTGTGCTATGCGGCTGCTTCCCACTAGCTATCTACCTTACGTTTGGTAGTGTATATATGTCCGTGCTCCTCTCTCGCTTTGTCACAGCTTACCCTTCCCCCTCCCCATGTCCTCAAGTCCATTCTCTAGTAGGTCTGTGTCTTTATTCCTGTCTTACCCCTAGGTTCTTCATGACATTTTTTTTTCTTAAATTCCATATATGTGTTAGCACACGGTATTTGTCTTTCTCTTTCTGACTTACTTCACTCTGTATGACAGACTCTAGGTCTATCCACCTCATTACAAATAGCTCAATTTCGTTTCTTTTTATGGCTGAGTCATATACTATTGTATATATGTGACTCATCTTCTTTATCCATTCATCCGATGATGGGCACTTAGGTTGTTTCCATCTCCAGGCTATTGTAAATAGAGCTGCAATGAACATTCTGGGTATTATTTTGCCAGTGGGAAGCACTGGCAGGGGACTGGAAGGGGACAGACTGGGAGAAGGACTCTTTTCTGGCTTCCATGTTGGGTCTTGCTCTCCATTAGAAGCAGACAGCTATGGTTCCAGCTTCCAACTAACGTGGAAACTTCCAGACCCAACTTTACTCCACCTGCAGCAGGAGAAGTACCAGACAGCTACACCCCAGTCCCTCCAACACCCAGCTATGCCCCTTTGGGTAGTCTGAGAAAACACCCAGGCCCCCTCAGCGGTCCAGTACCTGCAGGGCTGTGGCCCCCCTCCTCTGAGAGATCTGACCACCAGCTGCAGGGGACCCATTCTTCCAGATTCTCTCTTTTTTTTCTGTCAGCCTGAGGGATGGTAGCTGCTTCCTAAAGCAACCCATGTTGACCTCTGGGTTACACCAGCATGGTGTGAAAGATCTCATGGTCTTCTTTAGCCTCTCAGTACCTGAGTAACCAATGCCCAGTATTAAATCCCCTCTGTCTGAAACACTAGTCACGGCTTCTGTTTTCCTCACTGGACCCTGATTGATAGAATATGTTTCAGAGTTCTCCAATGCCAGCTCCTTCTCTGACCCCACAGTGGATTCTTTCCACCATTAACCCTGAACTTCACCTTCTTTGCTTTATACAGAAGCCCTTTCTCAGTCTTTGAAAATGTGTCCTAAGAACAAATCCCCAAATACCGTACTACCAATATATTAAACTTATATGCTTTCTATTCAGTTCCTTCACCAACACTCATTGTAAGCAATTTTTGAAGAAGGCTGTTTGCTCTTCAAAAAGCAAAGTTTTCCCCTGTTTTCTTTCAAGTGTCGTGTTGAAATATTCAACAAGTTGGGTTTACCCACTACCAAAGTTGCTGAGAACATCAGTCTCTTAATGCATGTGATTCAGAAATGTCTCTCAAGAAACCTGTACATTCCATTGAGGTTTGTATTAGTTTGCTAAGGCTGCCGTAACAAAGTACCACACAGTGGGTGGCTTAAATAAAAGGAGTTTATTGTGTCACAGTTTTGGAGGCTAGAAGTCTGAAATCAGAGCGTCAGCAAGTTTGGTTACTTCTGAGGGCTGTAAGGAAGAATCTGTTCCATGCCTCTTCCTTAGCTTCTGGTGGTTTGCTTGCAGTTTTTGACATTTCTTGGCACTTAGAAGCGTCACCCATATCTCAGCCTTTCTCCTTTTGCATTCTCCTTGTGTGTGCAGTTGTGTCCAAATTTCTCCTTTGTACAAGGACCTCGGTTGTATTGGATTAGGGTCTCACTCTACTCCAGTATAGCCTCATCTTAAATAATTATATCTGTAATGATTCTATTTCCAAATAAGATCAGATTCTGAGGTGCTGAGAGTTAGGACTTCAACATATGAATCTGGGGGGGACACAATTCAACTCATAAAAAATTTACTTCCATAAAGTTGAAATCATGACTATTAAATTCACACGACTACCATGTTATAATACCCTTTGAATGTCTCTTTTTCCCCTAGGAAGCTAGGCCTTAAAGTATTGTAACATTGTTTCTCACTCCGGAATCTCTCCCCAGGGCATCTCATCCTGGGAGAATATTTGTTGAGTTGAAAGCTGCTTAATAGTGCTTACTCTGGTTATAACATATGTCATTTATTGTCAAGCACTACTCTGTCTCCCCTCTGGTTTATAAACTGTTTGGAAGTAAGAATCCTGTCCTTCTTTCCCACTGGTACCTAGAAAACTATCGGGTTTTAAGACACCCCATGACTGATCACTCTAAGTTATGTGATAGAGCGCTCATTCCTCATGATACTCAAGACTATCATGACTGCAAATGCCACTTTTCAATTTATATTAGACTATTGGGAGTGGGGATAAAAAAGTACTGGTTTTAGGGTTATATCCTTCTGTAGTCTCTCACACCATTTATGCATTTTAGTTATTTTTGCTTTTCCTAACTCTAAGCATGTCACTATCTATACTACATATTAGTTAGTTTCGGTTGCATGCACCAGAAAATCCAAATAACATTACCTTATATAAATTAGGGTTATATTTTTATTGTACTAAGGTCGGCAGTAGGCTGAATTGGGCTGATATGGAAGAGGTGAGCTCCTTCTCTTTGTTCTAGAAGGATTAGTATGTATTTCCATTCTTGTGCTATGGCCCTGATAGATACAATCCAAAAAACAGGAAAAAAGGAATGGGGGGAGGGCAAAAGGGCTAGATTTCCATCTAAGTCTAGCTCCCTTTAAAGTGTTTTTCCAGGCACTCATCCAGTTACTTCCATTTGTATCACATTGACTGCTCCTGGTTTCATTAGACAATGGAAAAAAAATTGGGCACCTTGCCAGTCTTAATAAAATCAGGGTTCTGTTCTTAAAATGGAAGCAAGAATGGTATTGGGTAGGTAATTAGCTATTTATGTCACAGTGATTATAGGAGTTAATTAATAAATGTTTGTTGTCCATAATATAATTTTTAAAAGTCAAATTAAAAAAATTCAAATAGGAGATTCCAGTTTCCTATACTGATAGTCATCATGGTATTAAGGAGGTAGTTGGTAAGTCTGGCAGTTCCTTATTGATTTGCACAAATATGACATTGCATAATATAGAGGTAGTTTGATGCATAATCTTTTTTTTTAAAGCTTTATTTATTTACTTATTTTTAAACATCTTTATTGGAGTATAATTGCTTTACACTGTTGTGTTAGTTTCTGCTGTATAACAAAGTGAATCAGCTATACATATATGTATATCCCCATATGCCCTCCCTCTTGCGTCTCCCTCCCTCCCACCCTCCCTATCCCACCCCTCTAGGTGGTCACAAAGCACAGAGCTGATCTCCCTGTTATGCAGCTGCTTCCCTCTAGCTATCTATTTTATGTTTGGTAGTGTGTGTATGTCCAGATGCATAATCTTCTGCAGTTATTCTTCATGTCTTATATGTCTGCAAGGCTACATTTGTGGATTCCTTGATGTTGCCGTCATTAAATCTGACTCTACCCTAGCAACTAGTGTCTGCCTCTCTGTTTCCTGAGTAGATTTAAATCTCTTAATCCACATAAAAATGGGGGCTTTAGGTCTACTTATGCAGCTCACTCGGTTATTTGGAGGATCAGCAAGGAAAAGGATTCAAGATCTTTTTCTGGACAAGTTTTATTATAAATATCTTGCTAAACATGACAATACCACTATACATGGATGGCTGTTTAAATCTAGAGTTGAGTTGTAAGAGCTATTATATATTTAATTGTGGAAAAATTGATTAAATCCTAATATAACAGAATTCTACTAGCTTGAGTTAGGCAAGCATAATTTACATTCAAGAAATGTATAGCAAAAAGTTGTTTTTGCTAATATGTATTGGGCTAAGGGTCAGGGAAAAGTGGGAGGAAGGCTAATATAACTGCAAATAATTATACCTCCTCTATATTTTTGGTTCCGTCCTTTATTTCATTACATGCCTACTTTTTAAGACTAGAAATCTTAACATTTTCTTCTTTCTCTTGCCTCAGATTCAGTCACCAACTTGTATTGATTCTGTCCAAATACCTCTCAATGTTGCCTCTTCCTTTTTACCACTTGGATCAGTCCATCCATCTTCTTTTGTCTGGAGGCTATGACACTGGTATCCTAACTGGTCTCCTTCCCACCAATCTCTCCCTGGACCAATCCATCCCTCACACTGTTGCCAACATTAACTTAAAAATACTTTTTGGTTTTTCCCGGTGTATTTATGTGGCACAAGAGGCCTCTCGTAGTCTGAAGATCAACTGTATCTGTCATTTCATTTCTTTATCCTTCCCTCTATGTGACTGCTGCTCCAATGATTCCTAATGTCTTTTAGTTTCCTTAATTTTTCTTTGTGCTTGCTTCCACGTCAGATACTATTCTCTCTACGTACAGCATCCTGATCCCCTTTGTGCTAGATAGTAGAGAAAATCTACTTGGATACCCATATTTACCTGAAATGTCACTCTTCTTTAAAGCTTTTATTAATTTGCTTTGACAGAATTCGTCACAAGTTTTCCCCATCTTCTTATCCTATTTTATATTCCAACAATCTCTTTAGAGTTCTGTCTACTCCTCACTGTTGTGTGAGCTTCTCAAGAGTAGGGACTTTATATTATACTTATTGTATATCTTTTTTCTCTCCAGTATGCAGTACAGTGCCTGACATATAGAGCCCCCTCTAAATGATTACTGAAGAGCTTTTAATCTGTAATGAATGCTATTGATATACAAGTCAATGGCTTTAGCATGTATTGTAGGAGATGTTACTGATGTGGACATAAAACATGAGTAGTCATGTAACACAAATAGTTGCCAATTTTGGAGTGTCGATATTCCAAGTTTGAGGCTGAGCAGTTCACATATTTATATTTATGAAAGCTTCAAACTATTCTATGATATTTTTATCTCCATCTTATGCAATTTGCCTCAGCTCACACAGCTAGCAAGTAAAATTATGACTTTCCTCTACATTTGTCTCAATTAAAGCTCATGCTCTTAATGAATATACTCTGGTGTGCTTATAAAACGCTGGGCAGGAATGAGGAGGAACCTGCATGTGAGAAGGGCAGGCGGAGGACTCCCCAAATACCTATAATTCAGGGGCATGTGGAAAGGGAGTCACAGGCTCCTCCTCCTCCAAGACGTGTGGGGTTTTTTTTCCACCTACATTAAATATGTAGTCTTTTGAGGAGTAGGTCATTGGAGGGCTGAGCAGGTGCCTATGCATGCTCATTTCTGAACTCTGATTTCTGATTAAATCCACCAGAGAACAATCACTCTGGTCAGCTTGCTACTTCTCATTTGGGAGTGAACACCATGGCTCTGCACTAATCAACTGGCCACATGAAACATCAATGTAAAAATATTTTAAGTTATGCAATAAAATGAATCACCATCTACTTGAAAAATAGTATAATGGTGTAGGGGGCTGTGGAAAGGCATGATTTTATTTATCTTAATTTTTAAATTTATTTAATTTATTTATTTTGGGCGCTGTTTGGTCTGTGTTGCTGCGCACGGGCTTTCTCTAGTTGCGGCGAGTGGGGGCCCCTCTTCATTGCGGTGCGCAGGCTTCTCATTGTGGTGGCTTCTTTTGTTGCGGAGTACAGGCTCTAGGCACGCGGGCTCGGTACTGTGTCTCACGGGCTCTAGAACTCAGCCTCAGTAGTTGTGGCTCATGGGCTTAGTTGCTCCGCAGCATGCGGGATCTTCCTGGACCAGGGCTCGAACCCTTGTCCCCTGCATTGGCAGGCAGATTCTTAACCACTGTGCCATCAGGGAAGCCCAAGGCATGATTTTAGATTCAGGTAATTCTTGGTTTACTTTCAATTTTCTAATGTGTAAGTGAACTTAATAACAATAATACATCACAACATTGAGATACTAGATTTTTAAAATCCTTAATATCTTAGATATATTGATTGTTCAGTAAAGGGTATTTGATTATACTATTTGTTATCCTTCTGTTTCCCTCTTCCTTTTCTTTCAAAATCTTCAGTTGACTAAAGTCCTCTCAGTTGCCTAAAGAGGTGACATGCATGTTGTGTTCAAACTATGCCATAGATAATCCTCTTTTGGGCTTCCCTGGTGGCACAGTGGTTGAGAGTCCGCCTGGCGATGCAGGGTACACGGGTTCGTGACCCAATCCGGGAATATCCCACATGCAGTGGAGCGGCTGGGCCCATGAGCCATGGCCACTGAGCCTGCGCGTCCGGAGCCTGTGCTCCGCAACGGGAGAGGCCACAACAGCGAGAGGCCCGCGTACCGCAAAAAAAAAAAAACAAAAAAATCATAGATAATCCTCTTTTCAAACCCGTAACCTCCTCTCCCACCTGTCTTCTCATCTAAAATCCAGGTGCTGGTATTTCCCAAGACCCAATTCAAATAGTGTCACTTTATTCTTCTTTCTTTTTCCCTCTCTCTTAGTCAAAATCATCTTTCCCCTCCTCTGAACTCTGATAGCATTTGAACTGAACTGTTCTTATAGCAGTTGGTATAATTTATGTATTTCTCCCATGATGCACTTTGAGTACTTTTTCTGAATCATCTCTATGTTTAGTAGTTTCTCATTAAATATTTGATTAGTCAATGATGGACAGGGGCAATCATTTTTTGGCATTTGGTAATTTTCGTTGCCTTTCATATTTATCATCCCTTTTGGTTCTCATATTAACTGTGGAGAGATCTGTCACGCAAGTAAAAGTGTCCTCAATTTGGATATTGTAAGGTACAGAGAGTTTAAGCAGTATGCCAAAAGTCATACAGCAAAGTAGTTACAGACCTTAAATAAAAATGTGATTTTTCAGACTCTCTTTCCAGTGCACATTTCTTTATCCTTTCTGCCCTATCTGGAGAAATACTTCAAATACACAGAAACTACAAAGCATTCGGTTGATAGAAGTAAGTCGTCTTGAGTTCAGATCAGTATTTAATATACCTATTCCTTCTACCAATATATACCAATATATTTGCAGCAAAATACATCTATCTTTCAAAGAGCTAATGATGATTAGCATTACAAAATTATGGTCCTCTATAGAAACTAATCCGTTGAAGTGAAAACTGCTTATTTTACCATCTCTATTCATTGTATCAAACATATTTGAAATATCAGACCGACCAAGAAAGAAGTAATATTTTAAAAATCCAGTAAAATCTAGCTGACATTAACAAGGAATTACAATTTCAAATGCATTACCCTTGTAAGATAAATCAAAGGTAACAGTAATTAAGATAATTACAAAAGATATTTTGGGTTCTGTGTATTTGCTCAAGGGTTGAGAGGTGGAATATAAATGTGAAAGTATTTTTGTTCACTTTGGAATCTTGAGCTTGAAGTAATTTTTAGACTACAACATCTTTTTCATGCTGAGTTAAAACATGAAATTCATTGCTGCAATCTTATCTTTGTATGTGCACATAGTCTCATATTTTAAAACAAAATACTGATTAAACTAGGTTTGTTATTGTTGTTTGTCTTATATAAAATATGGAGTTTACTACATGATTTTTTCTTCTTAACATCTTTATTGGAGTATAACTGCTTTAGAATGGTGTGTTAGTTTCTGCTTTGTAACAAAATGAATCAGATATATATATATATATATATATATATGTGTCTCCCTCCCTCCCACCCTCCCTATCCCACCCCTCTAGGTGGTCACAAAGCACCAAGCTGATCTCCCTGTGCTATGCGGCTGCTTCCCACTAGCTATCTATTTTACGTTTGGTAGTGTATATATGTCCATGCCACTCTCCCAGGTTACCCTTCCCCCTCCCCATATCCTCAAGTCCATTCTCTAGTAGGTCTGTGTCTTTATTACCATCTTGCCCCTAGATTCTTCATGACCATTTTTAACTTTTTTTGGATTCCATATATATGTGTTAGCATACGGTATTTGTTTTTCTCTTTCTGACTTACTTCACTCTATGACAGACTCTAGGTCCATCCACCTCACTACAAATAACAAATTTTGTTTCTTTTTATGGCTGAGTAATATTCCACTGTATATATGTGCTACATCTTCTTTATCCATTCATCCGATGATGGACACTCAGGTTGCTTCCATGTCCTGGCTATTGTAAATAGAGCTGCAATGAACATTGTGGTACATGACTCTTTTTGAATTATGGTTTTCTCAGGGTATATGCCCAGTAGTGGGATTGCTGGGTCGTACAGTAGTTATGTATTTAGTTTTTAAAGGAACCTCCATACTGTTCTCCATAGTGGCTATATCAATTTACATTCCCACCAACAGTGCAAAGGGTTCCCTTTTCTCCACACCCTCTCCAGCATTTATTCTTTGTAGATTTTTTGATGATGGTCATTCTGACTGGTGTGAGGTGATATCTCATTGTAGTTTTGATTTGTATTTCTCTAATGATTAGTGATGTTGAGCATCCTTTCATGTGTTTGTCGGCAATCTGTATGTCTTCTTTGGAGAAATGTCTACTTAGGTCTTCTGCCCATTTTTGCATTGGGTTGTTTGTTTCTTTGATATTGAGCTCCATGAGCTGCTTGTATATTTTGGAGATTAATCCTTTGTCAGTTGCTTCCTTTGCAAATATTTTCCCCCATTCTGAGGGTTGCCTTTTCACCTTGTTTATGGTTTCCTTTGCTGTGCAAAAGCTTTTAAGTTTCATTAGGTCCCATTTGTTTTTTTTTTGTTTTTATTTCCATTTCTCTAGGAGGCGGGTCAAAAAAGTATCTTGCTGTGATTTGTGTCATAGAGTGTTCTGCCTATGTTTTCCTCTAAGAGTTTGATAGTTTCTGGCCTTACATTTAGGTCTTTAATCCATTTTGAGTTAATTTTTTGTGTATGGTGTTAGGGAGTGTGCTAATATCATGCTTTTACGTGTAGCTGTCCAGTTTTCCGAGCACCACTTACTGAAGAGGCTGTCTTTTCTCCATTGTATATGCTTGGCTCCTTTATCAAAGATACAGTGACCACATGTGTGTGGGCTTATCTCTGGGCTATCTATTCTGTTCCATTGATCTATATTTCTGTTTTTGTGCCACTACCATACTATCTTGATTACTGTAGCTTTGCAGTATAGTCTGAAGGCCAGGAGCCTGATTCCTCCAGCTCTGTTTTTCTTTCACAAGATTGCTTTGGCTATTCGGGGTCTTTTGTGCTTCCATGCTAATTGTGAAATTTTTTGTTCTAGTTCTGTGAAAAATGCCATTGATAATTTGATAGGGATTGCATTGAATCTGTAGATTGCTTTGGGTAGTAGAGTCATTTTCCCAATGTTGATTCTTCCAATCCAAGAACATGGTATATCTCTCCATCTATTTGTATCATCTTTAATTTCCTTCATCAGTGTCTTATAATTTTCTGCATACAGGCCTTTTGTCTCCTTAGGTAGGTTTTTTCCTAGGTATTTTATTCTTTTTGTTGCAATGGTAAATGGGAGTGTTTTCTTAATTTCACTTTCAGATTTTTCATTATTAGTGTAAAGGAATGCAAGATATTTCTGTGCATTAATGTTGTATCCTGCAACTTTACCAAATTCATTGATTAGCTCTAGTAGTTTTCTGGTAGCATCTTTAGGATTCTCTATGTATAGTATCATGTCATCTGCAAACAGTGACAGCTTTACTTCTTATTTTCCAATGTGGATTCCTTTTTTTTCTTGTTCTTCTCTGATTGCTGTGGCTAAAACTTCCAAAACTATGTTGAATAATAGTGGTGAGAGTGGGCAGCCTTGTCTTGTTCCTGATCTTACAGGAAATGGTTTCAATTTTTCACTATTGACGATGATGTTGGCTGTGGGTTTGCCATATATGGCCTTTATTATGTTGAGCAAAGTTCCCTCTATGCCTACTTTCTGGAGGGTTTTTACCATAAATGGGTGTTGAATTTTGTCTAATGCTTTCTCTGCATCTATTGAGATGATCCTATGGTTTTTCTCCTTCAATTTGTTATTATGGCGTATCACACTGACTGATTTGCATATATTGAAGAATCCTTGCATTCCTGGAATAAACCCCACTTGATCATGGTGTATGATCCTTTTAATATGCTGTTGGATTCTGTTTGCTAGTATTTTGTTGAGGATTTTTGTATCTATGTTCATCAGTGGTATTGGCCTGTAGTTTTCTTTCTTTGTGATATCTTTGTCTGGTTTTGGGATCAGGGTGATGGTGGCCTCGTAGAATGAGTTTGGGAGTGTTCCTCCCTCTGCTATATTTTGGAAGAGCTTGAGAAGGATAGGTGTTAACTCTTCTCTAAATGTTTGATAGAATTCGCCTGTGAAGCCATCTGGTCCTGGGCTTTTGTTTGTTGGAAGATTTTTTATGACAGTTTTAATTTCATTGCCTGTGATTGGTCTGTTCATATTTTCTATTTCTTCCTGGTTCAGTTTTGGAAGGTTGTGCATTTCTAAGAATTTCTCCATTTCTTCCAGGTTGTCCATTTTATTGGCATAGAGTTGCTTGTAGTAATCTCTCATGATCCTTTGTATTTCTGCAGTGTCAGTTGTTACTCCTCCTTTTTCATTTCTAATTCTATTGATTTGAGTCTTCTCCCTTTTCTTCTTGATGAGTCTGGCTAATGGTTTATCAATTTTGTTTATCTTCTCAAAGAACCAGCGTTTAGTTTTACTGATCTTTGCTATTGTTTCCTTCATTTCTTTTTCATTTATTTCTGATCTGATTTTTATGATTTCTTTTCTTCTGCTAACTTTAGGGGTTTTTTGTTCTTCTTTCTCTAATTGCTTTAGGTGTAAGGTTAGGTTGTTTATTTGATATGTTGCTTGTTTCTTAAGGTAGGATTGTATTGCTATAAACTTCCGTCTTATGACTGCTTTTGCTGCATCCCATAGGCTTTGGTCGTTGTGTTTTCATTGTCATTTGTTTCTTGGTATTTTTTGATTTTCTCTTTGATTTCTTCAGTGATCTCTTGGTTATTAAGTAGTGTATTGTTTAGCCTCCATGTGTTTGTATTTTTTACAGCTTCTTTCCTGTAATTGATATCTAGTCTCATAACATTGTGGTCGGAAAAGACACTTGATACAATTTCAATTTTCTTAAATTTACCAAGGCTTGATTTGTGACCCAAGATATGATCTATCCTCCAGAGTGTTCCATGAGCACTTGAGAAGAACGTGTATTCTGTTGTTTTTGAATGGAATGCCCTATAAATATCAATTAAGTCCATCTTGTTTAATGTGGCATTTAAAGTTTGTGTTTCCTTATTTATTTTCATTTTTGATGATCTGTCCATTGGTGAAAGTGGGGTGTTAAAGTCCCCTAGTATGAATGTGTTACTGTCGATTTCCCCTTTGATGGCTGTTAGTATTTGCCTTATGTATTGAGGTGCTCCTGTGTTGGGTGCATAAATATTTACAATTGTTATATCTTCCTCTTGGATTGATCCCTTGATCATTATGTAGTGTGCTTGTCTCTTGTAATAGTCTTTGTTTTAAAGTCTGTTTTGTGTGATATGAGAATTGCTACTTCAGCTTTCTTTTGATTTCTATTTGCATGGAATATCTTTTTCCATCCCCTCACTTTCAGTCTGTATGTGTCCCTAGGTCTGAAGTGGTTCTCTTGTAGACAGCATATATATGGGTCTTGTTTTTGTATCTATTCAGGCAGCCTGTCTCTTTTGGTTGGAGCATTTAGTCCATTTATATTTAAGGTAATTATCGATGTGTGTGTTCCTATTACTATTTTCTTAATTGTTTTGGGTTTGTTATTGTAGGTCCTTTCCTTCTCTTGTGTTTTCTGCCTAGAGAAGTTCCTTTAACATTTGCTGTGAAGCTGGTTTGGTGGTGCTGAAATCTGTTAGCTTTTGCTTGTCTGTAAAGGTTTTAATTTCTCTGTCAAATCTGAATGAGATCCTTGCTGGGTAGAGTAATCTTGGTTGTAGGTTTTTCTCCTTCATCAGTTTAAATATGTCCTGCCTCTCCCTTCTGGCTTGCAGAGTTTCTGCTGAAAGAACAGCTGTTAACTTTGTGGGGATTCCCTTGTGTGTTATTTGTTTTTCCCTTTCTGCTTTTAATATTTTTTATTTGTATTTAATTTTTGATAGTTTGATTAATATGTGTCTTGGCATGTTTCTCCTTGGATTTATCCCGTGTGAGACCCTCTGTGCTTCCTGGACTTGATTAACTATTTCTTTTCCCAAATTAGGGAAATTCTCAACTATGATATCTTCAAATAATTTCTCAGTCCCTTTCTTTTTTCTCTTCTTCTTCTGGGACCCCAGAAATCAAATGTTGGTGCGTTTAATGTTGTCCCAGAGGTCTGTGAGACTGTCCTCAATTCTTTTGATTCTTTTTTCTTTATTCTGCTCTGCAGTAGTTAATTCCACTATTTTTTCTTCCAGGTCATTTATCCGTTCTTCTGCCTCAGTTATTCTGCTATTGATCCCTTCTAGAGAAGTTTTAATTTCATTTATTTTGTTGTTCATCATTGTTTGTTTGCTCTTTAGTTCTTCTAGGTCCTTGTTAAACGTTTCTTGTATTTTCTCTATTTCCAAGATTTTGGATCATCCTTACTATCATTATTCTGAATTATTTTTCAAGTAGACCGCCTATTTTCTCTTCATTTGTTAGGTGTGGTGGGTTTCTTCCTCCTTCATCTGCTGTGTGTTTCTCTGTCTTCTCATTTTGCTTAACTTACTGTGTTTGGGTTCTCCTTTTCACAGGCTGGAGGTTCGTAGTTCCCATTGTTTTTGGTGTCTGTCCCCAGTGGCTAAGGTTGGTTCAGTGGGTTGTGTAGGCTTCCTGGTGGAGGGGACTAGTGCCTGTGTTCTGGTGGATGAGGCTGGATGTTGTCTTTCTCGTGGGCAAGTCCATGTCTGGTGGTGTGTTTTGGGTTGTCTGTGGCCTTATTATGATTTTAGGCAGCCTCTCTGCTAATGCATGGGGCTGTGTTCCTGTCTTGCTAGTTGTTTGGCATAGGATGTCCAGCACTTTAGCTTGCTGGTTGTTGAGTGGAGGTGGGTCTTGGTGTTGTGATGGAGATCTCTGGGAGATTTTTGCCGTTTGATATTACATGGAGCTGGGAGGTCTCTTGTGGACCAGTGTCCTGAACTTGGCTCTCCTATCTCAGAGGCACAGCCCTGACACCATGCTGTAGCACCAAGAGCCTGTAATCCCCATGGCTCAGAATAAAAGGGAGAAGAAATAAGAAAGAAAGAAAGAAGATAAAATAAAATAAAATTTAAAAGTTATTAAAAAAATAATTTAAAAAAATTTAAGTAATAAAAAAACCGACAGAACTCTAGGACAAAGCTATACAGAAAAAATCACACACAGAAAGATACACATACACACTCACAAAAAGAGAAAAAGGGGGAAAAAAATACATGATTGCTCCCCAAATCCACCTTCTCAATTTGGGATGATTCATTATCCATTCAGGTATTCCACAGTTGCAGGGTGCATCAAGTTGCTTGTGGAGATTTAGTCCGTGCTTCTGAGGCAGCTGGGAGAGATTTCCCTTTCTCTTCTTTGTTCACTCAGCTCCCGGGGTTCAGCTTTGGATTTGGACCCGCCTCTGCGTGTAGGTCACCTGAGGGCGTCTGTTCTTCTCTCAGACAGGACGGAGTTAAAGGAGCCTCTGATTCGGGGGCTCTGGCGCACTCAGGCTGGGGGGAGGGAGGGGCACGGAGTGCGGGGCGAGCCTGTGGCGGCAGAGGCCGGCGTGACGTTGCAGCAGCCTGAGGCCCGCCGTGCGTTCTCCCGGGGAAGTTGTCCCTGGATCCCGGGACCTTGGCAGTGGCGGGCTGCACAGCTTCCCGCCAGGGGAGGTGTGGATAGTGACCTGTGCTCGCACACAGGCTTCTTGGTGGCAGCAGCAGCAGCAGCCTTAGCGTCTCATGCCCGTCTCTGGGGTCTGCGCTTTTAGCTGCGGCTCCCGCCCATCTCTGGAGCTCTTTTAAGCAGCGCTCTTAATCCCCTCTCTTCGCGCACCAGGAAACAAAGAGGGAAGAAAAAGTCTCTTGTCTCTTCGGCAGGTCCAGACTTTTCCCCGGACTCCCTCCCGGCTAGCCGTGGTGCACTAGCCCCCTGCAGGCTGTGTTCACGCTGCCAACCCCAGTCCTCTCCCGGTGCTCCAACCAAAGCCCGCGCCTCAGCTCCCAGCCCCCACCCGCCCCAGCGGGTGAGCAGACAAGCCTCTCGGGCTGGTGAGTGCCGGTCGGCGCCGATCCTCCGTGCGGGAATCTCTCCGCTTTGCCCCCCACACCCCCGTTGCTGCGCTCTCCTCCGCGGCTGCGAAGCTCCCCCTCCGCCTCCCGCAGTCTCCGCCCGCGAAGGGGCTTCCTAGTGTGTGGAAACCTTTCCTCCTTCATGGCTCCCTCCCACTGGTGCAGGTCCTGTCCCTATTCTTTTGTCTCTGCTTATTCGTTTTTCTTTTCCCCTACCCAGGTACGTGGGGAGTTTCTTGCCTTTTGGGAGGTCTGAGGTCTTCTGCCAGCGTTCAGTAGGTGTTCTGTAGGAGTTGTTCCACATGTAGTTATATTTCTAATTTATTTGTGGGGAGGAAGGTGATCTCCATGTCTTACTCTTCCGCCATCTTGAGGCTCCTCCCTGTTTTATTTTCTACCTGACTTTTTAATACTTTTTATGTGTTGGTTATAAAAATTTTCCCGTTTCTATTTGATACACAATAAACATGTGATTCATTATTTAGTTCTGATATTTAAAGTCAGCAAGTTATCATCAAATCTCCAAATATTACATGTCATTTGGTTGGAGGAATTTAAGCACGAATGTTTATTAGAAGTACACAATTAATGCTCTTTTAGTTAGAAGTGATCCCAAGTTATCCCAAGAGGTGGGGGAGCCATTGAGCTGTAATGTGCACATACGTTCATTCTTGATAATGGCTCTTTAATATCATGGTGAAAGACTTATCCTCTGCTGTAAATTAAATGTTAATGATAGCCACTTTAACTCTAATCATTCATCGTGACTCTTCTAGAATTGCTTATATGCTTCAATAATACTTCGATAGTCTTATATATCCCAGTGTTCAGCAACTTTTCAATAACAGTATATTAAAGCTTCATTTTATTTCTTTTAGAATGTAAAAATGATTTTTCCATAGTTTTCATGGTGAATGAGCTTATTACAAGTCTGATTAAAAGGGCAGGAGAGGGAATATAGGGAGAAGGAAAGGAAGGGAAAGGCCTTACTAGTCATAGATCCACAATAGATGACCAGAGGGTTTTTCACAAAATTGGATGATTTCAGGAGATGTCCCAGGATTCTGTCACACTGGTCAGACACTTGTCCTCACATGTTCATTCCTAAACTAATCATCATCAAGGAGTTCTCATTAACCAGCCTTGGATCATATGTTCACCCCACCAGCCAAGGGATGGGACCTCCCTTATAAATGAACAGTGTAGAAGGCAGCATGATGTTCCAAAAAGCAAGGATGGGCTCTGGTATCAAAAAACTGATTTGAGGCAGGCTGACCTAAAAGATTAAATTATATTATGTATCAATATGTGAAACATTTCATACCACTCCTAGTAAATACTAAATGCTCAATTCATGGCACCTATTATAATCCTTTCCTTAGTAATGATAGTGAATAATATAATTTTCTTAACTTTTACTTCTTTAACTGTTTTGGTCTGATGTTTCTGGTGGGATATAGAGCGTGCATCAAGCTGGCACATTCCTCTAAATGAAGAAAACCAGTGGAATCATTGTTGTTCATCAGGGATTAAGTGATCAAAATTAAAAGGACAAGTCCCATGAATTGTTTCTGAGATCACTTTTGAGGGGTAAGAGGAGAGTAAACCAGTTCCTCAAGTCTATTTAGTCTTTGGTCTGAGGAAGTGATCAAGCAGACTTTCCTGTCTCAGTGGTGTCTAAGGACATTGTAGTTCCATCCCTTCTGTTTTTAGTCTTTAATGGATTCTCCCTTTCTCTCCCACTTTCTTTCCTTCCTATCAGGAAAGGATGCTGAAAGGAAAACCATCTTTTTCTAGTGCTTGTTGTTCACTTTGGACAATGGGTGGAAATGGTTACTTCACTCTTCTTTATATTCCTAGTAATCCTCCAAAAGGTCCTGAGGACATCGAAACTCCCCTAATGGGAAAGGTTATTTCCTTACTAATCTGTATTTCCCCCACTTGCTTCAGTGCATGTAACAAATAAGTGTGCAATCCAGACTCCAACTGTGGCAAAGTGGAACACTCCGTGTAATGAGTTCTATTATTTTTCCTCATGCAATTTAATAGACCAGTAACTTTAATACCAAAAAAAGTTTCCAAGACAAATCAAAATGTGGTTCTAATTGTATTGCTTGTTTTCTTTTTCCAGCATTGATTTTTTCCCCTTTTAATTATGTAGTACAATCTATTTAGTATCAATAAGAACAAGGTTTCATTGTTCATTTGTGGAGGCACCAACCTAGACACTTCATAGCAGCACACAGTTTTGTACTTGTTGGCTGAACCTTCCTAGAGGGTTACAGAAATTAAAGCTTGTTGTCTTCTGTGAATAATCATAAAAAGAAATATGCCCAAATTTATTAACCTTTTAAAAGGGCCAGAATCAAGTCAATCAGTGAAGTAAATAAGCCTAAAATGGTATCCTTGCCAATGCATTAAATAATATAATATTAGATGATACCTTATCATTGTTTAGACATTAACATTTCAGCTCCCATGAGTGAGAGCTATATTTGCTGGGTTCCCCAAATAAAATAAAATGTCCTCTTAAGCTATAAAAGAAGTTGCTTAATGTTAATACAGTATACTTAAGGCAGACATAACTAAGATTATTTGGTACTAAGTACTACTATTACTTGGCTTTCAGTAATTTTGAGTGAGTGGTTTTGTAAAATGAGCTGTATTTGTGAATATTTACAGAACTTTGATCTGTAATAAGCACTTATTTATGGATACACTTTAACTTTTAATACGGCTCAATTGCAGAAACAACTATGAGCTATGGTCCATTTGCTGCAATGGCCTCTAACCAGAGTTATGATAAACATAACGATATAATAATCAGAAAATCAAATGCAGAGTTGGTTTTACAACTGGAATAACCCAAGGGTACATGAACTTAAGGTCAGGATATTGTGCATCAGGCCGCACCAAGTGAAACAAAGTTCGATTTAGATCCCCATGAAGTATCATTGGAAGCCTATTTGCGTTTACATTATCTGCTTGTTTTTAGAATATGCATAAATTAACTCCCTGGGTCAGGGGCGAATTGCTATGTACAAAGAGAGAATGAAATATTCTCAAAGGAGCAGCACCTAATTAAGAAGGAAAAAGTCAAAGTAAAATGTAATAACAAGTAAAGGTATAAATCAAGTAAGAGAAAACTATTCCATGAAAAATGAAGAAATTAAGTAAAAAGTTATCCCCAGTGGAACTGAAAAGCTGAAATTATTTCTTCCTGCAAACACATTACTTGTTTGGGAGAATAAGAGAAAGAGTGGATTATAAAGCATTGAAGTATTAGTAGATATGGGTCACAGGACCTGAATTTCAGTTCCAACTCTGCCTCTAATCTGTTATGCGACCGTGGACAATTGATGTGATTTTTTTCAAGTTCTTGGTTGTCTCATTAGTAAAATAGAGTTGATACTCTCTCTGTCCACCCTACAAGGTATGGTCCACTCTCCTTCTCTTCCTTCGAGACCCAGTAAGTCACCACCTTTTCTGTGAAGTGACTTTCACTGCAGAGTTATTGCTTCTTCTTTTCATTCATCAACACTGTTTAGACCTCCGCCACATCCTGGGGTGCTTCATGCGCATCGTTCCCTGTTTACACTCTGAACTCAAGAGGCAACTGCCATCAGTTATTTCTTGAATAAATCTGAGTATGAATAAGTAGTGTATATGCACTAATGGAGAATGTATGCACTTTGAATTGCCAGTGCCTACCACAGAGCTTGACAAATGGTGGGACTGCAATATATTGCCAAATACATTTTTTAAAGTTCTTTGAGACTATTGAGAACTAAGTAATTCAGTGTCCTCATTCAAATAGTGAAAGATTTGGATTGAATCACCCTTAAAAGTAGGTGATAATTATTATTATAATTATTTATTACCATTTATTTGCTGATGATTATGTGCTACATACTATTCTAAAGCTTTATATTCATTCCATTTGGCCATAAATATTTAGGTAGCTTTTAGGTATTTAGGTAGCTTTTTACCTAGCTATTTAGGTAGCTTTTATTATCCAGTTTTTTACAGATGAAAAACAGAGGCTTAGAAAACTTGTCTCGTTCAAAACAGATGGCAGAGCTTACATGTAAATTAAGGTCCCTTTGATTCCAAAGCCCATTGTTCAAAACAGATGGCAGAGCTTACATGTAAGTTAAGGTCCCTTTGATTCCAAAGCCCATTCTCTCATCCACTAGGTAAAAAGGTACAGGGAAAGATCCTTACGCATGTGGGTTAATTTTATTGACTCAATGAAATACACTGAACAGAATGGCAAGGATTAGGAAGTCACATCAGCAAAGAGTAAATGGCCAAAGTAAGAACTGCTTATACCACTCACAAGCTGCTTACTACATTTTAATCACCACAGTCTTAACATTACAACATATGGTAAAACATGATCTATAAAATCTTTGCTTTGTGTTGCAGTTAATTTATTATCATGGCATGGCTCTAAACAAGCAAGAGATCATTGTTTTCTTTTAATCATCACTTTTGATTGTTGTATCTAAATAGATGGTGTTGATGTCCTTAGTTTTTGTACCTAGATATTTCTCTTTTATGTCACTCAATAAGGCAGCACTCCCTAATAAGGCTAGCAATGTATGGTTTGTATTACTCTGGTAAATTTATATCCTGAAAAACACAGACTGCTTCTCATTTAAGGTAACAGGAACAGTGACTGCAAATATCCAAAATAGAGCTGATTTGTAGCACAGCCCTTGGATGCAGTGTACTCTGGTTTATGGGAAGTATCTGGCCACAGACACTTCTGGCCACAGCATACCTCCCTAGCTACTTTTAAAATCAGAAAGCATCAGAACCACCTCCCCTTCACAGTAGCTTCTATTCAGGCTCTCAGCCAGGAACTTCAGCATTGACATCCACACTCTTTCCCCTTTTCCTCATCTATAAGTCCCATGTGCCCTTCTCCATTGCTGGTCCAGCAGACCACCTGTAGTGGAGGAATCCTGGTTCCTTCCTTGGTATGTGGGTTTTTTTTTTCTTTTTTCCTAGTTTTATTGACATATAATTGACATATAATATTGTATTAGTTTAAGCTGTACATCATAATGATTTGATACATGTATATAATGCAAAATAATTAGCAAATAAGTGTAGTTTGCATTCATCACTCACATAGTTACAAAGTTTTTTTTTCTTGTGATGAGGGCTTTTGAGATTTGCTGTATTAGCAACCAGTGTACAATACAGCATTGTTAACTATACCAGGCTGTACATTGTACCTCCAGAACTTATGACTACACGTTTGTACCTTTTGACCACCTTTATTCATTTCCCCCACCACTTGTTTTATAGAAAAACAAAACTATAGAAATTATAAAACCCAGGAAGGAAAGTGAATTCACTGTGGCCTAAATTAAGTTATTTGTGAAACGTTTGACTTTGGATTCAAAATTGGAAAATGGGATGTACCATTATCTCAAGGATATCCTCATTAGCAAGTACTGCTATGGGCCACCGAATAGTGCTAATGAGACCTGAGTGGTGGATTTGAATCCACTTGGAAATTTCCTACTCTCCGTTCCATGTCTCCAGGACACGTTGTTCTCTCTAGTTTTCTGATTTTAAGATGCAAAATATTGATAATCAGGGAGCTTAAAGTGGAGAATTTTTCATAAAATCACCAATGAAGTATTACTGGAGTCATAAATTTTATCTTTATACAGGACATTTTTCTATAACCATGTTAAAGACTAAGTATATATGGTGGCAATTTTCATTTTTATTTCTATTTTTCCCCAATACTGTATTTAACTCTTCTGATCTTTCTTACCATCTTTATGACTGTGAAATAATGCAATTCTGGTAAGATCCATGGTGAAACCAGCCAGGGTAATTACATCAGTGTTGTCACAGTATAATTTACCCTGTGTGTGTTTTCTGTGGTGTATATTAAATCTAGGAAGGTCTATTACTATAGGGCACTAAACTTTCCATCAGTAGAGCATTCCTAAATAGTTATCTAGGGGAAAAATAATAAAGCAGTCATGTGGTCAAACATATTTAGGAAGTGGTGTGTACTCTACCCCCTACTGGAAGGTATGCGATACACATATTTATATTTAAGGTGGTTGTTAAGTGCTGCAGTAAAGAAATCTGTTTCACATAATTTAACCCAGTGTTTTCCATGACAACTTTTTAATATTGTTTTCAGTAATGTCTACTGATGTATTTTGGAATTAGTGTTCTGCAGAGGACCCTTTGCAATAAACTGTCCTGTAGAGTTATTTCAAGGTAACTGGCAGTTTGAGAAATCAGTAATGGCAACCATTTCTGAAATCGTCTGGAAGAAAGAAAACACATCATCCCATCCTTGAGGAGGGTAACCCTTCTCAGGAGGTTTGACTGTTTATTCCTACGTAAACCAGGAGATAAAAGATGAGTTTGTGTTCCATCTCTGACACAAATCAACTGTGAGAACTGGGACAAATTATTTAACTCCTCTAAACTAGATGGTCCTAATCTCTAAATTGGATATAGTGATTGCTGAAACATGTACTTAACATATCTGTTGAGAAAACACTTCATAAAATGAAAGAACTATGTAACAAAAAGAATTGACATCAGATCAACACCCTTAGAATTATCCCTTGAAGGCTATCCAACTTGAAAGCCATTAATCTATGAACATTTCTCAGTGTTCTCAAAATTCATTTTAAAACATATGTTTCTTGTCCCTAGAAAAACAAAAACAAAAAACTGTTGGCTTTACAAATGTTTTGAGCAAAATTCATTTACCTCAATAGTATAGTGTGATGCAACAAACCAAAAGATATTTTCCCTGCAACATTTGAGATCTGAAATCATTCCATAGCCTGTGTTTTTTACAGCATACAGCTGTGTCCACAGACACACCTGGGCCAGCATGCTTCCAGCCTCTGATAGACCAGCTAACTAGACCTGGATCTGGAGTTGAGACCTGGATCTGACAACTGTGGGAATAACAGGGGACATTGGTCACGGTGATTCTATTTTTGCCACTTAAAATGGTGGCCTCCCTCTCTGTTTAGATGCTCAGACTAATTGGATAAATTCAATATTTATTTAAAGGAAGACATTTTTCAAACATGACATAGAAGTCCATCTGAAATATTTCTTATTCCCACCAATAATTGAGAATAGATGTCTGAAATGGTTCAGGTGCCTCTTCCTTCTGTAAGATGCATCCGTTTTGGTTCTGTGTTCTTATTTCCACAACTCTCATGCTTTAACACAACTGTACATACTCACTTCGGAGTTTTCATTAGAGACATTCAATCAGGAGAATTTGACTCATCAAAAAATTGAGTATTTCCAAAGACCCCATTGCCCTGAAGCATCACTGAAGGCCATGGGTGCTGGGTCCATTCATGCTGGAGTCATTGAAGGGAGCATACTCGTTTCACTGCTTTTGTATGTGTAGGGGGGTGTACAGTTCACAGATTTTATTGATTTTTCAGGACTCAGGTGCCTGAAAATACAACACACCTCAGTGAGCTCAGTACACAGTAGGGGTGGAAGAAAGCAGTTCCCTGAGTCACAGATTTGGCTGCTCTGTTGCAGGGATTTGGTGGGTGGCCTCAGATGGGTGAATGCAGCTTTCTTTGTGTGTTATCTCAGACTTAATGTGGGGGAAACATTTTAGCATGCATCAGCGTTTTGAGGCATTTCCAATTCAAGAATTATAGGCCAGTAGCTGAGAGCAATTCTAATGAACGGTTAGAAAAATGTTTAGCTTGTGTCCTGGCACTAACCCTCTACAAATTCACTAAACACTGAAAGAGAGTCTATGTTTAATTAATTGATGGGATGGAATGAATAAACCCCAGGCAAAATCAAGTTAAAAGAGACTGAGATTCCTTTACACATTTAACAGACATTTATTCGGCACGCATTGTGCAATATGCTAATTTCTGGGACTGCAAAGATGGGTAACACATCGACATGGCCATAAAGAACTGCAGAGTCCAGTGGGGGAAGCAGCCTTGTAAACAGACCGTGACAGTGCAGTGAAGGAAGTGCTCAGGGAATAGATGCCCTGGAGCATGGAGGGAGGGTGAGCTGCCTCTGACCAACCACGGCAGAGGGAAGAGGCACACGGGGAGGGCAGGCAGGCAGAAGGAATCGTTTATGCAGACTCATGACATGTTCACTGAAGCACAAGATGATGAAAAGAAATGGTAGGAAATCTCAAATTTAGTTTTAATATTGGCAAAGGATTGCTCTTAGAGTACTGTCTCATTATTAGAGCTAATTATTTGAGAACACAATATTTAAATGTTTAGGCCTATGTCTAGGGTTTGGCTTAAAATAGAATGTCTGCCTTAAAGATGAAGATATCTGTGCTGCTCTCAGCCTCCCCATCAAACTTGGAATAAAACGCAAAATCCTCTCATGACCTGTATGCTCTTTAGTTCAGGCTGCTGTAACAAAATACCATAGACTGGGTGTCTTATCAGCAACAGGAATTTATTTCTCGCAGTTCTGGAGGCTAGAAGTCTAAGGTCAGGGTGCCAGCATGGCCAGGTTCTGGTGAGAGTCTTCTGGGTTGCAGATGTCCATCTTCTCCTTGGATCCTCTCATGGTGGAGGACAGAGACAAGAAGGAAGCTCTCTCATGTCTCTTCTTCTAAGGGCACTAACCTCATTACTGAGTACTCCACCCTCATAAACTCCCCAAAGCCCTCCTCCTAATGTCATCATATTGGGGATTAAGATTTCAACATATGAATTTGGGGTTGATGCATTCAGTTCATAACAACCCCCTCATCTCTTTCC
>NW_006791661.1:325402-372965 GCF_000442215.2 Lipotes vexillifer
CCTCTTTCCTTTCCCTACTTCCTTGCTGCCTTGCTGTGCTTCCAGCCACCCCAACTTTCTTGGTTTTCCTGTCTCTCTTTGCATTTGCTGCTCACTCTGTCTAGGACATGTGTCCTCCATTTGTTTGCATACCTTACTCTTTCATGGTGTCATTCACCTCTTGGCTCAGGTGTCACCTTTGGAAGGCCTCTACTCATTGGTTTCTCCAAAGATCATCCCCCATTCATCCTTAACCCTTGTTCTTTAGAGAGCTATCACTACTCGGCATTACGTAATATGTCAATTTATATTCTTCACATTTGGATTGAATTGGGGTTGCTCCAAAGATGTGACCATCTCCTAACACTGGGGAAACTATGAATGTAACCTTATTTGGAAAAAGGATCTTTGAGGTTAGGATCTTGGGATGAAATCATCCTGGGGTTTAGGGTGGGCCCTAAGTCCAATGACAAGTGTCTTTATAAGAGAAGAGAAAGGGAGAAGGTAGAACTTTTTATTTTTTGGTAGAACTTTTGACTCTCTCGTCCTATACTAACAATGATGGTAATAATGACAAAGGCTAATATTAATACACAAGGAAATTTGCTTTCATTTTCTACTTTAATGCTCATAACAACTACATGAGATGGTGAATTATTATGATCCCATTTTATAACTGACTAAATTAAAGCTCAAAAAATCTCAATAACATGCCCCGAGATCACGTAACTACTAAGGTGCTTCCTCAAGCAGAATAGGGGTCTCAGGTGGCACACCTGCATCTCTGAAACCCCAACTCTGTCTCTATGTTCCTTGTAGAGTATTGCCTTCTAGCATTGGCATTAGTCCTAGGAAAAAGAAACAAACTTCCGTGAAGGTGTAAGATATGCACATATTACAATAGGTATTTTCATATACATTATCTCAATTCATACCTCTCCACACTTCTGCAAGGCTGCTATTGTTGGCTTCAGTTTACAGATATGCTAGTGGAGATTAGCAAAAAGCTTGAGAGAGATGGATGGCATTTTGAAGTTGCTATGGTTGACTCAAGTTCCTGATGTTTCCATAGTAAGCAACTTTCAGACTACGCACACCTGTGCCCAGAACAAGTTATTTCAACTCTTTTTGCCCCATTTTGAGCTTCCAGGGGTTTCCTACAATTCTACAAGTATGCTGCATTGATTAGCCTTTTTCATCAGTGTTCTCTGCCCTTGTAAGAAAGATTTTATTTTTTCCCGTCAGTCACCACCTAGTGCTTATTCCCCAGGAGGCTGAGCTTCTTGCTGCTTTCTTTTCTCAGGACAGCTGAGTAGGATGTGAGCTAGGACGTTGAAAATTCACCTTTGGTGTTTCAGAGGTTCTTCAACATCCTACTCTAACTTAGCAAAAACTTTGTTTTGATTGTATATTTTGTTCCCACATCCCCTTTATTTTCTGACTCTGCTTCATAGCTTTGTGAACCCCAGGAGGCCTGGGAATAGTGCTCCACAGCAAGATAAGCTACTCTAAGGAAAGGTCAGTCTGCCAAGAGAAGCCTAAAAAACGAGATATTTAAAAAATAAGCTATGCTGCGGCAAATAGAGATAACACTCTGTCCTCCACATCCTTCTCAACCTCTAACCCTTTTGAAAATAAAAGTATTCACAGACCTAGAGACTTTCAAACTCCACGGTTATATCCGATCAGCGTATGGGCAAGAAATATTCCATAGGTAGGGATTTCTTATAACTTCATAATAACAAAAGAAAATAGCAAAGTGATCTCTGCACACTATTTATTCAATCTTGGAATGATCGATTTTTAGATGCTTAAAATAGCTCCTCTAATGCAAGATTGGTAAATGACCTCAATCCACTAAGTTGACTTCAAAGGAAAAAGACTAATGTCTTTTACTAGTACTTTTTTTTTGCAGATTAATCCTATACCTGCATTTCTGTTATATCCAGTAATAGCCTAACTTAATTTAATCAGCACTTTGCAGGATCTTGTGTTTGTGGTTTGAAGGAATTATCAATAAATGGTAAGATTAGAAGCTTGTTTTTCTTCAAATGAATGGAATTTTGGAAACTAAGTAATTAATTGACCTTTTCCTAATCACATGATTCAATAATATAATTTTACCACATGAATTCCATACTTACTAGTTGTAAAAATAAGAATGCTTATATTTTGCAACAAATAGGCATTTAATAAAGCTCTCCCCTATCTTTCTCAATCTATACAATAACCCAGTGATCATCTAGAACTGGACAGACAAGCCATTTGAACTTGCCTGGAGTACCTGAATACTTTAACTGTATTGAAGTATCTCTTAACTGAAATCTTTTGTCACAATCCAGTATTTCTTCCGTTCTCCATTTTGACTGCTACATCTGTTCTTCAAAGATTAATTGCCATTTATGGAGGAAGGAAGACAAAAAATTCTAGGGCCAGTGAAAGGAACTAAGGTATAAAGACCCAAGGTGTGCCAGGCAAGGCTAGATATCTTGTATATACTATTTAATCCTCATGAAATAGCCTACTGTTTCACCAAGAGAGGAATTGAGAGCTCTAAAAGCTCCACAATTAATAGCTTTTGGCAGAATTATATCCTTTCCATTGAAAGAATAATAATTAATTTTTTATCAGGCTGTCAAGGATGCTTAGTCTTTTGGTAACAGTTCACAGCACTAAGACACATTGGACTGTCACATTTCTATGAACTGTAGCCAACTCCAAAGATCATTTAATAATTCAGCATGGAAAGTTCTTAGTATCATAATGGCAAGGCAGTGTGAGACTGGCTATGGATTTGGTACAGGTAGAAATTATAATTATTCAATATGGGAAGATTTATCATTAAAAGCTAGGAGAATCAAAGAGTTCTATCATTTGCCTCATTGCATTACTCTTGAAAAAGCTAAGTGTGTTTCTGTTTTCCAAATATAATCATGCCCTTATGAAAAATTTTCAGAGTTTGAAGTGAAGTAACAGCATTTTTCAGTTTTGTATAACAATTAAAGGATACATTTTTATACACAGCAGTTTACTCATAAATACACTTATTTGTATATATCATATATATATGATAATAATGGCTCATGTTTTCTGTCTTTTTGTTTGTATTATTTCTGTTTCTTAACATTTTCAAGAATGTAATTGGGTTATAAAACTATCTGAATATGCAGTGAATGACCATAAATGACCCTCTAAAGCATTTTAATTTATTTTTAACAAATTTCTTTATTGAAGTATAGTTGATACACAATGTTGTGTTAGTCTCTGGTGTACAGCAAAGTGATTCAGTTATACATATGGATATTCTTTTCCACATTATTTCCATTATGGTTTGTTACAAGATATTGAATATAGTTCCCTGTGTTATACAATAGGATCTTGTTGCATTTTAAAGTGTGCTAATGCATCTGGCTATGGAAGGGGACAGAGGAGGGAGTCTTTGGTACTAGACATAGCACTGTGGGTTTCTGGCTCAGAAAGACTGAGAACTGTATTGTCTTTTTAAAAGTTTTGTTTATGGTGTACTTTCACAAAGTTTCTCTGTCAAAAATCATAATCAATCAATAAATTCAGGACATAGCTCTCCTGGACTCTCCATTATGCCAAAAGTCATTTACCATGTAGGCAACTGTATACATCATTATTTTTCCATTGGAATTTGTAAGAATACGTGTCTGGGATCATGTCTGTGGGGAGGGGTGTTAAGTGGTCAAGAATTTTGAACCATCAGGGATAGATGGGCTTTAAGGAATTGTGTGAAATGAGCAGTTACTGTAACAGAAAAGTGGGATATTTTATTTTTTGGTTTTTTTAATTTAAATTTATTTATTTTATTGATGTGTAGTTAATGTACAATATTGTATGTTACAGGTGTACAATACAGTGATTCATAATTTTTCAAGGTTATACTGCATTTATAGTTATTATGTAACATTGGGTATATTCCCTGTGCTATACAATACATCCTTGTAGCTTGTTTTATACATAATAGTTTGTACCTCTTAACATCCTACCCCTGTACTGCCCCTCCCTCATTCCTGTCCCCACTGGTCACCACTTGTTTGTTCTCTGTATCCGTGGGTCTGCTTCTGTTTTTGTTTTATTCACTAGTTTGTTGTATTTTTTATATTCCACATATAAGTGATACATACAGTATTTTTGTCTGTCTGACTTACTTCATTTAGCATAATGTGGAGAGGACTTTCATTTATAGGGAAGATGTTAGCTATACTGAGGGACACTCACCACCCATTCTGCAATGAGGCCTCATGACAGATGTATAATCAGAGTTTCCATGGTCAATTATTAGGGTTCATGCATCTGCCCTTACTCAGCCACAGAAAATGTGGATTTAAAAGTGTTTTTAACAATGCGTGAATAGGTTCATTGAGGGAGAAGAGAGGTTAGAGACAGATAAACTAGTGAAGGCAAATTTTCAGGGAGGTTATGGAATTGAATTTAGCATTTTCTCATGCACGGTAGTCTTCCAATTTGTTTTGAGAATGGGATTTACAGTAGGCATCTCAGATGAGGAAAGTGGCTTCTTCCAGTGTTCATTATTAATTTAATTAACACTCTTGGGCTGATCACATTTTCTGGCACTTACTTCAAATGTTAGTCTTCGCTGTCATCTAGCTAGCAGTTAACTCCTTTCTGCCGTTGGCTGTGCAGGAAGGGAGAACTTACGTGTATTCTTTCTAAACATGTCTGTGATTGGCTGTGACCTTGAAAACCTTGTAAAGAGATCCATGAAAAAAATTACAAGACTGTTTTGTGAGCAATCTCTCTTCCTGCAGAGTTTTCTCACAGTGATGGGTTTAAGGAAATGTAGGCACTAAAACACTGTGAATTTCAATCAGTGAAGATGGATGCCTGCCATTAGGAAGTGAGCTGTTGTAGCTGGACATTATCTAATGTGTGGTTAACTTGCCTTTATTGAAATAAATCCAGCCAAATAGATCTGCCTATAATTTAGGGACCCACAGATCCTTTGAGGTCATCTAGCTCAGCTCCCAGATGTAATAGATGAGCAAAGAGAGCTCCATGGGGACACTGCTCATGTGTCCAGGTTCTTGCTGGAATCCTGATGTACAGAAGCCCATTTCATTTAGGACTTTCTCCCCATAAGGGGAGAAGTTCCTGTGTTCAAATCCAGGCTCTATTTTTAGTTTTTTAAGGAACCTCCATACTGTTCTCCATAGTGGCTGTATCAATTCACATTCCCCCCAGCAGTGCAAGAGTGTTGCCTTTTCTCCACATCCTCTCCAGCATTTATTGTATGTAGATTTTTTGATGATGGCCATTCTGACTGGTGTGAGCTGATAACTCATTGAAGTTTTGATTTGCATTTCTCTAATGATTAGTGATGTTGAGCATCCTTTCATGTGTTTGTTGGCAATCTGTATATCTTCTTTGGAGAATGTCTAGGTCTTCTGCCCGTTTTTTGGATTGGGTTGTTTTTTTTTTTTTTTTGTATTGAGCTGCATGAGCTGCTTGTAAATTTTGGAGATTAATCCTTTGTCAGTTGCTTCATTTGCAAATATTTTCTCCCATTCTGAGGGTTGTCTTTTCGTCTTGTTTAACTGCTTGAGCAAGTCACTTAACTTCTTTATGCTTCAGTTTCTCATCAATAATATGGAGGTAATACTAATATATAAGGCATTTCACTTTTGTGAGGAGTAAAATGAGTTACTCTGTGTCTGGCAAATAGTAAACATCATAAAATTGTGGCTCTTTTGGTGCTTGTGATTAGCATCTGGTATTGGAAGAAAGAACATATTGCATTACATTTCTCTAGATCATTGGTTTTCAGCTGGGGGTAATTTTGTCCCCAGGGAATATCTGGCCATGTATGAAGAAATCTTGGGTTGTCACAGATTCAGGTTAGAGGGTGTTTCTGGTATCTAATATGTAGAAGCCAGGGATGCTGCTGAACATCTTATAATGAGCAAGTCAGCCCACACAACAAAGAATTACCCAGCCCCAAATGTCCACAGTGCTGAGGTTGAGAAACAGTGCTCTAGGTTTAAAAATATAACAATTTGAATCTAGAATATGAATTAAAATTGAGTTTAAAAAGAAAAATGATGGTGCCTCAATAATAATTTTGTAAGTGGGGAAGGGTTTCCTAGTTTCAGCCACGTCATTGCATATGTGCTGTCCCTACTGGTGAAGAACTATGTGTAAGACAGTCCTTTACTCATTGCCAACCCTCCTTATTCTGCTCCAGCAATTGGTTGTAATGATTTCAGCAATTTGAAACCATCCAATTTTTTTTAGATACAGAAGTTGGTAAGAATGTATACATTTTCAGCACTTTACATATTTATCATTCACTTGGATTATGTGGTGTTGCCACTCACTGTCTTTGATTTCAGAGTGAGTAGGAAATCCTATGGTCAGAAGTCTTTATAGACAATGATGTGCTTTTACAACTGTTGAAGTAGAAGAAGGCTTTCCCATTCATTTAAATTTATTTCAGCAGTGCTTTTGAAGTGTTCTTTCTGCCCCAGTATTCCTGTTTTTCTTTTGATGTTATTTTGATGCAAGGGGGACAGTTGTGACCTTGATGTGACTTAAAAGTATTTTTCTCATATTTATGAAAATCAAACATCTCACAAAATTAGATGTTATATATATTTGGAATATTTAGAAGGTCATAGCCTTCTCAAAAGGCCGTTTTCTGCATATGCCTATGTTTATAGAGTTATAAGATCCCTTTAAAATCATGAATAAGCAGGAGGCTACAGTGGCTGATAGTCCAACAAGGAAAAATAACACTTGCAGCTGCACTGCTGTTACATTTCACTGTGAGCAGTATTATTATATAAGGACCTCTTTAAATTATAAATTTTAGCATAAAATTATCTACCAAAGAGAGTAGTTTTATAAGTGTGATACACTGTTAAGAAAACACTGCATATATACATAGGCATGTGCTATATATATATGTATGTATGTATATGTATATGTATGTATATATATGTGTATATATATATATATATATATAGAGAGAGAGAGAGAGAGAGAATATAAATATGTATATATTTAACTGAATCAGATTTAAATCAAAATCTGTATCTCTAGATTTTTTTCCTCCCTTTCTCTTTTCTATTAGTCAGCTCTTGCTAGAGCAATGCTGTGTAACAAACCATTCCAAATTCAATAGGCTTGCAACAGCAAGTATTTGTCTTCAAATTTACAGATCTGTAGGTGACTCTGGTTTAGTGGATCGAGACCAGGTTCAACTGGGAGGCTCAGCTGATCAGCAGGCTTTGTCAGTTCTGCTCCATATTTATGTGTTCTAGTGTGCAGTTTGAAGGGGTTTGGTTTTATCATAGTGGGTCACCAGAGCACGAGAGGCAAGCCAAACCTTAAATACATTTAAGGACTCTTGTTACGTCATATTCACTGGAGTTCTGTTGGCCAAAGCAAGACACATGGCCAAGCCCAACGTTAAGGAACTAAAAAGTGTATTTTTCCCATAGTGAGAAAGGAAGGGAGACTGGAGTAGATATTTGCTCAAAAATATTTCCAGCTATCACACCTTCACCTTATTTCAGATAAGGGTAAGTTGTCTCTTTGTCCTGAAATTATGTTCTCTGCCTCCTTCTACCCCCAGAATTGAGGCCCGTTACCAGAAAAGCAAGCCCAGATCTGTGCAGAACCATTCAGCTAGACGTTCTATGTCACACATCTGTGTTTTCCCATGCTTATAATTATATGTTAATGTATGTGTGGATATGGTTAATTTGTTAGAGACAGTAATTTAATTATAGGCTCAAACATTCCAAGCATAAACAACTTAAGGAAGGAAGATATAAGAATGTCTCAGAACTTCAGATTTGGTACTAGCGTGAAATTTTGAAATGACATACCAATTAGGAGATGCAAATAACTTTTAAGAAAAAAACATTTTAGATGTTTCATATCTTCTCTTAGAATACATTAGCAAATCAGAGAGGAAAAAGCATATGCACAGTATTTGGGGTCATGGCAAGTCTGTTTCTCTATTTTTCTCTCTCTTCTGCTCTATTGAATTATCTCTGTCTCTTGCTCTCTCTCCGCCTTACTTCCTTAGCTTTATATGGACTAGGGTTCAAGCTCCCTGTGAAATCGTCAACCTTGATTCCTCTTGACTTGGACTGCATGTGAAATACGAAATCATTTTATCACAACAGAATGTGGTAGGCAGAATTCTAAGAATGGCTCTCAATGATCCTCCACCCTTGTATAATTCCCTCCTCTTCGAGTATGGGTAGACTCCTTCAATATTTTGAAATATCATTCGTGCAATTATATTATTACATATCAAAGGTGACCTTAAGATCAGGAGATTATCTGTGTGAGCCTAACCTAATCACACACTTCTCCAACTGGTGGCAGAAGAACAAGACAGAGAGATTCCAAGCATGAAAAGGATTCAATGTACTGTTGCCAATTTGAAGATCGAGGGCATCCTGTGAGAAGGAATGCAGGACAGCCTCTAGGAGAAAAGGGCAGCCTGAGGAGAGCCAGCAAAGAGAGGGGGACGTCAGACCGACAGCCACAAGGAACTGGATTCTTCCAGCAACCTTAATGAACTTGGATTTGATTAGTCCCTAGAACTTCCAGATAAGAGCCCAACCAGCTGATACTTGGATTCCAGCCTTCTGGGACCCTCAGTAGAGAACACAGTCAAGCCTGCCCAGACTTCTGATCTGCAGAACTGTGAAATAACGGATGGATAATGTTATCAGCTGCTAAGTTTTTGGTAATTTATTATGCAGTGATATAAAATAAATATGATGTCTCAAAACTTCTATATGTGTGTATATATGTGTATGTATGTGTGTGTGCGCATTTCTTACAAGCTGACTGTGTCAGTGGTACCCTCTTTATATGTCAAAGCTGACACATTAGCTCTGACAAGTCAAATTACATAAGCTTTGCTAGATCTCTATTTTCGAATTGGCCTTGGAGTTTACTTAAGTCATTTAATCTTACTATCATACAAAAGCAGATTTAGGTTTTGTGGGGTCTGGAGTTTATACAGTTTTATGACACCCTTTTAAGAAAAAGATTACATGATTAAAATAGAAAACTACGTGTAAAGTGGATATTTATTTAGGATGAGAAATTGTAAATTTCAAAATTATAAATTTTAAAAAGCTGACAAATTGCATAAATATGAAAAAGTAAAACAGTAACATACTTTTAAATATATTAACTGCTTTATGCACCTATGTAATATTTTTACATATGCCTGTTTGCATACTATTTGATGATTTTGCAATCTTCTTATAGACAGAATAGAAAGATAATTCAGGTTTACAGCAGAGTGGATAGATATTTATTTTTTATTATAAATAGGAAAGTTTCCTTTCACTTCATGACTCATTATTTGCAGTGTTGTTTTAATTTTTTGGAATATTGTCAAATAGACAGTAAAGTGTCTTCTGATTTTCTTTCATAAGTTGTAAAGTTTTGTGAGTTTTCAAACTTTAGTGTGCATTAATCTTAAATCATCATTGAATTGACAGTATTCATTACCAGTTTATCATCGATGCTTTCATTTTAGTAGTATATTAAGAGTTGTTATTTTCAACAATATCATTTTGTATCATTTCAACATGAAATTGAAATCTTTTTTCCAATGTATTTATTTGATCCATCATTTATTTCTCTTCTACTTAGATTATCAGTCCAAGAGCCTACTCATTACTTATAGTCAAAAGCCTACTCATTACTTCTAGTCAAAATAGATCTCTTCTACTAATGATTACTCCTTTTAGTGTAATCTGAGTTGTTGTTGTTTTTTGGTGTTACAATATGATTCTTCATGTCAGCATAATTTCTAAATTGATAGTTTCACTTTTCATTTTTATCACTTCTGTTTTACAATATCATTTTGTAATGACAATAAAGGTAATTTTATATACATCCTAGTCGAAAGTCTGTAATTTCTTGTTCTTGTATTGAAATGTGCTGTAACGTGTCTTTAAATTGTCATTTAAATGGCATATTTGGACTTTCTCAAGTTTTTGAATATTTTACAGGCTTGTTTTTATTTGAGTTTTTATCTCAAATCATTGGATATGTTTTTGATGCCTAAAATATCTTTGACCTCAAGTTGCAAGATGTAAGATTTGAACAGCTTTGTAAGGAGCAGTCCATCCTCTATCCATATACTGTCAGGGTTGGGGACTGTCCAAGACATTTATGGGTCACCTTTGGATCATGATACCAGGTGGGTTCTCACATTAGGTAGTAGTCACATCCGTGGAAGCCATTCCTACCCGAGGACAGCCATCCATAACTTGACTGTACATAAAAAAGGCTCATGAACCACATAAATAAACCTAAACTTTCCCTTAGCTGGATTCTAAAAATGCCCACGGTTCCTAAGTTTGAGAGACATGAGAGAAAGTGTGCCATAGAAAAGTTAGAGTGGATTTTTAGTTTTTTAAGGAAGCAAAGCAGAATGCCACCTTGCTCCAAGCCAGCTAGGAATGTGAATATCAGATGACTCAATTTTGGGGGTGCTTTCACATGCAAAAATCTGTAAGTGACCACCAGCACCATAAGTATCAATTTTGGGATTATAGGTAAATTTTAGCAAGTGGTCTCATTTACAAAAACAGAAACTGTGAATAATGAGAATCAACAGTATAACTTAATTGCATTTATGTATTACTTAATCATTCCTTCAACTATTCTGTGAATATTTATTGGGTTCCTCCCATGTGTTAGGAATTGGCCAGGTCCTGGAATGCAGGAGTTCAGAAAAAAATATCCTTGCCTTCATAAAATGGACAATTTAATACACATTAGAGAGAGCATTAGTTAAAATCCTTTCCTGTTCCATTGACAAAGTACATTTTGAACCACATGCAAATAATTTTGTACTTGGAAGCTTGGTGGTTCTAGAGTGTAAAAACTTTTCCATGATAACTTTGAGGAGAATTATCACTGTAAACTAAGGTTGCCCCTATGGGTAGAGCTATCCAATGTTCTTTAGTATTATATGGTTTTACCTTAGATCAGTGTTACCTAAATCTGTCTCTTCCATCAGAGATGCTAATCAGTGTTAAATTAACACAAAGAAAACAGAATCTTTGACTAATTTATTTTTGGAAACTCTGAGTTTAAGTTTCTTTTGATGCAGGGCTCTTCAACACCTTTATTCTGCTAAAGAACATCATGAATTTCCTGGAGAGTGATAGAGAATACAGTTTCTAACATTTATTTGATATCATATGATATTTGTCTTCCTCTGTCTCACTTAACTTCACTCAGTATGACAAGCTCTAGGTCCATCCATGTTGCTGCAGATGGCATTAGTTCATTCTTTTCATGGCTGAGTGATATTCCATTGTATATATATATATATATATATATATATATATAATATCTTCTTTATCCATTCCTCTGTTGATGGACATTTAGGTTGCTTCCATGTCATGGCTATTGTAAATAGTGCTTCAGTGAACATTGGGGTGCTTGTATCTTTTCAAATTATGGATTTCTTCAGATATATGCCCAAGAGTGGGAATGCTGGATCATGTGGTATCTCTATTTTTTAGTTTTTAAGGAACCTCCATGCTATTCTCCATAGTGGCTGTACCAGTTATGTGGAATCTAAAAAAACAAGGTACAAATAAACTTATCTATGAAACAGAAATAGAGTTACAGATGTAGAAAATAAACATGGTTACAAGTGGGTAGGGGAGACGGAGGGATAAATTGGAAGACTGGGAGTGACATATACACACTACTATATATAAAACAGATAACTAATAGGGACCTACTGTATAGCACAGGGAACTCTGCTCAAGACTCTGTAATGGCCTATGTGGGAAAATAATCTAAAAAAAGAGTGGATGGATATGTATAACAGATTCACTTTGCTGAACACCTGAAACGAACATAACATTGTAAATCAACTATACTCCAATAAAATGAAAAATAAAAAAATAAAATAAAAATTTTATGACCACAATAATTTTTTGTGAGGGAGGTCAGATGTGTAAAACCAGCTCCTTAAGACTTTGACACCCAAGATTTCCCTGAGCACTCTTTGAGGTAGGCAGATCTGGGGCTGTCATCCAGTTATTGTCCAGGTACCTCTCTTGTATCCCATGTGGAACACACTACCTCCAGGGTCTCCACGTCTACTTTTTTCTGTGTTCCAAGCTTCTCTTGATGCTTAATGCTTTGTTTACATCATATTTATATCAGAAGGGCCTTGATTTCTAGAGGGAACTTCTGACAGATGCTACAGATTCTTTCCGCAAGTTTAAACTTCTGATTATCCCTAATGAGAGAGCAGCCTCTCTCTTGAGCAAACGCACCTAATATGAGACTTCATGTCGAAGTATCAAAACTTTCAATTTTAGCTGTGGCTCATTGTTGGAAAAGTGCTGCTTAAATGCTGTGTACCTGTGAGGTTGTCTATTTTTGTTATTAAAGCTCATCATGTAGCAGTGTGATTTTACCTATAAAATGGAAGACTTCTTACCTTATTTAGCCATGTGCCTGTTCTATAAAAGCTGAAAACAAAAATCCTTCTCGTGATAACATGTGCCCTAGGATTTGCGCAAAGTATATTTGTGGAAGCCATGTGGTTCAGTGGAAAAAGCATTTACGCTTTCAAATCTGAAGACCTAGATAAGTTTAAGGCCCAGTATCTCTATTATAATAGTGTCTGGCTGTACACAAATTATTAAAATTTTGTGCACCTCAATTTTATCATATATAAATTGCAGAATGGCCAATAGGATTCTTTTATTTTTAAATCAACATCTCTAGTGGAGTATAATTGCTTTACATTGTTGTGTTAGTTTATGCTGTATAACAAAGTGAATCAGCTATACATATACTTATCCCCTCCCTCTTGCATCTCCCTCCCACCCTCCCTATCCCACCCCTCTAGGTGGTCACAAAACACTGAGCTGATCTCCCTGTGCTATGCAGCTGCTCCCCACTAGCTAGCTATTTTACATTTGGTAGTGTATACATGTCCATGCCAATCTCTCACTTTGTCCCAGCCTATCCTTCCCCCTTCCCATGTCCTTAAGTCCATTCTCTATGTCTCTGTTTTTATTCCAGTCCTGCCCCTATGTTCTTCAGAACCATTTTTCTTTTTTTAGATTCCATATATATGTGTTAGCACACAGAATTTGTTTTTCTCTTTCTGACTTACTTCACTCTGTATGACAGACTCAAGGTCCATCCACTTCACTACAAATAACTCAATTTTGTTTCTTTTTATGGCTGAGTAATATTCCACTGTATATACGTGCTACATCTTCTTTATCCATTCATCTGTCGATGGACACTTAGGTTGCTTCCATGTCCTTGCTATTGTAAATAAAGCTGCAATGAACATTGTGGTACATGACTCTTTTTGAGTTATGGTTTTCTCAGGGTATATGCCCAGTAGTGGGATTGTTGGGTCTTATGGTAGGTCTATTTTTAGTTTTTTAAGGAACCTCCATACTGTTCTCCATAGTGACTGTATCAATTTACATTCCCACCAACAGTGCAAGAGGGTTCCCTTTTCTCCACACCCTCTCCAGCATTTATTCTTTGTAGATTTTTTGATTATGGCCATTCTGACTGGTGTGAGGTGATACATCATTGTAATTTTGATTTGCATTTCTCTAATGATTAGTGATGTTGAGCATCCTTTCAAGTGTCTGTTGGCAATCTGTATATCTTCTTTGGAGAAATGTCTATTTAGGTCTTCTGCCCATTTTTGGATTGGGTTTTTTTTGTTTGTTTTGAGCTGCATGAGCTGCTTGTCTATTTTGGAGATTAATCCTTTGTCAGTTGCTTCATTTGCAAATATTTTCCCCCATTCTGAGGGTTGTCTTTTTATCTTGCTTATGGTTTCCTTTGCTGTGCAGAAGCTTTTAAGTTTCATTAGGTCCCATTTGTTTATTTTTCTTTTTATTTCCATTTGCCTAGGAGGTGGGTTAAAAAGGATCTTGCTGTGATTTATGTTGTGGAATGTTGTTCCTGTGTTTTCCTCTAAGAGTTTAATATTGTCCAGCCTTACATTTAGGTCTGTAATCCATTTTGAGTTCATTTTTGTGTATGGTGTTAGGAAGTGTTCTAATCTCATCCTTTTACATGTAGCTGTCCAGTTTTCCCAGCACCACTTATTGAAGAGGCTGTCTTTTCTCCATTGTATATTCTTGCCTCCTTCATCAAAGTTAAGGTGACCATATGTGTGTGGGTTTATCTCTGGGCTTTCTCTCCTGTTCCATTGATCTACATTTCTGTTTTAGTGCCAGTACCATACTGTCTTGATTACTGTAGCTTTGTAGTATAGTCTGACATCAGGGAGCCTGATTCCTCCAGCCCCATTTGTCGTTCTCAAGATTGCTATGGCTGTTCAGGGTCTTTTGTGTTTCCATACGAATTGTGAAATTTTTTGTTCTAGTTCTGTGGAAAATTGGTTGTTTGATAGGGATTGCATTGAATCTGTAAATTGCTTTGGGTAGTATAGTCATTTTCACAATGTTGATTCTTCCAATCCAAGAACATGGTATATCTCTTCATCTATTTGTATCATCTTTAATTTTTTTCATCAGTTTCTTACAGTTTTCTGCATACAGGTCTTTTGTCTCCTTAGGTAGATTTATTCCTAGGTATTTTATTCTTTTTGTTGCAGTGGTATATGGGAGTGTTTCCTTAATTCGTCTTTCAGATTTTTCATCTTTAGTGTACAGGAATGCAAGAGATTTCTGTGCATTAATTTTGTATCCTGCTACTTTACCAAATTCATTGATTAGTTCTAGCAGATTTTTGGTAGCATCTTTAGAATTCTCTGTGTATGCCAATAGGATTCTTAAAAAGCATGTGGAAAGGTGTCTGGTACAACATCTGAAACAGAATAAGCCCTCAGTGAATGTTAGCTCAATTCAGATATTAATATATCAGTGGTCTTTTCATTTTTATAAGGTATTACATAAATTTATAAACAAAGTCATGGAGCATTATGCACAGTTAAAAAAATTCCTGATTTACAACACCAAGGAAACCAGTATTAAGAATTTGAAGAACCCCTGGAATTCACTCATTATTCTTGTTCCCCCTTGTTCCATCCACCCTCTTTCCCTGCCTTCCTCCTTCCTCCCTCCCTCCCTCCCTTCCTTTCTTCTCTTCCTCCCTCCCTCTCTCTACTTCTCTCTCTTCCCTCCCTCTCTCCCTTCCATTCTCTAAATGGAGCATTGTCTGCTGATTCTTTTAATTTAGGAAGAATTGCATTTTATAAAGACACCTTATAAAAGGTGGTCCCCAAGTTTGACAAAAGACACTTTAACTGATGTGATGGTAGAAGTTAAACTAGAAAGCATGGGAGGCCCACTGCATTTGGGGGAGTCCCAATTACTGTTTTCATGCATTGGATGGATTGTAAAAGCTCTGTGTTTTCCAATGAACATCATAGTTTTATGATAATGGTTTTGGTCCTGCCACATTCACACAGGGCACACACTGGCATTGTAGAAGCTTGAGTGACAGTGTGCCTAGCTCAGTGCTGGGACACAAGGCTTGATAAATACAGCATGTAATATGTGCTCTGTGTGGAGAGTGTGTTTATACCTGTGCATTTTATTATATTGCAGGAAAACACAAGTACAAGGCATAACATATTGGAGAGAGAAGGAAATACTAGGACTTCTACTATGTAAGTGGCAGTTTTGGGAGATGAGGAGTAATTAGGAAGAGAGAAAAAGAATAATAGTCTGGAGTTTCCCTGGTGGCACAGTGGTTAAGAATCTGCCTGCGAATGTAGAGGACATGGGTTCGAGCCCTGGTCTGAGAAGATCCCACATGCTGTGGAGCAACTAAGCCCGTGCGCCACCACTACTGAGCCTGCCCTCTCGAGCTCATGAGCCACAACTACTGAAGCCCACATGCCTAGAGCCTGTGCTCTGAAATAAGAGAAGCCAATGAGAAGCCCATACATCTCAACGAAGAGTAGCCCCCACTCCCCGCAGCTAGAGAAAGCTCACGTGCAGCAACAAAGACCCAACGCAGCCATAAACAAATAAATAAACAAATAAATAAAATAATAAATTAAAAAAATAATAATGGTCTGTGGCTGTTTAGAAGAGACATGGTAGGCTAGAGCTAAAAGGAAGTGGAACTTGTTTGCCTTCCTCCTGTATACCTGCAGGCACAGAACAGATATGGACCTCAGAAGCCAGGCTCATATTCCCACTGGTCCATACTCTCAACACTGAGCATGGTGCCTTGCCCATAGTAGGTGGACATTTAGGAATGACATATTCATTTCCTAGGGCTGCTGTAACGAAGTACCACAAACTGGGCAGCTTAAAACAACAGAAATGTATTATATCACAGTTCTGGAGGCTAGAAATCCAAAATCAAGGTGTTGGCAGGGCTGTACTGCCTCTGAAGGCTCTAGGGAAGAATCTTTCCTTGCCTCTTCTACCTTCTTGTGGTTGAGGGCAATTCCTGTCATTCTTTGACTTATGAATGCATCACTCCAATCTCTGCCTCTGTCTTCTTATGGTCCTTTTTTGTTTCTGTTTTTGTGTCCAAATATCCCTCTTCCTATAAGGACTTCAGTCTTACTAGATCTAGAGCCTACTCTAAACAAGCATGACCTGATCTTAACTTGATTACATATATAAAGACCCTATTTCCAAATAAGGTCACATTAACAGGTTCTGGGTAGACGTGACATTTTTAGGCAACACTCTTCAACCCAGTAGAGATAGTGATTTTTTTGTTTGTTTCTTCAGCATGCCAAAAGCTGTGCCAAACACACAAAAATTGATAAGCTTCTGTGCTTTAGAATATAAATGATTAAAATTTTGCTACTGCTCTTTCAGTACCGTGAACTATAAAGCATAAGCAATGTTCAGTGGTGTGCAGCACTGTCCATAAGCTGCTGTTAGGCACCACATTAAAAGCATCCTTCAACAGTATACTATCCACTGAACTTTGTCTAAAATACAAATTCAAAAATGACAACAGGGCTTCCCTGGTGGCGCAGTGGTTGAGAGTCTGCCTGCCGATGCAGGGGACGCGGTTCGTGCCCCGGTCCGGGAAGATCCCACGTGCTGCGGAGCGGCTGGGCCCGTGAGCTATGGCCGCTGAGCCTGCGCGTCCGGAGCCTGTGCTCCACAATGGGAGAGACCACAACAGTTAGAGGCCCGTGTACCGCAAAAAAAAAAAAAAAAAAAAAAAAAAATTGAAAAAAAAAAAATTGTGGAGAGGGTGGGGTAAACGCGGTTCGTGCCCCGGTCCGGGAAGATCCCACGTGCTGCGGAGCGGCTGGGCCCGTGAGCTATGGCCGCTGAGCCTGCGCGTCCGGAGCCTGTGCTCCACAATGGGAGAGACCACAACAGTTAGAGGCCCGTGTACCGCAAAAAAAAAAAAAAAAAAAAAAAAGTGACAACAGAAGTTTTGAGTAGTGTTTACAGTGGCCAGAACCTTGATCTACTGCAGAGTTTGGGGAATAAAAGATTATCTGAAATATCTATTACAATTTAATCCTCATTGAGTGGTGCCCAGAGCAGACCCTGATTCTTCACTAAATGGATATGGAGTGTGACCCGGGGGAAATGAGACTGTTGTGTGACTTTATAGAAATTCTCTCTCATTACTATATGGCCGCAGTATACTTTCATAGTTGTTTTCTTTAAGTGGTACATATTTGAGGGGAAGAAATGGAAGTAACATGGTATAGCAGAAGATAACATAGATTTTGCATTGGGTATAGTAGGACTTCACATCCAGTGCCGAGAGTTATTAACTTTGAATAAATTATTTATCCTCTTTTTGTTTTGTTTGCTTTATTTTTAATATGAAGACAGTGATATTCTCTCATTGGAGAGTTGTGCAGATTAAATAAAGTAATAACAGTAGGTTCATAGAGAGCATTCTGTTCTTTCACCTCTTGCTTATTTGTTGTCATTTGTTGAAATGAAATGTAAAATACAAAGTAGAACAGACAAAACTATACTAAGAAAACAGAATTAGCAAATGCAGCTATACATCAGAATCTGTATAGCATGTTAACTTATAACATTGCCTAGCTAGCTTGCAAAATCTCAAATATTCAGCCTCAGCAGGGCACCAGCTGGGCCCATGGGTGTTAACATTTATGCTCTGTTAGCCCAGTTTTCTCTTCTTGACTTCTGGAAGTAAATGATGCATCCAGGAGCCAATGAAACCTCCCCACCTGAGCCTTCCTTGCTCTCATAGTGCCTAATTTGCATGAGCTTGTATGGGTGAGATGCCCAGGAGTCACTGTCAGGCAGATTAAGGAAAGCCCATGGCACCATCACTGGCCCTAATCACTATTCCAGCAGATTGATAAAGACAAAGGCTAAGATTCAATGAGGGAGAGTATTTGGAGACTTTGGCGTACTAGCTCCAAAGAGCCAGAATAAGGAATAAGGTAGGATCAGAGAATAGATGACCCCAGGGATTGCTAATTTAGATAGTGCATAGGCTTATCTTTGAAAAATTCTAGAATAAAAGAGAAAATAATATATAGCAGAGAATGAGGAACCCAAAGATTGGACTATATCCCCGAAAGTAACAGCAAAAAGTGTTGAGCACATTTTGTTTCTCCAGCCAGCTCATATGGAAGTATAATTTTTAAACATAGGGTTAATGCAATGAAGGGGCTTCTCAAATCTCTGCAGAAATTAAGTAGGCTGTTTTAGAAAAATAGAGTCTAGAATTCCTACAAATAATATGACATTTTCACTCTATTTCACTCTATTTGTCCTAGCTACCTGAGGTCATGATGCTTTACAGAAAGGAGGGATTGGCAAAAATGACAGAAAAAATGTGATCCGTATAAAATCTAGCAGTGATGGTTTAGCACATTCAAAGGAAAAGAGAACTTTGAGATTGTAGACTCTGGGTCTTAGTTGGAAGTATTCTCAGAATAGTGAAACACACCTTTCTAGTTTTCATGGTTCATTGGAAATACACCTTGAAACTGCCTTATTTTACTCTTACAATGAAGTTCGCAAGAATGAAATCTTCTAAGTAGACTCATCTAGTAATAGGAAGAACGCTGTGACCGAATCTTGTTTTAGAGCCAGTAGTATTCAATTTATTTTGTAATGCATTCTGTTTCACAGATTGAGATACGTTGTAAGTTACTAAGTTAGATTTCGGTTTTGTAAACCTCTTGAATGAAGCTTTGTCAGCCTGAGAGCTCTTTGAGAGCAAAACCTAATCATTTTCAACTTTGTAGCAACAACTGCTTCTTTATTAGAGTCTAACTTGGGATAAGTAATCAATACATTGGAATGGAATGAACTGGAATAGAGTGGAGTGGAATGTAAAGGAATAGAGTGGAATGCAATGGAAAGGGATGAAATGGATGGAATATGGAATGGAATGGAGTGAGTGGAAGCATAGCATTGGAGGCACCAGAGTTTTGACTTGGATCACCTCTGGATGAATTGATGACATCATGTCTCAGGGCCATAAAGATAAGGACCTGACTCGGGGATACTTCACTCAACTTCTGTCCTCATTTGTGACCCTGCCTACAGTTCAGCACCATACTGTACTAATCCTGAGTTGTCTCTGAGGTTGCAGATGGGAAATTGCTCAGTTGGCCCTCTGGTTCTCCTGGTCTGTGCTCTGTCAGGAAATGTGCTCTGGGATGAAAAACCCTACAGGCAGGCATTTAGTAGTCACTTTAACAGCCAGGGCACTTTGTAAAGCACTGTAAGAGCCGAAAATGAACAGGGAAGTTGCAGTTACCACTGGCACCATTCTATACCTGTCCACATTATTCCATAAAAAGGCACCATAATGTATCAATAGTTCTCAGGAGTATGAACTTAATGTCAGAATATCTGGTTTTTAATATAGGCTCTATCACCATAGCTGTGAACTCAGGCAACTTATTAAAGTTCATTGAACTTTATCTCCTCACCTGTAAAATGAGGATAACAGTACCTACATCAAAATGTTGTTAAAGTTAAATGAAAGTAAAATCCATATAAAGCCCTTAGCAGAATCCTTTTTCATGATAAATACTATATTAATGTTAGTAATATTTAAAGGACAAGTTGTTACTGATATGATATTCCAGTACACTTTATGGAGTCGAAAGACAATATACTACAAAATCACAAGCAATTTGTCTTCACAAAAATAGAGCTAACATTCTATACATGATTACTGTGAACACAGGACTCTGCTAAGTGCTTTACATGCATTTAGTCATTAATTTTCATAGATTCTATCCAGTAGGTATTATTCTCATTTTTATAGATGAGGAAACTGAGGCACAGAGATGGTAAATAGCTTACCTAGAGTCACATGTTTAGTGAGTGGCAAAGTTGTAATGCAAACTCAGCAGTTTAGAATCAAAGATCATACTCAGCTACTATTTTATACAATTGTGATGGTCATTTTTTTTTAATTGGCGTATAGTTGCTTTACAATGTTGTGTTAGTTTCTGCTGTACAACAAAGTGAATCAGCTATACGTTTACATATATCCCCTCCTTTTTGGATTTCCTTCCAATTTAGGTCACCACAGAGCACTGAGTAGAGTTCCTTGTGCCATATAGGTTATCATTAGCTATCTATTGAGTTAGACAAAATGTTTGTTTGGGTTTTTCCATAAGATGTTATGGAAAAACCCAAACAAACTTTTTGGCCAACCCAATATTTTGTACATTAAATAGAGTATATATGTCAGTCCCAACTTCCCAATTCATCCCGCCCCCTTTTCCCCCCTTGGTGTCCATATGTTCTTTGTTTTTTGCTTTTTCTATCTGTATTGCTATCCTACAAAATTTTACTATATATTTTAATTTTAATTAATATTTTTTACATCTTTATTGGAGTAGGATTGTTTTACAATGGTGTGTTAGTTTCTGCTTTATAACAAAGTGAATCAGTTATACATATACATATGTTCCCATATCTCTTCCCTCTTGCGTCTCCCTCCCTCCCACCATCCCTATCACACATCTCTAGGTGGTCACAAAGCACCGAGCTGATCTCCCTGTGCTATGCGGCTGCTTCCCACGTTTGGTAGTGTATATATGTCCGTGCTCCTCTCTCACTTGGTCACAGCTTACCCTTCCCCCTCCCCATATCCTCAAGTCCATTCTCTAGTAGGTCTGTGTCTTTATTCCTGTCTTACCCCTAGGTTCTTCATGACATTTTTTTCTTAAATTCCATATATATGTGTTAGCATATGGTATTTGTCTTTCTCTTTCTGACTTACTTCACTCTGTATGACAGACTCTAGGTCTATCTACCTCATTATAAATAGCTCAATTTCGTTTCTTTTTATGGCTGAGTAATATTCCATCGTATATATGTGCCACATCTTCTTTATCCATTCATTTGATGATGGACACTTAGGTTGTTTCCATCTCCAAGCTATTGTAAATAGAGCTGCAATGAACATTTTGGTACATGACTCTTTTTGAATTATGGTTTTCTCAGGGTATATGCCCAGTAGTGGGATTGCTGGGTCATATGGTAGTTCTATTTGTAGTTTTTTAAGGAACCTCCATACTGTTTTCCAGAGTCGCTGTATCAATTTACATTCCCACCAACAGTGCAAAGGGTTCCCTTTTCTCCACACCCTCCCCAGCATTTATTGTGTCTAGATTTTTTGATGATGGCCATTCTGACTGGTATGAGATATCTCATTGTAGTTTTGATTTGCAAAACTGTTTGTTTGTTGGCAGACTGTATATCTTCCTTGGAGAAATGTCTATTTAGGTCTTCTGCCCATTTTTGGATTGGGTTGTTTGTTTTTTTGTTATTGAGCTGCATGAGCTGCTTATAAATTTTTGAGATTAATCCTTTGTCAGTTGCTTCATTTGCAAATATTTTCACCCATTCTGAGGGCTGTCTTTTGGTCTTGTTTATGGTTTCCTTTGCTGTGCAAAGGCTTTGAAGTTTCATTAGGTCTCATTTGTTTTTTTTGTTTTTATTTCCATTTGCCTAGGAGGTGGGTCAAAAAGGATCTTGCTGTGATTTATGTCATAGAGTGTTCTGCCTATGTTTTCCTCTAAGAGTTTGATAGTTTCTGGCCTTACATTTAGGTCTTTAATCCATTTTGAGCTTATTTTTGTGTATGGTGTTAGGGAGTGATCTAATCTCATACTTTTACATGTACCTGTCCAGTTTTCCCAGCACCACTTATTGAAGAGGCTGTCCTTTCTCCACTGTACATTCCTGCCTCCTTTATCAAAGATAAGGTGACCATATGTGCGTGGGTTTATCTCTGGGCTTTCTATCCTGTTCCATTGATCTATCTTTCTGTTTTTGTGCCAGTACCATACTGTCTTGATTACTGTAGCTTTGTAGTATAGTCTGAAGTCAGGGAGCCTGATTCCTCCAGCTCCATTTTTTGTTCTCAAGATTGCTTTGGCTATTCGGGGTCTTTTGTGTTTCCATACAAATTGTGAAATTTTTTGTTCTAGTTCTGTGAAAAATGCCAGTGGTAGTTTGATAGGGATTGCATTGAATCTATAGATTGCTTTGGGTAGTAGAGTCATTTTCACAATGTTGATTCTTCCAATCCAAGAACATGGTATATCTCTCCATCTGTTTGTATCATCTTTAATTTCTTTCATCAGTGTCTTATAATTTTCTGCATACAGGTCTTTTGTCTCCTTAGGTAGGTTTATTCCTAGATATTTTATTCTTTTTGTTGCAATGGTAAATGGGAGTGTTTTCTTGATTTCACTTTCAGATTTTTCATCATTAGTGTATAGGAATGCCAGAGATTTCTGTGCATTAATTTTGTATCCTGCTACTTTACCAAATTCATTGATTAGCTCTAGTAGTTTTCTGGTAGCATCTTTAGGATTCTCTATGTATAGTATCATGTCATCTGCAAACAGTGACAGCTTTACTTCTTCTTTTCCGATTTGGATTCCTTTTATTTCCTTTTCTTCTCTGATTGCTGTGGCTAAAACTTCCAAAACTATGTTGAATAAGAGTGGTGAGAGTGGGCAACCTTGTCTTGTTCCTGACCTTAGTGGAAATGCTTTCAGTTTTTCGCCATTGAGGATGATGTTGGCTGTGGGCTTGTCATATACGGCCTTTATTATATTGAGGAAAGTTCCCTCTACACCTACTTTCTGCAGGGTTTTTATCATAAATGGGTGTTGAATTTTGTCAAAAGCTTTCTCTGCATCTATTGAGATGATCATATGGTTTTTCTCCTTCAATTTGTTAATATGGTTAATCACATTGATAGATTTGCGTATATTGAAGAATCCTTGCATTCCTGGAATAAACCCCACTTGATCATGGTGTATGATCCTTTTAATGTGCTGTTGGATTCTGTTTGCTAGTATTTTGTTGAGGATTTTTGCATCTATGTTCATCAGTGATATTGGCCTGTAGTTTTCTTTCTTTGTGACATCCTTGTCTGGTTTTGGTATCAAGGTGATGGTGGCCTCGTAGAATGAGTTTGGGAGTGTTCCTCCCTCTGCTATATTTTGGAAGAGTTTGAGAAGAATAGGTGTTAGCTCTTCTCTAAATGTTTGATAGAATTCGCCTGTGAAGCCATCTGGTCCTGGGCTTTTGTTTGTTGGAAGATTTTTAATCACAGTTTCAATTTCAGTGTTTGTGATTGGTCTGTTCATATTTTCTATTTCTTCCTGATTCAGTCTTGGCAGTTTGTGCATTTCTAAGAATTTGTCCATTTCTTCCAGATTGTCCATTTTATTGGCATAGAGTTGCTTGTAGTAATCCCTCATGATTTTTTGTATTTCTGCAGTGTCAGTTGTTACTTCTCCTTTTTCATTTCTGATTCTATTGATTTGAGTCTTCTCCCTTATTTTCTTGATGAGTCTGGCTAATGGTTTATCAATTTTGTTAATCTTCTCAAAGAACCAGCTTTTAGTTTTATTGATCTTTGCTATTGTTTCCTTCATTTCTTTTTCATTTATTTCTGATCTGATTTTTATGATTTCTTTCCTTCTGCTAACTCTGGGGTTTTTTTGTTCTTCTTTCTCTAATTGCTTGAGGTGCAAGGTTAGGTTGTTTATTCGAGATGTTTCCTGCTTCTTAAGGTGGGCTTGTATTGCTATAAACTTCCCTCTTAGAACTGCTTTTGCTGCATCCCATAGGTTTTGGGTCGTTGTATCTCCATTGTCATTTGTTTCTAGGTATTTTTTAATTTCCTCTTTGATTTCTTCAGTGATCACTTCGTTATTAAGTAGTGTATTGTTTAGCCTCCATGTGTTTGTATTTTTTACAGATCTTTGCCTATAATTGATATCTAGTCTCCTAGCGTTGTGGTCCGAAAAGATATTTGATACAATTTCAATTTTCTTAAATTTCCCAAGGCTTGATTTTTGACCCACGATATGATCTATCCTGGAGAATGTTCCATGAGCACTTGAGAAGAATGTGTATTCTGTTCTTTTTGGATGGAATGTCCTATAAATATCAATTAAGTCCATCTTGTTTAATGTATCATTTAAAGCTTGTTTCCTTATTTATTTTAATTTTGGACGATGTGTCCATTAGTGAAAGTGGGGTGTTAAAGTCCCCTAGTATGAATGTGTTACTGTCGATTTCCCCTTTTATGGCTGTTAGTATTTTCCTTATGTATTGAGGTGCTCCTATGTTGGGTGCATAAATATTTACAATTGTTATATCTTCTTCTTGGATCGATCCCTTGATCATTATGTAGTGTCCTTCTTTGTCTCTTCTAATAGTCTTTATTTTAAAGGCTATTTTGGCTGATATGAGAATTGCTTCTCCAGCTTTCCTTCGGCTTCCATTTGCATGAAATATCTTTTTCCATCCCCTTACTTTCAGTCTGTATGTGTCTCTAGGTCTGAAGTGGGTCTCTTGTAGACAGCAAATATATGGGTCTTGTTTTTGTATCCATTCAGCCAATCTGTGTCTTTTGGTGGGAGCATTTAGTGCATTTACATTTAAGGTAATTATCGATATGTATGTCCTGTTCCCATTTTCTTAATTGTTCTGGGTTCATTATTGTAGGTCTTTTCCTTCTCTTGTGTTTCTTGCCTAGAGAAGTTCCTTTAGCAGTTGTTGTAAAGCTGGTTTGGTGGTGCTGAACTCTCTCAGCTTTTGCTTGTCTGTAAAGGTTTTAATTTCTCCATCAATCTGAATGAGATCCTTTCTGAGTAGAGTAATCTTGGTTGCACGTTTTTCTCCTTCATCACTTTAAATATGTCCTGCCAGTCTCTTCTGGCTTTCAGAGTTTCTGCTGACAGATCAGCTGTTAACCTTATGGGGATTCCCTTGTGTGTTATTTGTTGTTTTTCCCTTGCTGCTTTTAATATGTTTTCTTTGTATTTAATTTTTGATAGTTTGATTAATATGTGTCTTGGCATATTTCTCCTTGAATTTATCCTGTATGGGACTCTCTGTGCTTCCTGGACTTGATTAACTATTTCCTTTCTGATATTAGTGAAGTTTTCAACTATAATCTCTTCAAGTATTTTCTCAGTCCCTTTCTTTTTCTCTTCTTCTTCTGGAACCCCTATAATTCGAATGTTGGCATGTTTAATGTTGTCCCAGAGGTCTCTGAGACTGTCCTCAGTTCTTTTCATGCTTTTTTCTTTATTCTGCTCTGCAGTAGTTATTTCCACTATTTTATCTTCCAGGTCACTAAATCGTTCTTCTGCCTCAGTTATTCTGCTATTGATCCCATCTAGAGTATTTTTAATGTCATTTATTGTGTTGTTCATCACTGTTTGTTTCATCTTTAGTTCTTCTAGGTCCTTGTTAAATGTTTCTTGCATTTTGTCTATTCTATTTCCAAGATTCTGGATCATCTTTACTATCATTATTCTGAATTCTTTTTCAGGTAGACTGCCTATTTCCTCTTCGTTTGTTAGGTCTGGTGCGTTTTTATCTTGCTCCTTCATCTGATGTGTATTTTTCTGTCTTCTCATTTTGCTTATCTTACTGTGTTTGGGGTCTCCTTTTTGCAAACTGCTGGTTCGTAGTTCCCATTGTTTTTGGTGTCTGTCCCCAGTGGCTAAGTTTGGTTCAGTGGGTTGTGTAGGCTTCCTGGTGGAGGGGACTAGTGCCTGTGTTCTGGTGGGTGAGGCTGGATCTTGTCTTTCTGGTGGGCAGGTCCATGTCTGGTGGTGTTTTTTGGGGTGTCTGTGGACTTATTATGATTTTAGGCAGCCTTTCTGCTAATGGGTGGGGTTGTGTTCCTGTCTTGCTAATTGTTTGGCATAGGATGTCCAGCACTATAGCTTGCTGGTCGTTGAGTGAAGCTGGGTGCTGGTGTTGAGATGGAGATCTCTGGGAGATTTTCACCGTTTGATATTATGTGGAGCTGGGAGGTCTCTTGTGGAACAGTGTCCTGAAGTTGGCTCTCCCACCTCAGAGGCACAGCAGTGACTCCTGGCTACAGCACCAACAGCCTTTCATTTACATGGCTCAGAATAAAAGGGAGATAAAGTAGAAAGAAAGAATTAGTAGAAGTAGAAAGAGAGAAAGAAAGAAAGAAAGAAGGAAAGGAAGAAAGAAAGGAAGGAGGGAGGCAGGGAGGGAGGAAGGAAGGAAGGGGGGAAGGAAAAAAAGAAAGAAAGAAGATGAAGTGAAATAAAATAAAGTAAGTTAAAATATAATAAATTTATTAAAATAAAAAAATAATTTTTAAGAGAAAAAAAAAACGGACGGATAAAACCGTAGGACAAATGGTGGAAGCAAAGCTATACAGACAAAATCTCACACAGGTGCATACACACTCACAAAAAGAGGAAATGGTGAAAAAATTATAAATCTTCCTCTCAGAGTCGACCTGCTTAATTTGGGATGATTCATTGTTTATTCATGTATTACACAGATGCAGGGTACATCAAGTTGATTGTGGAGCTTTAATCCGCTGCTCTGAGGCTGCTAGGAGAGATTTCGCTTTCTCTTCTTCGTTCCCAGTGGCTCAGCTTTGGATTTGGCCCCGCCTATGCGTGTAGGTCGCCGGAGGGCGTCTGTTCTTTGCTCAGACCGGACAGGGTTAAATGAGCCGCTGATTCGGGGTCTCTGGCTCACCCAGGCCGCGGGGGAGGGAGGGGCACGGAGTGTGGGGCGAGCCTGCGGCGGCAGAGGCAGGCGGGACGTTGCACCAGCCTGAGGCGTGCCGTGCGTTCTTCCGGGGGAGTTGACCCTGGATCCCGGGACCCTGGCAGTGGTGGCTGCACAGCCTCCCGCCAGGGGAGGTGTGGATAGTGTGACCTGTGCTCGTACACAGGCTTCTTGATGGTGGCAGCAGCAGCCTTAGCGTCCCATGCCCGTCTCTGGGGTCTGTGCTTTTAGCCGCGGCTCGCGCCCGTCTCTGGAGCTCCTTTAAGCAGCGCTCTGAATCCCCTCTCCTCGCGCACCAGGAAACAAAGAGGGAAGAAAAAGTCTCTTGCCTCTTCGGCAGGTCCAGACCTTTCTCCGGACTCCCTCCCGGCTAGCCGCGTCGCACCAACCCCCTGCAGGCTGTGCTCACACCGCCAACCCCAGTCCTCTCCCTGTGCTCCGACGGAAGTCCGAGCCTCAACTCCCAGACCCGCCCGCCCAGGCGGGTGAGCAGACAAGCCTCTTTGCCTGGTGAGTGCCGGTCCGCACCGATCCTCTGTGCGGGAATCTCTCTGATTTGCCCCCCGCACCCCTGTTGCTGTGCTCTCCTCCGTGGCTCCAAAGCTTTCCCCCTCCGCCACCCGAAGTCTACGCCCTCGAAGGGGCTTCCTAGTGTGTGGAAACCTTTCCTCCTTCACAGCTCCCTCCCACTGGTGCAGGTCCCATCCCTATCCTTTTGTCTCTGTTTATTCTTTTTTCTTTTTCCCTACCCAGGCACGTGTGGGGGGCGGTTCTTGCCTTTTGGGAGGTCTGAGGTGTTCTGCCACCGTTCAGTAGGTGTTCTGTAGGAGTTGTTCCACGTGTAGATGTATTTCTGGTGTATCTGTGGGGAGGAAGGTGATCTCCACGTCTTACTCTTCCGCCATCTTCCCCAGCAATCTCCGTATGTTTTTTTCTCTACGTTTGTGTCTCTATTACCGTCATTTAAGGAACTTCAGGCTTTTTAGGTTTTCATGAAGCCTTCTACAGGTGTCATCTATCTTATGTCCTATGTGTCTACATTCATGACTTTTCAAAGCTCAGTGGCTATCTAGAGCATTTGTTTTACTCTGAGTCTTTTTCTTGTTAACTTCCCAATGCTTTGTGAAAATTGTTCCAGTTTTCATCTTTTACATCACTTTTGTCTGTCCAACCTCAATTTCTTAGTAAGTTGGTTTTATAGGATTCACTGAAAAGAAGTAAATGAAATACCTGGGTAACATAGTACCTGTAATAAGTGAGGCACTTATTAAAATGTTTCCTGCTTTCTCTTTATTATCCATCCCTACTAAATTCCAAATCAATTTCAGTAAATTTAAAATCAACATGGCTACTCTCCAGAAAGTCATTATTGATCATGATATTTTCCCATTGGGTATTAAATTTGTGCTTGAATATAACAGATGAAAATGGTCTAAAATGGGATTAGATTTAGCTAACTGGCTAAAGCCAGTTAGCAGACAAGACAAGCTATTGGTTCTGGGCCACATTTTGATGTCATCCTCCATTTGCCTCTTTTATTCTTTAAAAATCAGTTAATCCATCAAGCAAACATGCAATTAGCTTTTATAATACTTTAATAAAAGAGGAAGACTTTGGACAGCAAACAAGGCTGGAGTGAGTAGTGCAGACATTAGGCAGCCACCTGGTATGTTGGGATAAACATAATCTTTGGAGTCAGACATAGTTGAGTTGGGGTCCTGGGTCTCGCCTATGCTTCCTTAAGACTTTGCTTGTTATTCACCTTTGCTAGCTTCAGTGCATCAGAAAGGGGAAAAAGGAGGCTTGAGGACAGGATAGGGTGACCAGTATTTCCTGGTTTGCTTGGGTCTTTTCTGGTTTTATCACTGAAAGTCCTACATCCCAGGAAACCCCTCAGTCCCAAGCAGTGGCAGTCGATCACCCTGCAAAACCGTTGTGAGGATTTAGTGAGATGACAATGTGAAGTGCCTGTTAACTGGGCTTTGAAGGAATTGTATTATATTAATGATGTTGGTCTGTTTCAAGTGAGGTTCCACAGAGTCAGATTCACGTGCAGGTAGTTTATTGTGAGTGTGCTCAGGTGGACACGTGAGGGAATGAGGCAGGCAGAGTAGGACAGTGCTTAACTATAGGACAGTGCTTACTAAGGTCAGTCCAGCTGAAGTTTTGCCTCAACCTGATTCTCTGGAAGATTCTGGCTTGTACATGGCACCACAGAGTTGCCCCACTTTGGGATGAGGGGGTTGGACATTTCTATGTTGCATCATTCAGCCACTGGCCGCAGGCCACTCCAGTTGAGCATTTCTAACCAAGGGCAGTTCCTGGGAGAGGGGCACAGCTGTGCACTGCTACAAGCAACACTGTGCCCTAGAGAACTGGTGCACCAGCCTGTGAAGTGGGCCTGAGCACGTGCCACCAGCTCTGCTACAAATGCTCAGGAGTTTCCTTAAAGAACATTCTAGCAGTCAGTTTAAATGAAGAAGCCCACGTTCATAATATGCCACTACTTCATGGCTTCTGTTTTGATACTTACATGTCTAGCTATTCCCCAGATTTTCAGAACTTTAAACATTAGTGATTAGTCATCCAAAGGGGATTTTAAACTCTTTTGGAAGAAGATACTATATAGTTATAAATTTTATTGTTGGTTCTGGCTGGCAGGTGTAGAGGAGAATTCTTTTTTTTTTCTTTAATTAATTAGCTTTCAATGGGCCATGTAACAATCTTAAGATACAAATTAGAAAAGAAATAAAAGCTGATTTTTAAAAAGCTTGGGTAATATAACCTGGTAGATTTCTGTAACTTAAAACAAGTGCCAAGGTTAAGTAGAATGCATCTTCTCCAGAGATCCATATGATTTAGAAAATGTTTCAATTAGTAAGCAGGATTAACCTTGCTGATTGACCATCAGCAACTGGGAAAAAAAGAAGCAAAACCACTTAAAGACAAAGTGATAAATTAACTCATTAGCAAGTTGATACACAGAGATTGATTTTAACCTTCTTAGGTTTAGAGATTTTTGAAAAAGGAAGTTATATTAATTATTGAAATAATTTTTTAGTACAGAACGTATCTACTGACTTGTGAGAATAGAATGTTGCTGACGTATGTGATATCCAGTTTATATTTCTAATATTTTCCTCCTTCTTATGTGTTTCCCACTTTGATTTTTGGCATGCATGAAAAAGGAGTGCATTCATTTTGAAATAACTTTGTGCTTTTATTAAATCATATTTTATTGTAATAGAAATGTATGAACTTTAAATACAGGGAAAAAATAATATCACTATAAATGTTGTGAACCTCACCACAAAATGAGATGATTGCGTGCATGGATATGTTTTTAAAGTGCATTTGCAAAAAACCACCTAGTACTTTGGTACTCACAGCAAAGAAATATTTTGTTATTGTTCTTATATAAAACTATTAGCCAAAAAAGACACCTTTTTGCAGTGGAGTAAAATCTGATTTTTTCTTCTCTTAATAAATACCCATCTATTTCTTTATATCTATATATTTACATAAACATATTCCTGTTTCAAAATCACAGTGATTTCATATTGCAGTTGAATGTTCCAAGAGTCAAAGTATATCAACATATTAGAAATACTCAGAAAATATTTATCACACAGTAACCACCTTGAGGGTTGCTGAAAATAGCAGTACACTCTCAATTTCCTACCCACATCATTTTTAACTTACTTTTTGTAATAATTTTCCATATCAAGGTTTAAAATAATAAGAATTTTGTATACTATGACTTGTACATTATATTATTGTACATATATTATATTATTATATTAAATACTTTATGTATTTCCACCTAAAATAGAATTTAAAATGTATTCAATAATGCACTTTAATACAACATTTAGAAAATAGACAAAAATTCCATCCCACACAATAACTGTCTTTTTATTTTTTAAACCCCTTGCCATCACTATTTTTTCAGATGCAAGATTCCTGCCCTCTTCTGACTTTACAGTAATAACAAGTTTAAAAACAAACTGCAGTTTTCAAAACCACTTTCCAATTTCCCTTCTCTTTATCTTCTAATTCTAGATAAGGCAAGGCAAGCAGGTTGGTATTCACTTGGAAGCCTAGGATAATGAGCTCAAAGACCAGGTTATATCTCCAGTCTCTGTCAAAATCATAGGACCAGCTTTTCTCTTCTGCCAGTGGTTTTGTAGCTCAGAATGATATGCTTTGACATAAGCCCTCAAATCACATTTTTTAAGGATTTTTAACCCCAACCTTTAGACTTTAGACCTGAATGTACACCTATGTTGCAGCCTCTGGAAAACCGTCTCTGGGGTCTTTGCCTATACCCAGCCCACGTAGCCCAGTTTCTTCCTTGTGGGTGCAACTCCTGCATTGGCTTACCTCTGGTGACCTGCACTGCTGTCCTCAATTTGCTGAAGGTGGACACAATGTCTGCTGTTGTGTAAGTGCCAAGAAAGCAGAGACTTGGTTTCTGTCTTTTTTAGTAAGGTCCTTAAAAAATTATCAGTAAATATTTATGAAATGAAGAAACAAATTGATGAATCTACTCATCTTATTTAATTACCTTAGAAGCTTTTGATAACCCTTTATTCAATGATCTAGAAATAGCCTACACAATGAGTCATCTGTAGCATTTAAGACATTTATAAAGAGATGAGAGATCTCATGTTCCATGTACCTCTACCCTATGTATTAATTCATTATAATATCAACAATCATTTTACCATATTGTCACCAAAATTTTTGCTAATATCTTAAAATATTATTGTGTGGTATACTGTATTCATTTAGACTGTAGTTACCTAATCCTAGACATTAATATATCACAATATGTAAAGAAAAGACAAATATTTAAGGGATTAATACTAATATTAAAGTTAGTGACTTTAAAAATAGTTACTAACCAAAAATGAATTGTAAATAAAATATTTTAAAGAATAATGCAGTCATTTTTGTGACATTGTTTCCTCTCAATTTTAGTTTCTATAGGACACAGACCTGCACATAGGATGTATGACCTCAGAGCCCAAGGTACATTATGTATTTGCCAGCATATTTTTTTTTTTTGCGGTATGCGGGCCTCTCACTGTTGTGGCCTCTCCCATTGCGGAGCACAGGCTCCAGACGCACAGGCTCAGCAGCCATGGCTCACGGGCCTAGCCGCTCCGTGGCATGTGGGATCTTCCCGGACCAGGGCACGAACCCACGTCCCCTGCATCTGCAGGGCAGACTCTCAACCACTGCGCCACCAGGGAAGCCCTGCCAACATATTTTTTTATACCAAAAATTACAGTGAGAAAAATGAATACTCTTTGAGATATCTCAGTGCCTCTTCCAAACGGTGTCTTAGAGAGGTCAAGGAACTTAGCCTTTGCCACATATGATTCTATTTGTCTGAAAAACAAAGATGGTATTGACACCTCGTATTGGAGTTGGGAAGGTTAAATGAGCTCAGCTGTAGACATTTCATTACACAGCACCTGATATCTAGTAAGTGATCAATATGTGCTAGTTATTAATTATTGAATAGTGGAATGATGACTAAAAGAAAAGATTTTAGAGTTTCCTGACTGCTGTGATTTAAGCAAGAGCTCAGTCGTCTCTGCTCACTCAGCATGATCAAAGTGTAAGTTTCCAGGACTTGCCATGATGCATTTAATGTCTATAAAGACCAGACATCCTCAGATTCACAAAGCAATAACAGTCTTGTCTTTTATCTCATAACACCTGGGATCATGCATCAGAGACTGTAATGTTGATTATAATGTCTCTCTTGACAGTTGTTCCCAACTCTTTCCACTTAGAACCCTGCCAAGGAATCTAAGGATTTACTACTTCCCAGGGTAACATTAAAAAGTGTAACAAGCCTGGAAAGAGAACTGAGAATATTACATTGTAATAAACCTTCTTCAAGAGAATGTAAAAAAATGAAAAGACCAGGAAAATTGATTCCTATAAAATTATATAGCTGATTCCATTAGTTTGGGCTTTCAGTCACCCCTCTCATCTCAAAACTGAACTCTGTCAGTTATGGTGTAGACTATTTTTAGTTCCTGAACTAATCTTTAACTTGAAGAAGTGTACTTTAACCACTGCCTCGAACTTGTATATATTCCTGATGCTCTGTGTCCCATCTTTGGATGACCAGTGGATGCTGGAGTTCTAAGAAGCTTTAGTGTATTTTGTACCCTTTCCCCCTCCACTGTGTTCACATAGGTTTTATCACTTCTCTTCGCATTCCAAGACCGATTATGACCTAAACCCATTTATCTGGAATAAGGGACAGCAATCAATAATTGTGGGCCTCTGATTCTTCATTCTGTCCCAACGTCTTTGGTTTTCATCCATCCAGTGTCCAAATAGTCACTGCGCTGTACCTTCCTTCCAATTCTAGGCAGGAGAGAAGAACAAAAGCCATATGGAGGAAGGAGCAAAACCTATGAAAATACAGCATAATTTTAGCAGAAATCCTAAGCAGGGTCTACTTCTCTTTGGCCAGAGCAGTGTCACATGACCGCTTGTGAGGACAGCTGGAACGAACATGCAGTGTAGCTGACATCTTTGCCATATTTTCAAAACTGAGCTTTAGTTTCTATGGAGCAGAGCAAAAATTAGATTCTGAGTAGTCAACAAAGTCTGTATAATTATTCAAAAAATATTTTATTTGAGCCACAGATGAGTTTTAAATGAAGCCCTGGAGAAATGCAGAATTAATGGTTTAACTAAAGGACCATTGATCTGGGATCAGTGAGAGCAAAATCCTGTAATAGCTGGAGATGTCAGAAAGTGCTATTCAATTAAGTACTTTCATTAATCATTATAAAATTAATCCTTAGTACTTGATGATAAGGTATTAAAATTAAGTGCTGGTTAGGGCTGACCCCATAGCAGTTTCTTCAGGAAGTTTTCAAAAAGTTATTCTTTAGGCAAGGTTTTGGCCTCTATTGATGGGACTTGTACCTAGGAAGATACCTTCATGGAACAGCAAACATAAATAGAAGCAGGAAATGGCTGGACCCTGTGGTACAGGGGTTAAATGCAATGTATCCTCACTAATTTTGACTAATTAAAGACAAATGCAGATTGATTTTGAGAAGTCTAGTTGTACAATATTTAATGCGATTGTCCTGCTTTCACGTTTTATGACTATACAAATTTGGTTTTAAAATCTGACATGGTAGAAAATTTTCAAAGCTTGATAAATTATTTCTATTTTATCCATGACAGAGTTCCTCTAAAACTGTTATGATGTAAAAGTTATTTAACATTTTGATCACCTACTATATGTCAACTACGGTGGTAGTCTCTTTATATCCATCACCCATTTCACACTCATAATAATCCTTTGAGTTAGGTTTTATCTCAATTTCACCAGTCGAAAAACTGAACATTGCAGGGTCACCCTACCAGAACTATCAGGGCTAGGATTTCAACCAATTCTCTGCTGTCCAAGTCCACACCTTCTCCATTGTGCTGCATCACCTTCTATGAGCCGAAGTGTAAGGTATGTCAAGGAGTCCATGACTTCATATGTTAGGTAGCGTTGATTCCTTTGTCTTTCTCTTATTTCTTGTGTGTGTGTGTGTGTGTGTGTTTAATATTAGACCTGGTGAGGAGATGAGGATAGAGGAATATCAGAATAAGTGAGGGACTATCTTAGAAAATTCTTTTCAGTTTTGTATTTATTTTTAGTACGCTCAGCATGTCACCTTACACATGTTTATCATTACCTTGGGAAATATATATTCATTTACTACCATTGATGGAAACTTTACTTGGGAGGAAACTGCAGCCTAGGCGTTTTCTGAATATCACAGTTCTCTAAAGTGTGGCATCCTAATTAATGAGGTTCAAAATGCTGTAGACCAAATTCTGTCCTCTAAGATACACAAATGCATGTACGAGAAGCATAAAGCAACATCATTCTGTCCCCTGAAAGCACGTTAAAAAGAACCCCTTTGTGATTTGTTGTGGGTTATATCCAATACAAAAGCATCTCCCCAAGTTGCTCAATTATTTTATTAAAAGACATCTGATAGTAAAAGAGTGAGTTGCTAACATTTTGTAGGCAGCTTGGAGTCCTCTGTGTATCCTTTAGTAACATTTCTTTGAAAAATTTTATGTTTGTTTGTTCGCTTGTAGAAACTCCATAGAGTTGAAAATCAGGCTGTAAATTTAGTCTCTGTAAATATGACCTCCTCTACACTAGAATATGAGCCCTAGATCTCATAGAGATCTTATTTATATTTGTGTCCCATGTAGCATGATGCTTGGGATAATAGGCAATTCATAACTGTTAAGATGAACTGAAATTATATGTTCAAATCAAGGAAAGGCACATCGTTTCAATGTTCTTATATACAGATGCTTATTTATATATTTTTCTGTGTATCCATCCTTCTATACACTCAACATCCATCCATATACCCATCCATCCAAGAAATATGGCAGTAAAAAAAATTCTGGTTAATTTCTTGATTTAGTGATACGATAATGGCTTTATTTTTCTTTGTAGCAATATCATTTCTAAGCTTAATATAACTTAATTTTCAAATCAAGAACAGCCCTTTCCTGATTATTAATGATTGTAAAGATTAGACAGGAAATAATTACTGTTGATTTACTAAAATGTGTCACAATAACTTGAGGATTGAATTGGTATTAATTAATTCAATTATATATAGTTTCCCTCACTTAAGGAGCACAGTATCATGTTCACTGATTCCTTGCTACACCTCTAAATCCCTGATTTAGGGCAACCACAAGCATAGGAGCATGCTTTTCACAATAATCCTTATTCCAGTGATAATATGAACACTTGTATCCTTATTGTTTAAAGAATGACCCTTTAAACAATAAGGGAAATGAGGCACTTCTATAACAGCGAGTAACTCTGTATGATACTAGTTATTTTGTGAAGCATCTTTCATTTTAAAAAAATTTTATAGGGATTTGGTTGGATATTTTCCCTGAAGTTAAAAATGTAAGCCTCTCTACTCTTCCTTCACATTTGAGTTCATAAGTAGTAGAACATACATATTTTACTTCATCAGTATCTAACATAATATTATACATAATGTGAGAACTCAAAAGTTAATTCAGCATGTATTTATGGAATACCTACAAAGTGTCCAGTTATTACTAGGCATTTTAAAGATTACAGAGCTAAAGTGAGGACTTTTGACTTCCATAATCTTCCTGTATCATTGGAAAGACAAGATGCACAAAACAAATTAATATAATGGCATAAGTGCTTTTCCATATACTTGGTAAGATTTACATGTGGTTAGAAAACTAGACAGAGAGAGAAGTCTCCTTTGAGATACTTTTTTGGAGTTAATTGCTCCTTCTTTTAATAAGTAGTTCTTCGTTGATGTTCTGTTTGTTAGTTGTTATTTGTCAAATGGAGCATGGAAATCCACAAAGCTAGTGGAAGGAAACGATGGATATTTGATGGTTTCAAGTGGATTGCTACTGACTATATTGGAAAACAGTCTTCCAGAGGGCAAGGGCGCATGACTAACTTAGCAAAGTGCCTTTTTTTCACACGGTATATGATGAATTCATGGTTGTTTAATGAAGACAGAAGTCATTTATGGATTCAACAAGTATGCATTGACTCTGTATTGTTATAAGTATGTATTGTTATGTATTGTTATGTGTTAGGCACTGTGCATGGTGCCAAAGAATCTATTGACAGGCAAACTGACAATATCTTTGTTTTCATGGAGCTTACAGTCTGGTGAGGGAGACAAAGAGCAAATAGTTCAAAAGGTAAGTTATAGAAAACTATGAGATGCTATAAGAGAGAATAATAGAGGGCTTACTTAAAGGATTTCTCTGAAAAGATGATATTTAAAATAAAACCCAAGGAATGAAAGTGTTAAGTATGTGAAGAATGGGAAGACAGAGGAAAAAAAGTTGTAAAAGGCAAAAATGAAAAAGAACTTGATGTGTTCGCAAAATTGGAAGAAGAAAAGTCATAGTGACCGTAGCATAAGCCAGAAAGGAGCATCAGACAAAATATGAAGAAAAGTCAGATGCAAGGTATAGTTTACAGTTGTATGAACATGGGGGGGGGTTATCAAAAGGCTTATCAATAAATAGAATCTTATCCCTATCTGAATGTGGACAAAGTGATATAATGCTAGGGTAAGCATGGAAGCCAAACCCTCCGTGGGCGCATGTCTGGAACACAGAAAGATGGACACCTCCAACCCGTTCATAAGAAGGACTGGACCAAGGCAGGCCTACCTGAGGGGCAGATGAGTAGAGGACCAAGCAAGGCAGAGTATGCCAACTAGTTCTTCCCACGCTCACCATCAGGTATGTCTCACACCTTCTCAAGGGTGGAGCAAATTAAGGAGCAGGGAAGGATCAGACTCACACCAAACCTGAGTCCTTCACAGAAAGGAAACATCATGCTGGCAAAGAAACAGGGCAGGAGTATTATACAATGTGGATGTTGTCTGACAAATCACCTTAAGGTTTTAGGATGATATACCTGATCCAATCAATACATGTTGTTAAAAGAGTAAAGTTGACCCTTGAGCAGTGTAGGGGTTAGGGGTTCCAACACTCGCACAGTTGAAAGTTTGAGTATAACTTATAGTTGGCCCTTCATATCCGTTGTTCCTGCATATCATGACAAATTGTGTAATATTGTATTATTTACTATTGAAAAAAATCTGCATATAAGTGGGCCCACTCAGTTCAAGCTAGTGTTGTTCAAGGGTCAGCTGTACTTCAGCGGCTTGATGTAATTGTGTTGAAAAAGAGAAATATAAATATTATGAATCATATCAAATCACTCTCATCAATGCAATTTCATATTTAATATAGCATTTGACAGTGGCAGGAGTAAAAGAGAAAGTTGTATAGAATTACAGAATTTATCATCTTTAATATCAGATGCACTGACACATTACAAAAATAAAATCACAAAAGTAAAAATAAAAGGCAAAATATCCTTTACTATGTGCTAGGCAATGTTCCAGGTGCTTTACAAATATTAACTCACTTAATGCACTTAATAACCTAATGAAGTAAGAGTTACGATATTTCATCCTCACTTTAGAGGTAAAGATCTCAAACATTAGAAGATTTGAAAGTTTAGCCTAAGGTCAAACTGAGAGGGGTAGGATTTGATTGTAACCACTCTGCTATGGATGAATAGGGTAGGGGTGGGAGAATTTAAGGACTAGTTTGCATTTTCTTTGTCTTGTTTTTCATTTCACTGCTTTGGGTAGAAAGAACTGGTCATAACAAGAATATACTGTGACAAGTGAAAATGTATTTTGCTTTATTCATAATTACTTAAAAACATTGTATCACAGTATTATTCATTGAGAAAACATTTATAAAAAGGTTTTAAAATTCAATGCCTACTGTTATTTCTTTCCTGGAATTTCTGAAGGGTTAAACGCAACTCCTTAGTCAATTGGCTTGGGGTATGATAATGTGTAGACTGAAGTAAAATATCCTAATGCATATTATATTAAAATAGTCTTATTTTGCAATCACCTGTCAACTCTTTTGCCTCTACTAATGTTACTTTAACTATGACAGACACAGGTTGAAGTAATTAGTGTTTAAAATGTCTCTGGAAATTGTACTACATTTCCCCATCATACCCTAGAGGAGGTAGCTGTGTTGATACATTGTCCTGAAAGACAGCAGGCTTCTAAGAGCTACTTAAATGGCCCACGGTTTTTTATTGTAATGTTCATTTACAGGTGTGTTTGTTTTTTTTCTTTTGCGATTCACATATGCTTTACAGATTGTCTGGAACCTCTAAAGAAGACACATCATTGAAACAACTTCCATCCACTTCATGAGTAGAAATTACTCTGGCTGCTATGAAGAGAAGGGTGGAAGGTGATTAAGAATGAAAGTTGAGGGAGCATTTTGTAGACCATGTCAGTAGTCCAGACAAGAGATGATGGTGCCTAAGAGAGTAAAGATATATTTTTGATAGGCACTCTGAGACTTGTTGATAGATTAGGCAATGCAAGAAAGGAAGAATTAGAAGACATCCCTACACTCAGGGTTTTTTCTTTTTAATTGAAGTGTAGTTGATTTACAATGTTGTGTTAATTACTGCTGTACAGCAAGGTGATTCAACTTTACATATATATACATTCTTTTTTAATATTCTTTTCCATTATGGTTTATCATAGGATATTGAATATAGGTCTCTGTGCTATACAGTAGGACATTATTGTTTATCCATTCTGTATATAAAAGCTCACATCTGCTAACCCCAATCTCCCACTACATCCCTTCCCCAACCCCCTCCCCCTTGGCAACCACCAGTCTGTTCTCTATGTCAGGGAGCCTGTTTCTGTTTCATTTGTGATAGGTTCACTTGTGTCATATTTTAGGTTCCACATATAAGTGATATCATATGGTATTTGTCTTTCTCTTTCTGACTTAGTTCACTTAGTATGATAATCTCTAATTACATCCATTTTGCTGCAGATGGCATTATTTCGTTCTTTTTTATGGCTGAGTAGTATTCCATTGTATATATGTACCACATCTTTATCCATTCATCTGTTGATGGACATTTAGGTTGCTTCCATGTCTTGACTATTGTGATAGTGCTGCTATGAACATAGGGGTGCATGTATCTTTTTGAATTATAGTTTTGTCTGGTTATATGCCCAGGAGTGGGATTGCTGGGTCATATGGTAGTTCTCTTTTTAGTTTTCTGAGGAACTGCACACCGTTTTTCACAGTGGCTGACCGACTTCCATTCCCACCAACAGCCTACATTCAGGTTTTAGATGTGAGGTAGACGATGATGATAATGCCATTCTTGAGTTAGGGAAGACAGGAGTGGGGGTATGGCAAATAGTCTTGGAGAATGGGTTGATTCCAGTTTCAAATATATTAATTCTGAGATCCTTTTGAGACTTCCAAGCAAGGAACTCAAAGAAAAAGAATAATAACAGCTGACACTGCATAGAACACATTGTGTTCTAAGTCTGTTCACAAAGTTTATATCATGAATTCATTGAACCCTTACAAGGACCGTACGTGGCTTTAGAGGGACTATTATTACCATTTTACATGTGAAGGTAGTTGCTTATACAATGAAATGAATAATCTAAGTTAAAGTGCATAGATCAGTGATAAGCCCTAAGAAAATACTCAAAAAAAAACATGCATTAAGTTTCTTACTTAGAACATTCACTGATAATATTTTGGAAGCTGTTGGATGCCCAGTTGTTGAAAAAGTGTGTTTCAAAAAGTGTGCTTCAAACCCAGGTACAGCTGTAGATGGTAATTAGAGGTGCAGCATAGATAAAGCTCTGAAGGACAAATGAAGAAGATGCAGTGATTATGACAAAAGTACTGGATGCCAAATTCTATGGTCCAACAAGTTCACAATTCTACTTCACAGAATGAGAGTAGAGGACAATTTAATTAAAAGATAATGGAATAAATTAAGAATGCTCCAGTATCTTTGTATGCCTCAAAAGCATATATTTTCACCTCGTAGAAGTCAACCCAGGAATCTTTCTTACCCAAATTGAAGTAGTCTATAAATATCACACATTTGGGATAAAGTATATTGAAACAAATCTGGTGGAAATATTTTTCTAAGGTATTTTCTCAGATAGGCATACAGCATTTTCTCATTTAAAAATGAACTATCTGAGTTAAAAGTAAAAGCATGAATGCATTGCCTTGTAAAATTTCCTCTTTTGACTTCTTCCTTAAAATATTATTTACTGAGTGCCAAGCACTGGGCTCAGACATCAAGCCAAGTGCTGAGTTCACGTCCTAATAGATATCCCCACAGAAGAAAAGAGAGTCTGCGAATTTTAAAAGGCATCTGAAAAAGAAGAGACACTATTCTCTTTAGTGAAATGTAATGGTTAGGAGTGAGAGCTTGAGGTGCCTTGGGTTCAAATTCCAGCCCTACTAATTTGTATCTCTGTGACCTTGAGCAAGTTATTCAGTCTCTTTGTCTTCTATGGGTTAAATGGATAAAATAATGGTATTTCCTTATAGGCTTGGGAGTTAAGTGTATTAATAGGTATGTAAAGTGCTCAGAATAGGGCATGGTCCATAAGAGGCACTCAATAATTATTAGCTGCTATTAAATCTAAATCTGATTTGGGCCAGGGTTCTTATTCTCTCTTCTTGGACTCCAAGCAAGTTAGGAGGTTATTAGGTATCTGTTTTAGTGTCTCCAAATATACCCTGGCAGTTAGGCCACTTGGAATTGGCTGGTCTGCTCTGGCCACTTAGACAACTTACAGGGGATTCTATTGTATCGTTTCAGATACAAGCCTCTTAGAACCTCCTTTCTGATCTAGACAAAAGACCACTACACTCTTCTAAAAATCTCTTTTTGTATGTAAAGAAATGCTGTTTTTAGCTGGCATGTTCTAGTATTTTTCCAGGCTTAGCTCTTAAGGACCTATGCTTTAGCAAAGAAAATTGTGTCTGTCTCATAAGAAATAGGACCACTCCCACGCATTATAGAATCTGGTCAAACACACTGCTGATGGGCCCATTGGAAATACTGTCTACTGACAGGTTCCTCTCATGGCCTGACTTCCCACCTTCCATAGTGAGGGTACATCTTTTCAGGTCCTTTCTACATCCTGAGGCCTCACTGAGTAGAAAGATTAAGAGCTGAACATGAACTGAGAGCTGTGAGGTTCAATCTACTGATTCTTTTGCTCTCTCTTCTTCTGCTCACTTTTACCTGCTCCACCTCCCCTGCTGTGTCTCTCATCAGAGAGTTGCTATTCAACCTATTTGTGTTTTCTTGATGGTTTCTTGATGTCTCCTCCCATTATAAAGAAAATGCAGTGGTTTATCTTAGTGTCTTAGAACGGTGCTGAGAAGAAGGAAGAATAAATGGGGGATAGCATCTTCCTTTAACTTATTCTTTGGAGAGATGTTGGACTTGAGCCGTAAGTGCTCACAATTGTTTATGCATTTGCCCAGGCCACTTAATTGGTTCCATGGAAAGTCAATGAATATTTGGTGGAGTGAGTTGGTGTGCTATAATTGATCGTAATAAAAATTCAGAGAAGAGGCACTGTGGAAACGTGGGAGAGTGGAATAGGTACAGGATTTGGAATAAAAAAGACCTGAGGTGGGAAATCCGATTTTCATGTCTTATTAGCTATATGACCTTGGGCCAGACTTCTGACTTCTCAAAGCTTTAGTTCTCTCTGTGAGATGGGAGTAGTAATGCCTAGTCATGGAATCTTGTGTGAAATAAATGGGATAATGTGCTATGTTGAGCATATAGCAGACCCCACAATAAATGGTAGTAGTCGTTACAGAAGTCTCATAGTTTGAGTCTTCTATGATGGGTCACAGATGTCTGTGGATACAGAGAGTGTAACTGTAAAGTGAAGTACACTAGTGATGGCATTGTATTCACATCACTGGGTATTTCCTCAACCTTCTGCTAAGAGAAATTTGAATTTGTGTGCACAACGTTCTTCATTTCAACAAATACTCTTGAGTGTTAATCAATGTCAGCAACAGGGTTAAGTACTATAGGTAAAGAAATTAGTAAGACAAAATCCTTGACCCTGAAGGAGGGTAAGAACACAATAACTCATATTGGGTAAGAAAAATCAGTGATAAATAGAAGCATAACCAGTTTATTGAAGAATCTCAGTTCTTTGGAGCAAAAATGTGAAATGATTTTGTTTCTTTCAATAACTGTTTCATTTGAATATGCCTCCCCCTTCTTCCTGCCCCTTAATGGCATCTTGGGAATCGTCTAGAACTTTTTACTTAATTTCAGATATTAAAGTTTAGTACTTTGAAGTTCTTTATCACATGTTTGGTACAAAACTCTCTACCTTCCCTCCCCTTTCGTTTATGATAGGCCTAGTTCCTCTAGTATGTGAGGCAGAGTGAGGGGGAAAGAAAAATACTTAAGTCCTGTGTGCGTGATTGTTTACGGGGAAAAAATACTTGATTCCAGTGTGATGTAGCTGTTTCTGAGTGTGTGGTACTCATGGTTTTCCTGGGTGTTGCTATTCAACTCCTGCCTCCACTGGGAACTCTTTATCTGTAGCAGACTTGTCCACTGTTCAGGCAGCCCCAGAACCATCATTACCCTTCACATGGAGGCATGGACATCATTGGGATCTTCTCTGACATCCTTTTAGTGTCCCATGGACTTAGGATAAGTTGTACGCATTTTGCCTAGGCACACTACACCACATTTCTTGCCCACCTGGGCTGCTCTACCAATTTTTCAATTTTCCTTATTCTTCAGACCAGACTACAACCAGGCATCAGTATTATCACGTATGTTCCTAAACTCCAGGTCTTCCCAGGCACAAATCGCCAGGCTCGTCTCTGATTTGCTGGCTATACTAAGGTGGACCTGAGTGTTCTGCACCTAAGCAGCGTACAGCTAAAGAAATAGATGCAAGTCTTTCCTTCTTCCAGGCACCCCAGATGTTAACTAGTGACTCATGGGTGTCAGCAACCAATTTAGTTTGGAGGGTTGTGAGAGAAAAGAGGAAAGAAATTCTAACAATCTTATCTCTGTTGTCTTTTCCTCCAAATCCTCTCATCAGTGTTCCATGGTTAGACATGGAGAAGGGATTGTTGTTGGTAGGACCTGCTCTGCTCTTTTGGTCTGCACATGTGATGGCATCTGACTTCAATTACGGGTGATTCATTAGAGTTGAGTTACTTAGCACTTTGACTAAGCTTTGGGCTATAAGAAGAGACCCTCTCAACCTCATAGAGCAGATACAAGTATCATTCTTTATAGCAATGAAGAGGGAAAATGACTAATTTTTCTGAAGAGCCTTAGGAGGGCTCCTCAATGCCTCCCATACCCACTCCCTTGCTTCACATAGCACCTTGCTCAAACTTACAGCTCAATGTAGGTTTTCTCACTGGACATTTTTGATCATCAGCCAGTCTCTTGATTTGTTTCTTTATTATCTCATGCAACAATCATCTGTTGAGCTACTACTCTGTGCAACTTGTCTGCAAGAAGACAACAGCACAGCACACTAGAGAATAGGACAGATACAGCCCATTGAGGGAGAAACTTACAGGTGCAATGAGTATGATACTAGAGAAGAAGAGAGTTCTTCCAGAGTACGAGCACCTGTCACTAAGACCAAGCCAAGTCAAGGAGTTTATGGAAATCTTCTTTAGAGAAATGATGGTTAAGTGGGAACCCAAAGGATAAGTAAAAGCTAGTGAGAAAAAGAAGGCGACAACAGTTTCTGAGAAAAGAGGGTGCATGTTCAAGCCACTGAAAGAGATTTAAGATGGGTGGAATAGCATAGAGAATGAGTTGTGTTAGGTGATATTAGAAAATTGGTACTGAATAAACAGACTTCATAGATCATGTTTAGAATGGAGGTAAAAATAGATGAATGAATGAACGAGTGAATGAATGGGTAGAAAATGAATGAACAGTCTTCTTTCAGGCACAGATCTCCCCCAAAAGGATGGATAGGTCAAGCTTAGATAGTGATATTTCCAGTGAGAAGGAGTAATTAGCCTAATTTCTCCCCCATTCTCCAAGTAGGATGTGGGGCTGGACATTTGGGAATAAATAAATGAAAAGGCTCTGTTGAGGAGATAGCCTTTTCTTTACTTTTTTGTTCAGTTCTAATTTGTTACTTCCTATATCTATCCCTCCTTTTACTTTAATATTTCTTCCTCTCATTCTTCGTGTCTCATTCCCTTCTCTAACCTTACAATGACCCTGTGCTGATTGGGTTTGTTTACCCACAAACGTAATTTTAATTCTTTAGAGGAAAGAAAAGCCATAGTCATTTAGTTACTATTTTTCCCACTAGGGCTGTCTTTGTAGGCTCTACATTCTCCATGGAAACATACACTTGGCTTGAAGTGGTTATGTTTTATTGTGTGGATATCAGCAATCTGATGATGGCTTTTCTAAAGTATCTGCCCTTTTTCTCTATGTGCCATATAGAAAAACATTAGCCTTGTAGGGATCCAATTGCCTTGAGTTAGTGACACGCTTTCCTCTGCTGAACTGAAAATGTTTTTACCTTGAGAAATATAACTGAAGACATCATATCACTGTCATTTCTGAAGGCATGAATACAACTTAGGAACAGTATCAGCACTTGCAAATCACTCAAATGGTTTGTTTCTAAGGTTATATCAGGGAAATGGCATTATCTGTAAATGGTCAAGATGCATCTTACAGTTAAGATTTTTCTGGTTTCACAGGTCTGACAGTCTCACATTCGAAATATTAGGTGACAAGACAAGGCTAATGTCTTCACTTTTCTCAGGGACTTTATTATCCTGTGATTTATGAAGCACCTTTGTTGAGAGGACCTACTATGTCTGTTTCATGAAAGGATACCAGACTTGGATCTGTTTACAATTTTTAACCTGTTTTCTTGAATATGAGGTGCCACTTTTGCACCTCTGTTAAACTTGTTCATAAATCAAGCTCTCCTAAATCTTTCTCCTACCTTCAGGTCTCACAGATAGATAGACCAGGCAGGATGGACTAAAGTTTTTTTGTGCCATTGTTCAAGCCAAAGATTTTGCTTCTTTTTATTCCTTTTCTGGATATCAAAATGGAATCTAACTAAAAACAGCCAAGTGGCAAAGTTGAAAAAGAAGTTAACAGAGAGAAATTATTAAGATGATAATAAAAACGTATTGGACATTTAGTGCATGCCCCTTAAAGGCTAAATGATTTGCCTGTGTTCTGCCATTCAATTCTCACAACAAACCTTTGGGATAAATACTATTAATGGATGAAGAAATGTGCTTAAATTTGTTTAATAAATTGAACAAAATCCCACAAATATTAGGAGAAATATCTAATATTCAAACCCATGTTTTTCTGATTCCATTATGCTAGCGATAAAGGATTCATAGGTGAACTGTATGGATCCCTCAATATTTTTTCATTTAAAGTAGGTCTATATGTTACTTAAGTTGGAAAAAATGCTTTATACCATACTACTTTTTACAAAACAGAATTGTAGCCCCAATCTTTCTCCTACTGGCTATGTGGTATTTGATAGAGCATATAAACTCTGGATCTCACTTCCTCTCCTGAAAGCATTAAAGGCTTGAATGTCTCTTTGTAAGATAAACGACTCTTTTAAAAATAACTTTATTAATTGGTAAGTATATTTATACAACAATTTATTTCATTAGTATGCGGATGATTACTTTTGTAATTACAAAGTAAAGTACAGGATTGTATTCATAATGATGTCTTCAAGGTGTTGTCATTCTCTTATTACAGGATTTGAGTATAAGATATCTAACAAGAAAGATACAAAACATAAAAATACCTCCATATATCTAAAAATGTGGACGTTCCAAGGACAATTAATCCCTCCTCATTTTACATATATGCTGTTTTGTAGTACTTATCCGTCCAGTGCCAGCCCCCTAAATGTCACCGAGGCAAGCTGTTGATAAGGCAAAGATGAGTTTGTTGTGTATCCTGGTATGGGAGAACTCCACCTTGGGATTGTTGGGGCAGTGTCTCCAAAGAGGGATAAGGTTGGATTTTACAGAGAATTTTACCTTTGATTTAAGGCAGGTCTTTCAATGAGGGGCCTTGATTAGACTTGGGTAAGGATCACTACACAATTTTCCAGGACTGATGGAAAAAGCAAGGCAAGATTTTGAGGTGAAAATTTGGTATAGTCTCAGGGTATAAACTGTTGATTGATGCTTCCCAGTGAAGGGTTAATGGGTATTTCTGGAAATTCCTGTAATGAACTATCAAGTTATTTGCCTGGGTAAGAGTCTCCTAGAATAGTAAAGGAATACTAATGAAGACAGAAGAATAATAAGTCATGTCAATGTAGACAGTATGTTGGGGGTAGGAAGTAAATCATTTCAGTCCTCAGTGTTCAACTTGCATGGAGAGGTGAATGGTTTTGGTCTCATTTCACTTAGTGACAAGGTTACTTGATTACATGCTCACCTCTACTGCTAAAGGATGAACTCTTCCACAGCAGGGCCGCCCTCCTTGCCATTTGTATTTCTCCACCTGGAACAGAGTGGTGCCATAGCAGTGGAGTGGGAAGGTGATGGTAGTGCTGGCATAAATGGTAATACTATAATGGCTTTTATCTACTGCTCACCTCCCATTTGCCAGATCAACTCCTGCACGCTTCCTGTGAAATATCTCATCTGCTCTTGGTAACAACCTTATGGGTTTGCGTCTATCTTCATTTCAATGATCTGTCGTAAAGAGAGTTTTTTTCATTGTTTAATAAAAGGTAGGTACAATTAATTGGACATTCTTTGAATAGATTTATATCATGTAAATCAAGCTACTGTGTTTACCTTTACTCATTCCAAAAAGAATATTAACATTTCCAAAAAATATTGCCTACTAAAAGCTAAGCAGGAACTTAAGCCCTTAGTGGTCAGTGGGTATGTTACAGTAAACGTAAGCTCATTAACCAATATTTTCTTTTGTCAGAGTTTGAAGCACATAAAAATTGATTGGAATTTATCCCCATGCATATTCCAGCTGAGAACCGCTC
>NW_006791661.1:372975-375732 GCF_000442215.2 Lipotes vexillifer
GCTCTGTGGCCTGGGTCTCCTTGAATCAGACTCTTGAATGACTTTTCCCCCCAACACTGGTGGCTTCTCCCACTTTTTAAGTCTCTGCTGCCACACTGTGGGGAAACAGAATAATACATTAGTTTAGATATTTTTGTCATCTTTCTACCAAGGAGCAGTTGTCATTTACAGTGGCTCAAATTCAATTTAAAAATAAAAATAGCATAAAAGAAAAAAAGCTTTCAGGTAAAGGATGATGTTAGGTGAAGTCATTGCAGAGTGAGGGAGTGATGGTACTATTATTGATAGGGTTGCTTTATTGACTACTTGGGTAATAAGCTCAGTTCAAAACATAGTTTTAAGAGAGGCTTTAAGAGAGGCAGCCTGGTGTAGTGAAACAAGTATGAATTTTTGGTTCTGATTCTATTAATGATACAGACTTCCTTCTTCATATCCTTGCAATTTTTCTTCCTCTCAGCCTTCTTTTTTTTTCCTTTTCTCCTTCCACTAAAATTTATTGAATATCTACTACCCTGTTCCAGACATTTTGCTAATGTTATTAGTACAAAATCAAATTAGGCATTGTCTCGAAATCTCAATAGGGACACTCTTTAGTGATAAAGGTGTATAAAATGAAAATTAGAATATAAAGCAGGCTTGAGAGAGTTACGCACAGGGTATCATGGGACTATAAAAAGCAGCTTCCAAAGCCACAGTTTGAATTACTTGCAGCAAAATTCTGACACTTCCTTTCCTGAGAGTCAGAAATCACATCTTCCATTGACTGTGGCAGCTACTCTCTGTGGATGCCATGAGCTCCTGTTAGCCTCCTTAGGATGAGAGCGATTGTTTGCCATCTTTGGTGGAAGGCAATTGGAATGGATAGGGATTAAGGCAAGTCATTATCAAACAGAGCATTTCTCTATAACTTAATCAATGCCATTTCAAAATAATTGAAAGAGCTTTACATGTAAAGGTAGAGATCTTTTCAACCTTCTTTAGAAACATACTTCTTTCTGTACACATATATTTTACCATTTGTATAATGCAGTATTGGTATTTATCTAGTTCTAAGCATCTCTAGGAAGCAACACCTAAGAATAAGGACACCCACCAGGGTTTAAAAATAGAATGTAGGGCTTCCCTGGTGGCACAGTGGTTGAGAGTCCACCTGCTGATGCAGGGAACACGGGTTCGTGCCCCGGTCCGGGAAGATCCCACATGCCACGGAGCGGCTGGGCCCGTGAGCCATGGCCGCTGAGCCTGCACATCCGGAGCCTGTGCTCCGCAACGGGAGAGGCCACAATAGTGAGAGGCCTGCGTACCCCAAAACAAACAAACAAAAAAACAAAAAAAAAGAATGTAAATAATCTTACCTCAAAGAACATAGAAAATAGCTTTACATTATTCAATATCAACTTTTCTTTAGGTCATAAAAGTGGTAGCTATATACTAAAAATGACTTTTATTTATTGTTTTTTTAATATACTGTTTCCTAATTTCAAGTGCCTGGAAATACCTGCATCTATTTTAAGGCTCAACAAACCTGGGAAACAAGATTATAATGACCATCTTTGTTGGGGAGATTGAAGGAAGGAAGAGTGTGAATTAATGTTAAGTGGCTATTATGCACAGGCATGTGCCAGACAATTTATATACACTTGCTTATTTAAACACTCAAAAGAGAAATAAAAGAGGTCAATATGTTAGCTCCGTTTCAGAGATGAGAAAACTGAGGTTTAGAGAGTGTAAGCAACTTGCTCAATGGCTCATAACTAGTAAATGACAAGAACTTGGATAAAACCAGACCCATGATGCTCCATTCCACTAACAGAACCAAAAGGAAGCATTTAAAAAAAAAATCTACATTCAAGCAAAGATGTCCATTGTCTAAATCTGCCTGAGTTTATTTTTTAAGAGGAATATAGTATCAGTGACATCAGGATAAGTACAAAGGCCTTGTTTTAAACCGTATGAAAATGTATTTGCTTATCTTTGAAGTGCACACATTTTTATTAAGTACATTTTAAATTAAGCCTTCTTCTTGAAAGTGGAAGAAAACTGTAAGCTAATTTAAAAGTTATGAATCCAAGGAGTTCTTTTGAACTACAGGTTTTCAGAGCTGAAATTCATTAACATCAATTCAATGGGAAGAGCAAGTCAAATAATTCAATGCTGAATTTTTTCATGATGTGAGACAGATGGTTGCCATTCTTAAATACAAGTGAAATTTACAGTCCAGTGGCAATGGAAAAAACAAACAAACAAAAAGCAGAAGGTGGGGATACTAGTTTAACAGCTTGATTTGGGCTCAAAGACAAAAATCCAGCCTCCTTGGATAGAAGGGTAGGAATGTGCTATGCGGGTTGATAAGGTGAGAACAGCTTGATACAAGGGTAAGGCTGGTGGATTGTCCCTGGGCAGAACCTCACTTTCCTCATCTGTTATGGGGATGATAATAGTGCCAGGCCATAACATCATTGTGAGCATTGAATAAAGTAATATATGTAAAACTCTTGATGCACCGGATGCCCTTAGCACATAGTACCTACTTGATAAATGTTAATCTTTATTATCATCCCTACAGACAACAGTGTTAAGTAGGCATGATACAACTTACGGTATTGTCGTACTGAGTCTCCAGGAAGAAGTTTATATCATAATGGGCTGACCTTCTAGAATAACTTAATCGTTCTAAGGTTCAATTTCCATTCCTATAAAAATGGACTATTAATCATACCTACGGTGCAAAGTTGTTTTGGGGTCAAATGAAAGAGT
>NW_006791661.1:375772-425528 GCF_000442215.2 Lipotes vexillifer
AAAGAGTGTTTGTGAAAGGCCTTTGTAAAGAGCTACTCAAATGCTGGTAATCATCTTTATCTCTTTCTATTCCTTTCTAGTTTTCCTAGAAGTCTCATCTTTAATGAATCAGATTCATGGTAATAATAATCTTAACAATACCACAATAATATAAAATATACTTGCTAGCTGGGATGAACTTTTCTAGCTCTCCTCTGTGAATACTGAACTATGAGGGGGAAAATCTCTGCAACTAGCCAGATGACAACTCAGGCTTGGAGGGGACACAGAGATTCGTATTGATTGGATAGGAGGAAAATGAGGATTAGAGAGCAGAAACAGGGAAGATGCATATATTAGGAATCTATTTGGCTACAAATAACATAGCATTCAACTAACAGTGACTTAAATTAATGAGCTACTGTCTTCTCATATAACAAGTTTAGAGGGAGGTGGTTTCTTAGTCTTGGATCAGCTGGCAGCAATGCTGAGACCTAGGATCTCTGATCCTCTGTTCACAGTGTTCAGCCCCATGGTTGTTGCCTCATGGCAGCAGACAGTTGCATCAACTTCATTATCCATGTTCAAGGCAGGAAGGAGGGGAAAGGAATGGCACCAGCCCTGTGTGTTCCTTAGAAAGAGACAAAAAGCTTTCCCAGAATCCCTGGCAAACTTTCTATTGTATCTCAAAGGCCAGAGTATGTCAGATGGCTACTCTTGGCTGCAATCAACACTGGGAAAATAAATATTTAATGAGGCATTTGGCTACTCCTAGGAAAATCTGAGTTAGGTTAACAAGGAATATGGGAAGAAAATGGGTAGGCAGCTACCAGTACCTGTCACAGTGCAATTCTCAGAGCTGGTAAAGAAGGGACTATTCCCGATTAGAGGTATAGGAACTCTGTAGCCTAGTAAGTGTGATGGCATTTCCAGTGACCTTGGAAACTTAAGTTATTTGTGCATGTGTTTTTGCGCTAAGAGACAAAGAACATAATAGGATAGATGGAGAATGAGAGAATTTTGAATTAGTTAAAGGGATGGAGTAAAGAAGTTGCTTTAAGTAACAGTTCCTTTACAGACCATTTCTGTTATAACTGTTGGAAAAATAATACATGTATTTTTCAAGTGCCTACATCCTTACGTGAAAATATCACATTGTTCCTAATCCAAGTTTTTTTCACCAGCAAAATAAATACCATCTACTGTACCCTCCAGAACAGATGTCATAGTGTTCAGGTACGGTGTTAAGTGTTGTTCAGAATTGTAAGTGAAAAAGAAATTTGGCTAAAGAAACCATGGTTCCAAACTGTGGTTCTAAGCTTATAGGGATAAAAAGATCCCATTAGATGCAATCTATCTGGTGAAATTAAACACATTATATAAAGTAGTTCCTCAGAAATTTTAAAATCTTATAGCCTTGCACATAAAATGGGCCTGGCAAACTTCAGAATATCTGTTTGAAGAAAATTGGGATTTGCCTGATTTTTAGTATTGCTGGTTTCTTATGATAAGATGATGCTTTTTCCCCATTAGTTCATCATAACTATCTTTGTAGAATTTGGAATCAGCATAACAATGGAACATGATATTTTAAGACTAAACTACATCATTTTAAGAACCTTTAGTTTATTCAAGAACAGTATTTGGCTTCAGCACCACCCAGTGACAAATCTAAAAACTGCATGTTATTGAGTCGGATGGCATCTTAGACATTTTTCTAATACACAGGCCATTGACCATGTGCTTGAAACGTGGCTAGTTCTAATAGAGATTTGCTGTAAGTGTAAATACACGTTGAATGCCATTAATAATTTTTATGTTGATTGCATGTTAAAATGAAAATATTTAGACATACTTGGTTAAAGAAAATATGTAGTTCATTTGTATATTTTTTATTATTTTTGATGTGATTACTAGAAATGTTAAAATTACACTGTATTTTGCATGATATTTCTATGAGACAGTGCTTACTTAGAGACTTAATTGGGAATTTTGCCCAGATAGGTCATTTGGCAAAAGTATGGAGGTTAACCATCTGAATTTATTCAAAAGAACATGTTGGATCATGAATAGAGGAGCAGGGAATAAATATATCCACCTTTCCTTTGTATGTATAGTTCTGATCACAAGGATTTAATCATGTTATTAGATTTAATGACTCTTAAAGTGTCTGTATTGAGAATTCACTGAGTTGCAACTCTGCATGCATTTACTTCTGAATCCCTACAAAAATTCCATGAGGCAGTTACTGTTATTTTTCACTCACACAACAGAGTAAGGCCCTGAGCTGAATGCCTTGGCCAAGATCACCTGGCTGTGAAGAGGTAGAGTCGGGATTTGAGGATAGTCTGTCTGGCTCTGGAGTCTACATTTCTAACTGCTCTGCTGTCCTCCTGCTAAAGAGAAAATGTGGATGAAAAATAAAAACCACACCGGCCGTCGGAAAACTGCCTTAAGCACCTTTACCCCAACATTAGAAAGTAATCAAAGATTGTTGCCAAATTTTTAGTTATTGGATTCTTATTAATAAAATTCAAATAGCTTTAGCTAGGAATGTAGTAGATTTAAATTCTATGTTTCAGGTAGTCCGTGGATTATTTAGCAGCCCCTGCAATTGGGAGACAGCATGCGGATCCTAAAATGAATAAGACCCATGATTTACCTTTCAGGCAATCACATTTGAGAAAAATTGCAACCATAAACAAATAACATAGATGAGGTATGCAAAAAGAAGGCCCCCAAGGGAGATGGCATTTAAGCAGAATTTGGAGGAAAACCAGGATTTGTCAGGCAGAAAAGAGAGAGAATCCAGAGGTCCCACGCAGAGGTGACAGTTTGGGCAAAGTTACATAATCATAAAACAGCATGACACATGTAGAAAACTAGAAATGCTTCAGTATTCCTTGAGCTTTCCATCATGGGGGAAGGCAAGGGTGTTAGTCTACTGGGCCAGTCCTGAACGTCTTTTCCACCCCCAAGCTGAACTCAGAAATGTGCCAGCCTGCCAACCTGAGTAGGAGAAAATGATTTTGTAGGGGAGATGATAAGTTCTGAGTTTGGTTTGATCTAATTTTTTTTGCTTTAATATTGCAATTTCTATTTGATGAGATGAGTGCCCTGGAGGGAAAATCTATGAAACTGCAGTCACAAAAGTAGTTCAAGAACATGTCTCTCTAAACTTTGAATGCTCTCCAGACCTTGTGAAGATCAAATGAACTCATGTATGGGACACCACTTTGAAAACAGCCAGTGCCACTTAGGTGTAGGTTTTATAATGATCGCCACCTGGGAGTTGAATCAATCAGGCCATTTGAAGATCTAGGATACCATTATTTTTAAAATAAAACTTTTGGATACCCTTTTTATTAGTTGTTACTATAGTGTATATTTTTTTAAAGTTTTATTGGCTACATCACTACAAGGGTGATAGGTTTACTCTGAGGATTTTTGAGGTCAGGTCACAACAAATTGGTACATTGATTTTGACTAAAATGCAAAGCAAACTTGGTAAAATGGTCAAAATGCCTGTGTATGTATGCAAACTGAGACTAATTAAAAATACAGTTTAGTCTTGTTCACGACATTTTTTAAAGGACCTTAATAAGTATCACACATATCACCTGATGATATGCAATGTTAACCTCTACAGTCATTTTAGTCTCAACTTGAGGAGCTAGAAGGACTCAGCATAGACGTTCCTCAAACTGAATGTTAGGGAAATTTGCCTCCGTAAAGAATGGCCCCTCATGTGGAGCAGCAACACAGAGATGGGTCTTCAGTTCTGTCTGTCATCCCAACAACATTGGCCCAGGGTTGGGTACAGACAGGTGCAAGTTCTGGTGACGGGTAGATTGAATCACCTCAGTGATGTTTAAAATGCAGATCTTTAAACCCTGTAGAACCAGATAATGAGAGTCTGTGGGGCATGGGAATTACTATTTTGAACAAGCATCCTGGGTGATTTTAATGCTTTCTGAAGTTTGAGAGGATCAGGATCAGATTGTGGTTTATCAATAGTCTGTGTAATTAAGTATGTCACTGTTCCATGGGGATTCTCACTAACTACTTTTCCAGAAATCAAGAGCTGAGAGCTATTGCTAATATAGCTTCTCCCTTATCAAACACTGAGACACTGCTATCACGAAATTTGAAGCCTAAATTGGCCAGTGCTGTTCATTCAGTCTGATTTTATCTTGCCTCAGCATTCTAGGGAATTAAAGCTAAAACATCTCCCTGCAGACTTGCTCCATTGCCGTCCTGGCAAATCCTTCCATCAGTCATTTTCCTGCCATAAAAGAAAAAAAAAAAAAGTACTAAGAGAGTAGATCTTAAAAGTTCTCATCAAAAGCAAAAAATTATAACTGTGGTAACAGATGTTAGACTTATTTTGGTGATTATTTTGTGATATATAAGTATTATTGAGTCATGCTGCACACCTGAAACTAATATAATGTATGTTAATTACATCTCAATAAAAAAGGAAAAATGAAAAGGCTTTCCACTCTTCTGTGGAGAAATTCCAGTCAATCAGTATGTTTTCTGAAAAGAAAAATATATGTATATATGATTTCAATAGATGATTTGAAGTGAATATTTCACCTAAGTTTCCAGTTTGACCAATAAGTAGATGGATCCATTCTGCATTCCTTATACTTTCAATGTAAAGTATAACAGATTATGTTTCTTATTATAACAGTAATTGCTATTATATAATTCCTGATTTATTAGGATGGTTGAAGTTTACGATGACAGGTTTGTTTGTATATCTACCTCAAGGAACTATCGGTTATATTAGGTATTTGATGGTTTGTTTTGAATGCCTCCCTCCATTTTCACCCTGCCCTCCAAGACGGCTGTAAACACGGAGAAAGGAATATTTAGGAGAATGTGGCTAAAAGACTAGTATTAAAGGCAAGACAAGTATTACAGGACAAGACTATGTGAGTTAAACGTTGGATGAAATGTTACAGCTCAGTTTATATTTTGCCTCAAATTTCATTCCCATCAAATATAATATTCTTTAAAGAAATGAAATATAGAAGCAGCAGACTTTTTAAGATGTTGTAATAAACCCAAGTTAAGACAGTGGGCTGGAATTTTATCACATTAAGCAAGTCCCAGTTCTCCACACCACATTTATTTCATGCCTGCATAATGAGACAACTGGTGTATATGATTATAAAATCACCTTTAATAATAAAGAAAACGTGTTTATCAAAAAGAACTGGTCAATATAGATTCCACAAACTATGGATATATACTTCTTATAAAAACTTACATTGTATTAGCAACTACATGATTTTACATGGAAATGTGAAGATCCTCTTAGGACGAGCTAACCCTGTAATTCTGTGCAAAGTGTGATCAGGTTTGCACCTTTTAGTCTAAGTTATGCCAACTTTCAAGGCTTTTTAGTAAGAAAAATGTATTCCCTCACTAAAGATAAAACTCACATTTCTGGCTTTATAATTTATTCCTGAAAGAGACAGTATTGGAGAAAAGAAGTAATGAAATTTCAGGGAAAGGGATAATCTTTAGGGAAAGTTTTGGCCAAAGGAAAGAGTATCATGGATTCAGGGAACATTCAAGAGGCAATATTGGATAAATCAGAAGATTTGAGTGAAAAATATATTGCAAAAGTTGAAGAAAAAAGTCTCACTCAAAAACTAAGATCCTGGTGTTTATAGATTCTTGGGGAAAAAACTGGCAATGACAAAGAATTGTTTGATAATTTCTCATTTATGATAACTGTTCAGTTTCAATTCATTTAGGCAAGATCTAACCTATGTTATGGCTGGTGATTAATGTAGACAACCTGTACCTTCAACTGCAGATTTGAAACTTCTGCTTCCTTCTGAATTCTGAATGATATTCAGGTAAATTTGTTCCCACAAAATCTCACTCTACTAGTAAACGAAATTTGTAAAAATCTGTAGTCCCCATCCCCCTTTTTAATGTCGAGATTTGAAGCCAGGGCTTTCTGAAAACTTGTGGCAATTCAAGAATCATTTGCTTAGATGATGCTATTTGCCCAACATCATAGTAAGACGCTGGGGATGTAAAGATAGAGCTTACCATATCCAAAGAGTTTTCATATATTAGTACAGAATTTCCCTCCAGAGTGCTGGGATCAGGTGGGTTAGCTGGCAGATGTGTTACCCACCCTTCTGAGTGGGCCCCAACAAGGGTCCTCCTGCCTGGTGTCATTTGCACCAATAAAAGGAGACTGAGTTTGGTTCAGAAGCAAAGGAAAGCTTTATACTCTGATCAAAGAATGGAGAGGTGCTAACTCGGGCTGGGAGAGCACCAGGACAGGCTGTGGGCAGGGCTGCTTTATAGGGATCTGTCAGCGGGGAGGGGGAGGGGTTCTCAAGGGGTGGCACCACTGTGCTGCTCATGGCTCCAGATCGCAGTGCCAGGTGCAGGGTCTCTGCCCACGGCCTGCCACCGCCATTTCAGATTGAGGTGCCCGGCGTGATGCAGCGCTTCCCTTCTGCAAAAGGCCCATGAAGCTGAGGTGTCGGGCATTTCACACTGGGAACTCTGGTCTGAAGGGCCCGTGCAAGGCCTCTTCCTACTGCCCCTGTGAGCAAGTGACATTAGACTAAGCACAAAGGAAAAGAAAAAAAAAAACAGGTTAGACTTTATTTTATCACTTAGAGTCTACTTCTATTTCCTTGAAATTGTTAATGGTTGCTTTGCTGCGACAGATGGACACAGATTTTTTTGTTGCAATTATTATTTATTTTAGAATAATTTATGTACTGACTAACTTATGATAGTCTTATAAAGTTTCCTTTGAAATAAATGTATGTAAGTGAAATTGCAGGTTGATTTAGAGAAAGGTTAATTACAGTGAAGGTTTAAGAGGGTGTGGCATCAGTCTTGGAGGTGGTTTAATTCATGACATCGTTTGGGGCATATTCTTCTTGTAGAAGCCTATAAATATGAAAGACTCATGACTATAACAACGGAGGCGTGGACTTGATATACTTTTAATGGAAAGGTGGGAGTAAAAACTAGGTGGAGTCAGGGAAGGCCACAGAAAGGAGACATCTGAGCCAGGGCTTGACAGATGTGAAGGAGTTCATCATTTGGGCAAGGGGATGCCTTTGAGCTGAAAGGTAGTGGTGGTAATGCCTGAGGTATGCAGCTGCATCGATTTCAGAACTATAAGTAACTTGCTAAGGATGGAAAATAAGAGTCATGTGGAGAAATGACAGAGGGGTAATAATAGAGACTGCTCTTCCTGAGGCTGATACTTTCTGGGTATCAAATTATTTCATCTTCCTGACAATTATGTGAGGTATGTATTTTCAGATTGCTTCACTGCCCTGCTCCAGGGGGTGCTTTTTACAACATAGTTCATTTGAATGATGCCCTGTATAATTTAATACATCTGTTTTATAGATGAGAAAACTTCAGCACAAGGAAGTTAAGTACCTTGTCCAATATTACATCGTTGTGGGTATGAAGGCTAGATTTGAACTCAACTAGTCTACTTTAGGTAAAGGAGAGATGATCCCTTCCACATGGCCATTAGAGGGAGACTGGATATTATCCTCTGGGCAATGGGAACTAAATATTATGATATAGACTACAACGATTAGCCTGGTACTCAGAAAGTCATTTCTGGCTAAAGCGTGTTGAGAGGACTGAATTAGGTTGAGCCTGAAGGCAGGAGACCAGTCATGTTGGATCAGTTAGGAGCTGCTGAAGGTCAAACCATGATCAAGATGGCAGCACCAGTTTGGAAGTGTGTTGGGTGTCTGTCCGATTGCCAGAGTTAGGCTGGGCCATTTTTTTCCCCTTAGGCCTTAAGAACCCAGACTCTGAATCTGTATCCCAGTCTGAGCTGTCCCACTGTACCGTACAACAAGGAAAGAAAGCGGCTGATTCACTCTTGTCACTAATCCCTGTTTTGGTCCCATGATTTTTCTTTGTTGATTCTCAGTGACATAGGTCAGCCTATCTCCAGCACCAAGACCTTCCTTCCTCTTTCTCTGATCACCTGTAGTCTTACTCCCAATCTCCTGAGCTCCTTCTACAGGCATAAACTTCCATTTGAAATGGAATCCAAAGCTGTTGAATGGTGTAATGGCATAAGAAAATCTTTTCTTCTTGTTCATTTTTATTTAGCTTGTAATATCTTTTTGTTTTAGCTTATAACATGTGAAAACATTAATTTATCTTAGAAGTGTCTTTCCAAAAGTGGCCCTTGAACCACCTCCATCAGAATCAGCTGAGGGTTTAAACTATGCAGATTACTGGGTACCACCCACAGACCTCTGGATGTGAGCTAGAATTTGCTATTTAACTGCCACCCACAGCTATTTCTGATGTTGACAGTCAACAGACTCTACTTTGAGCAAGACTAATGTAGGACCTAGCAGTACTGGAACACTGTTTTGGTTGAATTGTTAACTCCCTTTATTTTAACTCTGTGTAGCTCACACTTTCTCTTATGGAAGAAATAGGGAATAAGTTGGTCTGTTTGTTTCAGCAGCCTCTAGTAGTAATCGTATCAGAACTGGTGGAGAGTGAAGTTTCTGTTCAGGGAAATGCAAAGGGTGCATTGAGTTCTGGACTGTGTAGGGATCCAGGCTGCACCACCACCATCAACAAAAAAGTCAGTGTTTAACAATGTTGCCACTCATCATACTCATTCCAAATTCCTTAGCATCCCCATCATCTATCATCATCTGGAGTCTTAACCTCACATTCTGGGGTTGGTTCCATACTTGGAGTTGATCCAATCTCTTGCCCTTCTTCAACCTCACAGAGTCTTCCACTGTGTCCGCTGGATTGCAGAGCCCGTCCTTGGCAAAGTCCCTTAAGTCCACACCTCTTACTGTTCCTTGCAGCTTCTCCCCCAGTCTTGTCAAATGGTGCTGTTCTCCACCAATACCATAGAACCAGTAGGCGGGGTGTCTTCCTGCACCTTGATGGCTACTTTCAGAGCTTGCCCTTCTCTCCTTCCAGAAAAACCCCAGCTGCTCTGAGACACTTATTCATTGAGCTCCCCTCCCCCAAGTATTGGATCCTGATCTTATTGGAGAGGGCATTGCAGTGATTCTAGGGAAAGCAGCTCCTGAGGAGGTGACTTACTAGAGGCACTCTACTATAAAACTGCCTAAGAGAGGTGCTGGGTGGAGCTGCTGGCTGCTGTACCCGAAAGGAGATGGTTCTGGAGAAATTATGTGCACGGTAGTATTCCGTCAAGAAAGCATGCCAGAGCCAGGAAGGAAAAGCCCTTCCTCCTGTAATGCCTACTCAGTGCCTTCTGCTGACCAAGCTTAACATCCAGCCAGCTGGCAAAGGAATAATATCTAAAGGGATTAGCTTCATTTTCAAACGTCACTAAAAGATAGATATGGAGTTGAGAGTCTATAACTCAATAACCAGTACACACACACATTTATATTTTAAAAAATGTATTTAAGATTCATAGCTTGCTTTAGTATCTTTTGCAAATGTCTCTCATTGGTTATCTTTTTAATTTTTCTTTTTAACTCACCTTTTCTTCCAGAACCTATTATTGTGTCAGGCTCAAAATTAAATTCTCCTAGGATATTTTAATGTAGAATTGTGTTAAGCCTATAAATTAATTTGGAAAAAGAAGTGTTAACTTTGCCATGTTCAGACTTCCCAGATAAATATATAACATACCTCTCTTTAAAATATTAGGTCTTACTAAACCTTTATTGGGATTTACTTTTTATAGAAGACTTTCAGATTTCCAGTTAGGTGTATTCCTAAATATTTTAAATTATATTATTAATATTGGTGGTAGTTCAGTTTTGCATTAGATATTTTCCCCCATTTTATTTTCTATTTTGTTGTCATTGGTATTTAGAAGATTATTAATTTTTAAAGTCCATCCCTTATGACTTCTAATAGGTTTCTAATTAATTCTCCTAGATTTTTAAGGCCAACACTCATATTAATTAAAAATAATTGTGTCTCCCGTTTGTCTTCTCATGAATCTTTTAACGTTGAGGCAATTAAAATGGCATCACCCAGCTGTGGGGGCAGAGTCCCCCAGCTTGTTGCTATTTCATCATCTCTGACATTGTGGAGTAATTCTCTCTACATCATAAAATTGTCATAAGGATTAAAGGAGATAATGATTGTAAAATCCTTCATACAGAGCATATAATAAATGTTCTCTTTAAATATTTAATAGGAAGTAGAATGAACCTTTTTCTGTTATCTTTATATTTGGGCTTTAGCTGTAGCTGCCAGACAGCCCCTCCAGGAGCTTGCTAAGAGGTTGCCTAAGTGATCATTTGAACTCCCTTCCACCCTTTTAAAAAGAGGCCCAAAGTCTTTGGGAGGTGAAATTTTTTTTTTTAACATCTTTATTGGGGTATAATTGCTTTACAACGGTGTGTTAGTTTCTGCTTTATAACAAAGTGAATCAGTTATACATATATGTATGTTCCCATATCTCTTCCCTCTTGCATCTCCCTCCCTCCCACCCTCCCTATCCCACCCCTCCAGGCAGTCACAAAGCACCTAGCTGATATCCCTGTGCTATGCGGCTGCTTGGGAGGTGAAATTTGTTACTATGGTAGTGAGTGTTAGATCTACTGAGGCAGGTCTTTGGCTTTTCTCCTACCCTCTGTAAATGGCAAGGATGTGCTCCGTTCAAGTGAAAGAAGGAATTCTCAAGAGATAATCTCAAAGATACTGTGTTGTCTGCTAGATGAGCAGACAGGACTTGTTGCCCTGCCAGGAACTTGCTAAGTAGCAGGACCTTAAGGGCCAATCTAGTGTATTAGAGTGGAGTGTAAGGATACAGTTCTTAGGAGACCGTACAAATTTTCTCAGGAGTTAGTGGTGTGCATGCACCCAAGCATAGACTGGTCCTGCTATCTCACTGGAGACTTCCGAAGGTGAATGATTCTCTAGAGCTCTTTGTGATGGGAGAACAGGAAAGACAGAGAGTGTAGGAGCTGAAGCTACTACAAGGATGTATTGATTTCCCACTGGCCTAGTGGATGCCTTAGGAGATAATTACAACCCATCTAATGGGACCCCAACTAAGAGGACTGCCTACTAGGCAAAGGGACCCCAGTGTTTAGAGCTGTGGGGTAGATTTGAATGAACAGGAAGTGCAGGATCTGTGATTAGAGGTCAGCCAGTTAATGTTCCACCTGTGTGAGAAAAGAGTGCCCTGCAAATAGCCCAGTGGGGACTCTACTTATGTCCCAATAGAGAGCCAGAATTTGGCATCCTCACCCCAAAGTAAAATCCAAAGCCAAAGGAGCCTCTAAGCAGCTCCATGTAACTAAAACTTGTCGCCTTCTCTTCTCAACTCCTTCCTTGCTCAGACTTTGGAGGACTCTGAAGCAGCAGCGTGAGTGGGATGAAGAGGTAAAAGGAAGAGGAAAGTGAGAGAGTGGTTTGTCTTCCTCCACTATAGCTCCTCAAGGCTGAAACACAGTCTGGGTGGAGGCTGCAGGGGAGAAGTGTGCACTGGAGGATGAAGTTTATTAGACTGGATTGAACGGGTTCATATAGGAGGTTGAATCCTAGATTTCAAAATGGGATTCTTCCTTAAAACATCAGTGACTCTAGTGCTTGGAATGATCCCCAGATATTATCCAGAGATAGGGAAGAGATATCCCACAGAACGTTTAAAGGCAGTAGGTGAAGAAAAATCAATTTACTTCCTGTTATAGCTCATGAAGTTAAGACCATTCAATTGACGAGTCCCACATGTATCTGCTCAACGCTGTGAACTCACAAAATGGAATCTTGACAGAAGAACCAGTGGCATATCATCAACAATGATGTTTTAAGTATCTGCCCAAGGAAATCCTTGAAGAATGAATTAATAAAATGATATGTCAATGGATATATTATACTTACAGATCTTTCTTGGCTTATAGAGTTACCTTCTGATAAACCCTTCGTAAGTTGAAAATATCATAAGTTGAAAATGCATTTAATATACCTAACTTAACGAACACCATAGCATAACCTAGGCTACCTTAAACGTACTCAGAATACTTACATTAGCTTACAGTTGGGCAAAATTGCAAAGGATATTTTATAATAAAGTGTTGAATATCTCATGTAACTTATTAAATACAGTACTGAAAGTGAGAAGCAGAATTGTTGTCTGGGTGCAGAATGGTCGTATGTGTATCAGTTGTTTACCCTCATGATTGTGTGGCTGTGTGGGAGCTCTGGTCACTGCCACTGCTTAGCATCATGAGAGAATATCGCTAGCCCCCCAAAAGATCCAAATTCAAAATTCGAAATACAGTTTCTACTGAATACTTAGCACTTTTGTACCACCGTAAAATAAAAAAATTTTAAGTAGAACCATCATAAATTGGGGACTGTCGTACTATTTCTGTTTCAATCTTTTTTTTTTTTAAATGGCCATCTACTTAAGCTGAAAATTATAGTAATCAGATTTCAACTGTAAAGCAAACTTTCTGTCACACTCCTGTTCAAAATCACAATTAGCTGTCCTTGGTTACAGTAGGTAATCTATCCTTGGAGGTAAAATGTCCACTTCTTAGATTGTGTGCCAGGGAGTTAGAAAAACATTAACTTTTATCCAGTAAGTCTGTGGTTCTATGATTCTCCCAAGCTTTACGATCTTTTTTTTTTTTTTTTTTCATTTAATCAGTTACTACCCTGCATTTACTATTCCTCCCTGGGTTTTTAATTTCGGAGTTGCTGGCAGTTTAACTCTGACTATGTTATTTGAAGTAGCACCCAAACTTAGAGCAAATGCCTCTTAGTATGTTAGTTAAGATAACACTTAGACCATTAGTTGAGGCAACATTGTTATAACAAGCAAATCCCAAAGCAAACAGGTGGCTTGTCAGAACAAAAATTTATTTCTAGCCCTTTATAAAGTCCCGGTAGGTGTTTCTGATAAGCATAGAGCTCTGTTTTGAATGACAGTTCAGGGACCCAGGTTTCTTTCATCTTGTGGCTCTGTAGCTTTAACACACGGCTTCCAAGGCTAGACCTGACCACAAGGGTGCCTGGGATGTGTTGTCTTGTCTTGACATGTGCCAGGAGGAAGAACAGAAGAGCTTTGTCAATAGCTAGCCAGTCTCTGGCACACTCGGCATGTTCTATCTCCTTTCAAACTATCCTTCTTGTAACCATGCTTTTTTTTTTTTTCTTTTTTAATAAGCATCACTTTAAATTGTGGAGTAATGGGGATTTTTTCCCCCTTTTTCAGGTTTTTGCACCTGTTCTTCTTTTTGCTTCAGATAATCTTTCTGTGGATCCTTAGGGCTCAATTCAATTGTTACCATTTCAGAAAGGCCTTTTCTTAAAATTCCAAGTTGAGCAAACTTCCCACCTACTCAGACACACACTAATACACACCCTACTTTTCCTTCATATGAAATGTATATGTAAAGCATGTAGGACATGAGAAGCCCGTGATTAATGCCAATTCCTTCTATTTGCCTCAGCCTATAAACTGGCATTTATTTCTGGCCAAAGCTAAGAACAATATGTTTTACGTTAAGTAAAAACATTTTCTTACAAAGAACTTTTCAAATATTAAATGGATAATGTGTGTGCTACTGACTTTTGTGGTTTTTCTGAATTACTCTGAACATGAATTAATCTCTTTGTTAGGAATCCTATTTCCTAAATGAGATATATAATATGAGTATTTGCTAATTCATGTTTGTAATATTTCCAGCTATATCCATAGTTTTCTTTTTGGTTTTGTGTGTTTTTTTTTTTTCTTCAGCCTTACTGCCTTGGTAGTATTTTGACGTCTCTTAAGAGAGAAAAGTCTTTATGAGTTTTGGCGGGTGATGATGGGGTAAGCACAGAGATATTTGTGCCCCAGGAAAGTAAATAAATGTGTTTCATTAGCTGATTTTTCTCCTATCAAATTTAAGTGCTCGGAGAGATCTCAGCTGCTACTCAAACCTTTCTTTCTTCAAATAAAGAATATAGCCAATTTAATACTATCCCCTTTTCACAGAGGAGCTGGCAAAAGCCCAGGGAGCTAAATGACTTTTCCAATGTTACCAACCCAAAACCTGTAAGTTTATAAGAATGGAAAATACTTCAGAAGTTCTCTTTTAAGTACATTGCCTACCTACATAAAATCAAAAATGTCTTTCAAAGCAAAAACAGACCACTTTCCACGTATTCTGTACCCTCAAATGTTTCATATAAGATTATGCAAGTTAAATTAACCGTTTGAAAAATAAACTCTAGTCAGCCAAGAAATTGCAAGTCTCACTAAACTTATCAAAGTTTACTTTCTCTCCCAATCAAAGAACTTTGGGATGTCATGTTTTTCTTCATCCAGACTGGAAGAATGTGTCAAAATCTCAATGTTTATACAGTTCAGCTCATTCTACGAACAGTTTGGGAATAAAAGCTCCCAGTGATAAAAGTTGCCCATGTTCTGACTGTACAGAAAACTAGTGACATCTCTTAATTAGAGGACAAACTCAGAATATCTACCCTCCAGTCCTTTGCATCACCAAAGCAATTTCCAAAGATGGAATTGTCTGCAGAAAAGGATGATGCAATGAAATGTATTCTCAATGCATCAAGCAGAAATTAGAGTACAACTGAAATGCCTAATAGTATAATTTCTTAGCTATATCTCCCTGAAAAAGAAAGATGTAAGATTATAGTGAGCTACACATTAAAGGGACTGCAGAGTAATAGGATTAATGAAATGTGCTAATATAATTTATTTTCATCATAGATTTTAGTCATTTCAGACAGATTACTGAGTTACCTATCATTGCATTAAAAAAAGATTTTTTAAAAAGTCATTGGAAAAATCATCATGCCAAGGGCCCACCTTCTTAATGAACTGGAAGGGCATTGACTTAGTGCTAGGGGGAGTTTAGTGCTTAGAGTTTCTTGAACTCTTTGTTCATAAACCCTCAGTGCCTGGGATTCTCACTTTCTCTTTGTTCTATTTATTCAACATGTACTGAGTTACTGCTTTATTTTTTCTTTTTTTTTTTGGCGGTACACGGGCCTCTCACTGTTGTGGCCTCTCCCGTTGCGGAGCACAGGTTCCAGACGCGCAGGTTCAGCGGCCATGGCTCACGGGCCCAGCCGCTCCGCGGCATGTGGGATCTTCCCGGACCAGGGCATGAACCCGTGTCCCCTGCATTGGCAGGCGGACTCTCAACCACTGCGCCACCAGGGAAGCCCCTGAGTTACTGCTTGTTGCCAAGCACAGTGCCAAGTGCTGATGATCAAAGGGAACTAAGGCATCGCCCTTGCCCTTACAGACTTCACCCTCTAGCTCACGAACATGTAAGCAAATCATTACAGTATGTGATGAGAGCTGTAAGAGTGTGAACATTCTACTGTGAGATATAAATGAGGAACCCTTATCTACGAGCCTCAGAATGCTTCTTGGGGAGAAAGCTTTATGTTGGGTTCTGAAGGATATTATTCAGTGCTTGAGTTTAGCCAAATGCTCTTCATTTCTTTTTTTATCAGCTTTAATTCATCCATACTTAGACTTTTCCTCACAGGACCCATGTAAAATCCCTGAAATAAAGTAATGATGAGATCCTGTGCCCACATATCATCAATTCTTCCCTTGCTAACGATATCTGTATTCTGAGATCCGAACCCTTTAGCCCTACTTTACTTTCAGTACATCTCCTAGCCTCTGACTATCTAACTCACTATCTATCTAATTCAAATTCATCTCCTAGCCTCTGACTATCTATCTAATTCAAATCCCTTCTTCCCTATTTTTTTAATCAGGTTTCCTGATTCTGCAGCTGCCCTAATAATATAGGGCTTCTTTACCACATTCAAATTCTTTGGTTTTGCCTCATTTAACTTGTCTTGACATTAGCTTTCCTCTTTTCCTTACACGCTTCTTTCAAGTTCAAAAAAATATCCAAAATTAGCAATGAAATGTAGTTTGAAAAAATATGGGGTATGGGTTAACAACTCATATATATATATGAATTGAACAATTACATAAATAGCGGAGGCTAGAAAAGTCCATGTGGTAAAGGATTACAGTCAGACATATTAGTATGAACTCATGTTTAGCTTAATATAGGTACAAGTAACTAAATATAGAAATATCTATATCTGCATGGGCTAGTATTCAGACATATATTCTGTTTGCTCTGTCAGCTCAGTGGGCTTAGAAGCAACAACACCCAAGTAGCAATGAGCACACCTATTGCCCAGACTTTGGTTATTAATACCATTCTTCAATAAAAGGAACCAGGGCTCCTTGGAGAAATGGTTGATGCTAGGACTGAGCAGAACATATACAAGATGAGCCTGGATCACTTTGTAATGCCAGAAAGCAAGAAAATGCTGAATTGAAAAACAAAAAAACCCACTACAGTGCTGTCAAAGAGACACAGAAATTAACTGAATAATTTCGTAAGGGCCAGAGCTGGAATAATTTGAGCCACCAAATAATGTGGTATTTTATTACAACTCAACGTATAAAATAAACATCCACGTTGAAGTAAATAAATGGTGAAGTAACTTAATGGAGGAGAAAAGACAAGTCTCCATGCAGAAAATATCCAAATAAACTTTATAGATACTCTGCCCTCACAGAGGTGGGCCATAACTCCCCACTCCTTAAGTGTGGACTGTACATAGTGACTTTCTTCCAAAGAGCACAGCATAGAAAAAAGGGGGAAAAGTGTAATTTTACAGTGAAGAAACCTGACAAATGCTACCTCACCCAGGTGATCAGGGTTAACATCGACAGTCACAAGTCATGTTGACAGTATGCACCCTTGATATGATGTGATGAAAATATATAAAACCCAAGTCTGATCATGAGACAAATATATGACAAATCTTGATTGAGACACCTTGTACAAAATACCTGACCAGTACTCCTCAAAGTATACAAGGAAATTCTGAGAAACTGTCACAGCCAAGAGGAGCTTAAATACACATGACAAGTAAACATGATTTGGGATCACGTATGGGATCCTGGAACAGAAAAAGACTTTAGAGAAGAAGTAAAGAACTTTGAATAAAGTGTGGACTTTAGTTAATTGATAAGTATGTATAAATATTGTAACAAAATGTGCCAAAGTAATATAAGATGTTAATAATAGGGTAAATTGAGTGTGTGTCTGTAGGAACTCTCTGTACACAATTTTTATATAAATATAAAACGGTTCTAACATTTAGAAACATTATTTAAAAATGGTACAGCTGATAGGAAATGGCATAATGGGAGGAAAGTAACATTTGGGGAGAATATTTAGAATGAGAGTTTGGCTGACAAAATTGAGAAGGACTGTCCTAACTGAAGTAGAGGTTTTAAAAAGAAAAAAAAAAGGCTTTTCTGTTTTCTCTTAATAATTTTTCAGTCAATAAATTAAGTAGAGCTAGAATTACATAAAATACAAATACGAGCCAAACTCACAGTTCCACTGAAGGTGGAACTTCTATTCCTTCTATTTCCTTTCATCTTGGGGGATAGAGAGATAAAACACTAAAACCACCTAAATACATTACTTATTTCGTATCTTCTATGTTCAGAGCATCTCTCAATTTATAAATTCAGCTTTTATCTTGGAGATTGCTTTTGAGTTGTGGAATTATTCAGTCTGTGTCCTAATCCAAGCTCAAAGCATACTTCTAAGTCTCTGCCTGCAGCTCCCATCCACGGCATTGAGAAAGGAACTGAAAAATTCACTGTAAAAAAGAGTAGGAGACACAGGTCGGGTCATTACAGTGCTGTACTATCCAGAAGATTCTTAGTAATGATCAAAAAGCATCAGAGCGAATATATATATATATACAAAAGGTAAAGGAATGAAGCTCATTTGTGCTGCCAAGTTTCCAGGAAGCTGCCCTGAGATGGCCAGTGGTGGAAGTTGATTTTCCTGGAATTGTGAGTTTCCTTCCTATGCCACAGGGAAAAAAAAATAATAAGGTGAAAACCAAATCCCTGCCTGGCCCAGCTGTGGAAGGCAGCAGTGAGCTTCTTCCAAGGGGAACTTTTCACAAAACTAGTGACTGGAGACAGACCTAAACCAGACTCTCCTGTTTGCAGCTTCACCACTCATTGGTTAAGTAGCTAGTATGTGACTGGCATCAATATTTTTCTTGGATACTGGGGATTCATGAATAAGCAAGACTCAATTCTTGCTTTCAAAGAGGTAAAAGACAGATGTAAAATGTGACAAGTAAACAATTATAAATACGGTGGCATACCATAGAGTTTTATACCCAGGACTAGAGAAAATGCAGGCAAGCAGCCCATGATTCTGCTGGGGTTGGGGGGAAAAGGTTTCACAGAGGATGCGATGTGGCTATTTTTTTTTAAACATATTTATTGGAGTATAATTGCTTTACAGTGGTGTATTAGTTTCTGCTTTATAACAAAGTGAATCATCTATACATATACATATATCCCCATATCTCTTCCCTCTTGCATCTCCCTCCCTCCCACCCTCTTTATCCCACCCCTCTAGGTAGTCACAAAGCACCGAGCTGATCTCCCTGTGCTATGTGGCTGCTTCCCATTAGCTATCTATTTTACATGTGGTAGTGTATATATGTCCATGCCACTCTCTCACCTCATCCCAGCTTACCCTTCCCCTCCCCGTGTCCTCAAGTCCATTCTCTATGTCAGCATCTTAATTCCTGTCCTGCCCCTAGGTTCGTCAGAAACTTTTTTTTTTTTTTAGAGTCCATATATATACTTTAGCATACAGTATTTGTTTTTCTCTTTCTGACTTACTTTACTCTGTATGACAGACTCTAGCTCCATACACCTCAGTACAGATAACTTGATTTCGTTTCTTTTTATGGCTGAGTAATATTCCATTGTATATATGTGCCACATCTTCTTTATCCATTCATCTGTGGATGGACACTTAGGTTGCTTCCATGTCCTGGCTATTGTAAATAGAGCTACAATGAACATTGTGGTACATGACTCTTTGAATTATGGTGTTCTCAGGGTATATGCCTAGGAGTGGGATTGCCAGCTCATATGGTAGTTCTATTTTTAGTTTTCTAAAGAACGTCTATACTGTTCTCCATAGTGGCTGTATCAATTTACATTTCCACCAACAGTGCGAGAAGGTTCCCTTTTCTCCACACCCTCTCCAGCATTTATTGTTTGTAGATTTTTTGATGATGGACATTCTGACTGGTGTGAGGTGATACCTCATTGTAGTTTTGATTTGCATTTCTCTAATGATTAGCGATGTTGAGCATCCCTTCATGTGTTTGTTGGCAATCTGTACATCTTCTTTGGAGAAATGTCTATTTAGGTCTCCTACCCATTCTTAGATTGGGTTGCTTTTTTTTTTGATACTGAACTGCATGAGCTGCTTGTAAATTTTGGAGATTAATCCTTTGTCAGATGCATCATTTGCAAATATTTTCTCCCATTCTGAGGGTTGTCTTTTTGTCTTGTTTATGGTTTTCTTTGCTGTGCAAAAGCTTTTAAGTTTCATTAGGTCCCATTGTTTATTTTTTTTTAATTTCCATCTCTCCAGGAGGTGGGTCAAAAAGGATCATGCTGTGATTTATGTCATAGAGTGTTCCGCCTACATTTTCATCTAAGAGTTTTTTTTTTTACATCTTTATTAGAGTATAATTGCTTTACAATGGTGTGTTAGTTTCTGCTTTATGACAAAGTGAATCAGTTATACATATACATATGTTCCCATATCTCTTCCCTCTTGTGTCTCCCTCCCTATCCCCCCCCTCCAGACAGTCACAAAGCACCGAGCTGATCTCCCTGTGCTATGCGGCTGCTTCCCACTAGCTATCTACCTTACATTTGGTAGTGTATATATGTCCATGCCTCTCTCTCTAAGAGTTTTATAATGTCTGGCCTTAAATTTAGGTCTTTAATCCATTTTGAGTTTATTTTTGTGTATGGTGTTAGAACGTGTTCTAATTTCATTCTTTTACATGTAGTTATCCAGTTTTCCTAGCACCACTTATTGAAGAGGCTGTCTTTTCTCTATTGTATTTTCTTGCCTCCTTTATCAAAAATAAGATGACCATATGTGCCTGGGTTTATCTCTGGGCTTTCTACCTGTTCCCTTGATCTATATTTCTGTTTTTGTGCCAGTACCATACTGTCTTGATTACTGTAGCTTTGTAGTACAGTCTGAAGTCAGGGAGCCTGATTCCTCCAGCTCCATTTTACATTCTCAAGATTGCTTTGGCTATTTGGGGTCTTTTGTGTTTCAATACAAATTGTGAAATTATTTGTTCTAGTTCTGTGAAAAATGCCATTGGTAGTTTTATAGGGATTGCACTGAATCTGTAGATTGCTTTGGGTAGTAGAGTCATTTTCACAGTGTTGATTCTTCTAATCCAAGAACATGGTATATCTCTCCATCTGTTTGTATCATCTTTAATTTTTTCATCAGTGTCTTATAGTTTTCTGCATACAGGTCTTTGGCCTCCTTAGGTAGGTTTATTCCTATGTATTTTATTCTTTTTGTTGCAATGGGAAATGGAACTGTTTCCTAATTTCTCTTTCAGATTTTCATCATTAGTGTATAGGAATGCAGGAGATTTCTGTGCATTAATTTTGTAATCTGCTACTTTACCAGATTCATTGACTAGCTCCAGTAGTTTATTGGTAGCATCTTTAGGATTCTCTATGTATAGTATCATGTCATCTGCAAACAGTGACAGCTTTACTTCTTCCTTTCCAATTTGGATTCCTTTTATTTCTTGTTCTCTAATTGCTGTGGCTAAAACTTCCAAAACTATGTTGAGTAATAGTGGTGAGACTGGACAACCTTGTCTTGTTCCTGATATTAGAGGAAATGTTTTCAGTTTTTCACCATTGAGAACAATGTTCACTGTGGGTTTGTTATATATGGCCTTTATTATGTTGAGGTAAGTTCCCTCTATGCCTACTTTCTGGAGGGTTTTTATCGTAAATGAGTATTGAATTTTGTCAGAAGCTTTTTCTGCATCTATTGAGATGATCATATTTTTTTTTCCTTCAACTTGTAACTTGTTTACCACATTGATTGATTTGCACATATTGAGGAATCCTTGCATTCCTGGGATAAACCCCATTTGTCATGGTGTATGATCCTTTTAATGTGCTGTTGGATTCTGTTTCCTAGTATTTTGTTTAGCATTTTTGCATCTATGTTCATCAGTGATATTGGCCTTTAGCTTTCTTTCTTTGTGGCTTCTTTGTCTGGTTTTGGTATCAGGGTGATAGTGGCTTTGTAGAATGAGTTTGGGTGTGTTCCTCCCTCTGCTATTTTTTGGAAGAGTCTGCACGGGACAGGTGTTAGCTCTTCTCTAAATGTTTGATAGAATTCACCTGTGAATCCATTTGGTCCTGGACTTTTGTTTGTTGGAGACTTTTCAATCACAGTCTCAATTTCAGTGCATGTGATTGGTCTGTTTATATTTTCTGTTTCTTCCTGGATCAGTCTCGGAAGGTTGTGCTTTTCTAAGAATTTGTCCCATTTCATCCAGGTTGTCCATTTTATTGGCATATAGTTGCTTGTAGTAATTTTTCATGATCCTTTGTATTTCTGCAGTGTCAGTTGTTATTCTCCTTTTTCATTTCTAATTATATTGGTTTGAGTCTTCTCCCTTTTTTTCTTGATGAGTCTGGCTAATGGTTTATCAATTTTCTTTGTCATCTAAAGAACCAGCTTTTAGTTTTACTGATCTTTGCTATTGTTTCCTTCATTTCTTTTCCATTTATTTCTGATCTGATCATTATGATTTCTTTCCTTCTGCTAACTTTGGGGGTTTTTTTGTTTTTCTTTCTTTAAGTACTTATAGGTGTAAGATTAGGTTATTTATTTGAGAAGTTTCTTGTTACTTCAGGTAGGATTGTATTGCTATAAACTTCCCTCTTAGAACTGCTTTTGCTGCATCCCATAGGTTTTGGGTCACAGTGTTTTCATTTTCATTTGTTTCTCGGTATCTTTTGATTTCCTCAGTGATCTCTTGGTTATTTAGTAGTGTATTGTTTACCCTCCATGTGTATGTACTTTTCTCAGATTTTTTCCTGTAATTGATATCTACTCTCATAGTGTCGTGGTCAGAAAAGATACTTGATATGATTTCAATTTTCTTAAATTTACCAAGGCTTGATTTGTGACCCAAGATATGATCTACCCTGAAGAATGTTCCATAACCAATTGAGAAGAAAGTGTATTCTGTTGTATTTGGATGAAATGTCCTATAAATATCAATTAAGTCCCTCTTGGTTAATGTATCATTTAAAGCTTGTGTTTCCTTGTTTATTTTCATTTTGAATGATCTGTCCTTGGTGAAAGTGAGGTGTTGAAGTCCACTACTATGATTGTGTTACTGTCAATTTCCCCTTTTATGGCTGTTAGCATTTGCCTTATGTATTGAGGTGCTCCTATGTTCAGTGCATCAATATTTACAATTGGTATATATTCTTCTTGATTATTATGTAATGTCCTTTTTTGTCTCTTCTAATAGTCTTTATTTTAAAATCTATTTTGTCTGATATGAGAATTGCTACTCCAGCTTTCTTTTGATTTCTATTTGCATGGAATATATTTTTCCATCCCCTCACTTTCAGTCTGTATGTGTCCCTAGGTCTGAAGTGGGTCTCTTGTAGACAGCATATACATGGGTCTTGTTTTTGTATCCATTCAGCCAGTCTGTGTCTTTTGGTTGGAGCATTTAATCCATTTACATTTAAGTTAGTTATCGATATGTATGTTCCTATTACCATTTTCTTAATTGTTTTATGTTTGTTATTGTAGGTCTTTTCCTTCTGTTGTGTTTTCTGCCTAGAGAAGTTCCTTTAGCATTTGTCAGAAAGCTGGTTTGGTGGTGCTGATTTCTCTTAGCTTTTGCTTGTCTGTACAGGTTATAATTTATCCATTGAATCTGAAATCCTTGCTGGGTAGAGTAATCTTCGTTGTAGGTTCTTCTGTTTCATCACTTTAAATATGTCCTGCCACTCCCTTCTGGCTTGCAGTGTTTCTGCTGAAAGATCAGCTGTTAACCTTATGGGGATTCCCTTGTATGTTATTTGTTGTTTTTCCCTTGCTGCTTTTAATATTTTTTCTTTGTATTTAATTTTTGATAAATATGTGTCTTGGCATGTTTCTCCTTGGATTTATCCTGTATGGGACTCTCTGTACTTCCTGGACTTGATTGACTATTTCCTTTCCCATATTAGGGAATTTTTCAATGATAATCTCTTCAAATATTTTCTCAGTCCTTTCTTTTTCTCTTCTTCTTCTGGGATCCCTCTAATCCAAATGTTGGTGCATTTAATGATGTCCCAGAGGTCTCTGAGACTGTCCTGAATTCTTTTCATTCTTATTTATTTATTCTGCTCTGTGGTAGTTATTTCCTCTGTTTTATCTTGCAGGTCACTTATCTGTTCTTCTGCCTCAGTTATTTTGCTATTGATTCCTTCTACAGAATTTTTAATTTCATTTACTGTGTTGTTCATCATTGTTTGTTTGCTCTTTAGTTCTTCTAGGTCCTTTTTAAACGTTCCTTGTATTTTCTCCTTTGTATTTCCAAGATTTTGGATCATCTTTACTATCATTATTCTGAATTCTTTTTCAGGTAGACTGCCTATTTCCTCTTCATTTGTTTGGTCTGGTGGGTTTTTACCTTGATCCTTCATCTGTTGTGTGTTTCTCTGTCTTCTGACTTTGCTTAACTTACTGTGTTTGGGGTCTCCTTTTCGTAGGCTGCAGTTTCGTAGTTCCCATTGTTTTTGGTGTCTGCCCCCAGTGGCTCAGGTTGGTTCAGTGGGTTGTGTAGGTTTCCCGGTGGAGGGGACTGGTGCCTGTGTTCTGGTGGATGAGGCTGGATCTTGTCTTTCTGGTGGGCCTGACCGCATCTGGTGGTGTGTTTTGGGGTGTCTGTGACCTTATCACGATTTTAGGCAGCCTCTCTGCTAGTTGGTAGGGTTGTGTTTCTGTCTTGCTAGTTGTTTGGCATAGAGTGTCCAGCACTTTAGCTTGCTGGTTGTTGAGTGGGGCTGGGTCTTAGTGTTGAGATGGAGACCTCTGGGAGAGCTTTTGCTGTTTGATATTGCTTGGAGCCGGGAGGTCTCTGGTGGACCACTGTTCTGAACTCAGCTCTCCACCTCAGGAGCACAGGCCTGACACCCAGCTGGAGCATCAAGACCCTGTCAGCCACAGAACTCATAAGAAAAGGGAGAAAAAAAGAAAGAAAAAAATAAAATTTTTTTAAAAAATGATTAAAAATAAAAAAAAATTTAAATAATTAAAAAAAAGAAGAAAGAAGAGAGTAATCAAACCTAAAAAAAAAATCCACCAATGATAACTAGCACTATAAACTATACCAAAAAGAAAACAAAAATGGACAGACAGACTCCTAGGACAAATTGTAACACAAAGCTATACAGGCAAAATCACACAAAGAAGCCTACACATATACACTCACAAAAAGAGAAAAAGAAAAGAAAAATCTATATATATATATAAAAAGGAAAAGGAGGAGTGCAACCAAATCAATAAACAAATCTACCAAAGATAATAAACTCTAACTACTAAACTAAGATAAACATAAAACCAGAAACAAATTAGATGGAGACAGCAAACCCCAAGTCTACAGTTGCTCCCGAAGTTCATCACCTCAATTTTGGGATGATTCATTGTCTATTCAGGTATTCCAGAGATGCAGGGTCCATCAAGTTGATTGTGGAGATTTAATCTGCTGCTCCTGAGGCTGCTGGGAGAAATTTCCCTTTCTCTTCTTTGTTTGCACAGCTCCTGGTGTTCAGCTTTGGATTTGGCTCTCCTCTGCATGTAGGTCTCCTGAGAGTATCTTTTCTTCTCTCAGACAGGACAGGGTTAAAGTAGCAGCTGGTTAGGGGGCTCTGGCTCACTCAGGCTGGGGAGGAGGGGTATGGAATGCGTGGCAAGCCTGCAGTGGTGGCAGAGGCTGACGTGTTGTTGCAACAGTGTGAGGTGCGCCGTGTGTTCTCCTGGGGAATTTGTCCCTGGATCATGGGACCCTGACAGTGGCAGGCTGCAAGGCTCCCAGGAGGGGAGGTGTGGATAGTGACCTGTGCTTGCACACAGGCTTCTTGGTGGCGGCAGCAGCAGTCTTAGCATCTCATGCCTGTCTCTGGAGTCTGCACTGATAACCATGACTCACGCCCGTCTCTGTAGCTCATTTAGGCGGTGCTCTGAATCCCGTCTCCTCATGCACCGCAAAACAATGGTCTCTTACTTCTTAGGCAGGTCCAGACATTTTCCCGAACTCCCTCCCGGCTAGCTGTGGTGCACTAGCCCCCTTCAGACTGTGTTCATGAAGCCAACCCCAGTCCTCACCCTGGGATCTGACATCCGAAGCCCGAGCCTCAGCTCCCAGCCCCCACCCGCCGTGGTGGGTGAGCAGAGAAGCCTCTCTGGCTGTTGAGTGCTGGTCGGTACCAATCCTCTGTGTTGGAATCTCTCTGCTTTGCCGTGTGCACCCCTATTGCTCTACTTTCCTCTGTGGCTCCAAGGCTTGCCCCCTGCCACCCCCTGTCTCTGTCAGTGAAGGGGCTTCCTAGTGTGTGGAAACTTTTCCTCCTTCACAGCTCCCTCCCAGAGGTGCAGGTCCCGTCCCTATTCTTTTGTTTCTGTTTTTTCCTTTTTTCTTTTGCCCTACCCAGGGACAGGGGGTAGTTTCTTGCCTTTTGGTAAGCCTGAGGTCTTCTTCCAGCGTTCAGTAGGTGTTCTATAGGAGCTGTTCCACATGTAGATGTATTTCTGATGTATTTGTGGGGAGGAAGTTGATCTCCACGTCTTACTCTTCTGCCATCTTGAACGTCTCCTGTGATGTGGCTTTTAAGCTGAAACTAAATTATGAGTAACAGCTTGAAGTCCTCGAAGAGTAGGAAGGATATTCTTGGGTGAAGTGACAAAATATGCCAAAGAATGAAGTTGAGAGATGATTTAAAGAATTGAGATCGGATCAGGGCAATTTCAAGCTGCAAGGTGTCTGAATATGTGGCACCTGTGTGGTGTGGAAATCATGAGAGTGGAGTATGGGAGGGGCTAGGAGTATAGAAACTTAGACAAGGGCCAGGTTATCAATAGCATTTTTGGCCATATTAAGAATTTTGGATGTTAGTCAGGGAGGAGTATTTGAATGGTTTAAATGGAGTACTGTGTTAGCATTTAATAATTAAGAAAAAAAAAGAGTGGTAATTATGTTTCTTGCTAACACTTTTATTTGCACTGCCACAAAACTTAATGTTGCAGTATTTATTTATAATGTTTAATAGTAAGTGCTGATAGGAGTGTTTTGCTAACTGTAAAGATTTTATAGCTGAGAACTGCCTCCTTGCTAATTAATGTGTGATAAGACAACTATTCAATTCTGTGCCCTCAAAGAAATGTTTGATAATATCACCAAGTGGGAGCAAAGAAAATGATATCTTATAGATTGACATCCAGTAGAATATCCCAGTAGAGTATCCCTCTGGACCTTGTTATTTATTCAACAAATTTATTAAATACCTGCCATGTACCAGATTCAGTGCCAGGAACCATTTATGCAACAATAAATAAGAATTCCTGAGCTCAAGCAGCTTGCAATCTGGGAGGGGAACCAAATGAGTAACTAAATAAACAAGATGAAGAGTTAACATTGTGGTAAGAGTTGTGTGTGGAAGGAAGGATGGGACAATGGAGAAGACAGAGGTCAGATTTACCTTGTTCTAAGTTCCAGGACTGGACCAGGAAAAATCATTTAGAGAAAGTGGCCTTTTGAATTGAGTCTTGAATGCTAAGCCTGTGTTCATGATGTAGATGGGGGAGGGCAGTTGTGAGGGTGGCAAGATCTCACTGAATTTAGAAACTCTGGAAAGCTGTCAAGTTCAGTTATACAGCTGATATGCAGTACCACCCTGGAGCGTACAACTCACCTCCAAGTCTGTGAGAATGCCACCCACTAAAAACCTCACACCAGTGAAGCTGTGCAGTGTACAACCTATACAACTTTACATGGTGGTCCTGCATATCAATTTAGTGTTAGTGTGTTATATATTGATAATTAGTTATGTAATTAACTGTGAAATGGGAGTAACACTACAGCTAGCTCATAAGTTGGAGTGAAAATTAAATGGGTCAATCAGTATACATAAGCATTATTATAAATGCTATATAAACATATATAAACATCAGTTTTTAATTAATCCCCATATAGAATTTTAAACATTTTATATAGTAAATTCAACCTTATTTTTTTTAAAGTATATGACTTCTAGGTTTAGGCTTTATCCACCCCAAGAGTGTAAATTTATGCTCCTATATTTCTAGCAATATTTTTTCATATTTTTATCAATTCTAAGATGTATGCGTAAATATATAGGTATGTGAAAGAAGTGTGGTAGAGATGGCTCTTACATTATATTGGCCCTAAGTTTTTTTTTACTTCAGACACTGGCGGGGGCCCATTAGCTCAAAATCTCACCAGCACCAAATTCTTACACATACAGTTGTTTTAACCCTAACCCCAATAAGCAGATCCTTAGCCAGTTAGAGACTGCCTGCTTTGCATCTCCCACAAAACTGCACCCACCTCTATGAGACATAAATAAGACAAACTCCAGCACAATAAGACACCAAGCCGTGCTGCCCTTCAGAGTAGTCAGACCCCCAGTGTGGCTGAGCAACATCACTTAGGCAAACCTCTCTCCCACTTTCCTCCCCTGGAAAGTTCCCCTGCCCTCCTTCCATCTTGAGCAGTGACCTTGCACCACTACCTCTGGAAGGTCTCACGCTGGGAGGGACACTCCCTCCTACAATTCTATCAAAGCACTGCCCCAAATAAAACTCACTCTATGCTACTGCCACTTCTGGTCTTACCTTTTTCCTTGATCTCCCCCTCAGATCTCTTGAACTCACTACAGGATCTATTAAAATTTCATTTGAATAACCAATTTTACCTGTGACATTTATTGAGTAGTTTATACTTCCTACAGCAATTTTGATTTTCCAAATATCCATTGTTCTATTTCAGAACTTTTAAATCTGGTCCAATGATCAAATTTTCTGTGTTTGTACCAGTATCCCACTGCTCTAAATATTGTTTTGATAACTGGTAGTAGAGGTTTCTGCTAGTTATTATTTAATTTCTCTTGCTTTTCACTTTCCTTTATTCTATAAGCCCTATTTTTTTTTTTTTTTTTTTACTCAATGTATTTATTTATTTATTTATTTATGGCTGTGTTGGGTCTTCATTTCTGTGCATGGGCTTTCTCTAGTTGTGGCAAGTGGGGGTCACTCTTCATCGCGGTGCGCAGGCCTCTCACTATCGCGGCCTCTGTTGTTGCGGAGCACAGGCTCCAGACGCGCAGGCTCAGTAATTGTGGCTCACGGGCCCAGTTGCTCCATGGCATGTGGGATCTTCCCAGACCAGGGCACGAACCTGTGTCGTCTGCATTGGCAGGCAGATTCTCAACCACTGCGCCACCAGGGAAGCCCTATAAGCCCTATTTTTAAATGGGCATGCCTTATGCAATGAAACAATCCCTTGGGATTTTGTTCAGGATTATGAAAAATTTATAAATTACTAGGTGGGAGGTAAGTCATATCTCTACAATATTGGGTGTCCCCAGTAGGAATAGTTTATGTATTTCTACTTGTTTAGGTCTTCTTCTATGTTCTCCATTTATGTTTTATAGATTTCTGCATATGGGTCTTTAATTATTTTAATTAGACTTATCCTACATGTTTTATAGATTTTGTTAACTTTTGCAAACTGAATATTTTTTATATTTTCTCTGATTATTGCTGACATATACAAAATTATAGCTTTTTGAATGATTATTTTGTACCTTACTACCTTATTCAACTTTATTAGTTCTAAGTTTTTTATTTGCCTGGTTTTATGTAAGCAAGTATTCTTATCATTTTAGTGGAACTGACTGCTTCTAGTGAATCATCATTGTAAAGTATAATGTTTTGATGAGGTTCTTTAATTACCTTTTTATCAAGTTAAGGAAGATTCCTTATTTTATAACCCTACAAAGATTCTTTTTCTCTTTACATAGAGTTTTTTATTTATACGAAAAAGATTTGGGTTTTGACTTTTTTTTTTTTTTTTTTAGCTATCCCTGTCTGTTTTGTTTGGGTTTATTTTTATTTATTTGTTTTTGGTATCAAAGTTAGACTTAGTTGGTAGGATTAAATGAACTGGGAATTTGTCCATCTCTCTATTTGTTAACTTGGGAAACAGTGGATTTTTGAAAATTTGATTTCGTTTTCCTCTTAAAAATATTTTTCCCAAGTGTTTAGGTGCAGTAGGCTGTGACTATATGACTACTTTAAAATTTCTTATGTGACTCTTAGCCTACTTAGGTTTCGTAAAGTTTTGAGTCATTTTGTTTCCTATAAAACCATTACCATTTAAATTTGTATATTATTATAAAAATTTTAAAATCTCTTTGTGTCCAAGTTCTCTTTGTGCACTCTTTCTTATTCCTAATACTCATTATCTGTTTCTTGTTTGTTACTGATAATATCAAATAACTGGCTTTTTTATACAATTCAACTTTTCTGAATTTATTTTCTATATTATTAATGTTTGTGATTTTTAAATATTTTTCTTATTTTGTAAATGTTTTCTCTATGTTATTAATTCACATACTTATTTTCAATATTATGCTTTCTACAAATGTATGTGAAACTGTATCTTTCACTCTGAATTGTTTTACTAAATACCCTATTTAGTGTTATTATTTTTATATTATTTTCATTTTATATGATAAACATATCGAGGTTACATAAATATACATGTGTATATACATGTACATGAAGATATATGCATGTGTGTGTATGTTTTAAAGACTAACCTTATACTTGCAGAGTTGCACAAGTACTATTTTCCTTCATGAAGTCAACCCTGCTTCACGTGGTCCTCTGTTCTTAAATCCTACAGCTTTAAAGTCTTAGCCACACTGTTTATACTCAGTCATATGTCCCTTTTAGAATGTATTACTGATTCCATGTGAGTCACGGAATATTGCTTTTTGAGGACAAGAATCATGTCAGACACGTTTGCCTTTCCACAGAGTTAAACAATAGCCAATGCTCAGCAAATTATTTCTAATTTATTGTCATGATTTACCTTGTTTTATCATATCAGCTTTATCTTCATGTACTTTATATTTTGCTTCATCTTTTGTTCTTCTTGGGTGGTTGGCAGGATGAGATTGACTGGATACTGTAAAGAACAGGAGTTGGTAAGAGTAAGTGTCTTCTGGCCAACCCATGCCCTATGGAAACTGGGCTTTTTCACATTTCTCTTCCTTTTAAATCACAGAAGCTTATGTAAAAGTTCAGAGGTCTGGTTCAACAGTCCTTAAAGGGAAATGCCAAGAGGCCTTAAAGATCATCCACTGCACCTAAAAGATCATCTACTGCAGTGACTGGCATATTGTAGTCATTATGTATTTGTAATTAATTAAAATTTCATTTTGAAATTAGAAAACTGAGCAAGGTAAGTAGAAATGTTGGAACTTGAACTCAAGTTTCCTAACCCTGAAATCCAATTATGTATATTTTTAAATATAATTATCTTTTTCCTATGGGGTGTTGCCATCTAGATCATCTAATTCTGCTGAACATAGTAACAAAAGGCTCTCCTTCAGAAATGTAAAAGGGATTCAGATTGAATTGATAAACCCTGTAATCAAGCTTTACTGAAAGCCATATTGCTTATTATTATGGCATTCACTGTGTTGCTGTCTCCTGGACATTCCTGTCCTAAAAGGGAATGAGAGATGACTAAAATCAAGGTCATTCCCCATGTCAGGGTTTTAGGGGAAAGCAGTGTTTATGGAGGCCAAAATAACTGTGCATTTGGAGTCTGAGTGGTAGCGATTTGGGAAGCCAGCTCATCTTCATATCCTCACTCCTTCAGTGACTTGAAAGCATCCTTTTATTACTAAACCTTTGATGTGTGTTTGTTTTGTTTTGCTTTGTTAGTTTTCCTTCTATTGAGGAGAATCTTAACTGCTTTATAGATCATTGTTTTTCTATACAGTATAGATTTTTGTGGTACTACAACTGTAAAAGACACCAGGGAAACTTGTACTTCTTTTAAACATTAGAGAAACTGGCTTTATCCTCCTATTTTATTATGGAGCAGCAAGCAGAAAGTAGTTATTTAGGTCTTAGCTGGGATGGTAAAGTAGAATTAATATGTGCCAGACTGGGATACATCAACAGGAGAAAAGCCTTACCTTTGGGATTTCTAAAGACTCAACTCCTAGGTAGAAAGAAGTCATGGAATCTCTACTGAGATAAAGACTGCCTACGAAATAACAGAGGACTCAATAAATAAATAAACAAACAATGAAAACAACCTAGAGCCCTGAGTCTTTTGATGCTAATTTGAACTGTTTTGTAAATGGAAAGTTAGTCAGATTATGGGATTAAAAAAATAAGACACATCAAATAGAAATACCAACAGTGAAAGAAATCAAATAGAAAACCAAATGCCACTTACAAAAAGGAGAATGGCAGAAGTTTTTCTAAGAAATAAGAATGAGATATTTTTTATATTTTTGAATATATTTTTATTGAAGTATAGTTGATTTACAATGTTGTTAATTTCTGCTGTACAGCAAAGTGATTCAGTTATGCATATATATACATTCTTTTTTAAAATATTATTTTCCATTATGGTTTATCATAGGATATTAAATATATCAATAGTTCTCTGTGCTATACAGTAGGACCTTGTTATTTATCCATTCTGTATATAATAGCTTACATCTGCTAACCCCGACCTCCCACTCCATCCCTCCCCAAACCGTCCTCCCACTTGGCAACCACAAGTCTGTTCTCTATATCCATGAGTCTGTTTCTGTTTCATAGATAGGTTCATTTGTGTCATATTTTAGATTCCACATGTAAGTGATATCATATGGTATTTGTCTTTCTCTTTCTGACTTACTTCACTTAGTGTGATAATCTCTAGGTCCATCCATGTTGCTGCAAAGGGCATTATTTCGTTCTTTTTATGGCTGAGCAGTATTCCATTGTATATATGTACCACATCTTCTTTATCCATTCATCTGTCAGTGGACATTTAGGTTGCTTCCATGTCTTGGCTAATGTAAATAGTGCTACTATGAACATAGTGGTGCATATATCTTTTTGAATTATAGTTTTTCTGGATCTATGCCTAGGAGTGGGATTGCTGGATCATATGGTAATTCTATTTTTAGTTTTCTGAGGAACCTCCATACTGTTTTCCATTGTGGCTGCACCAACTTAACATCAAATGTGATATTTTTTGAATGGTAGGAGGATGTGTTGATAGGTTGATATTAAAAGGTTAGAGGCACTGAAGACAGGTTTTGTTTAATGGATTTGTTTATAACAACAAAATAAGGAAATAAAATGAATGAATATTATAATAAATTATGTAGGAATATACCTTCAGGCTTGTATTCGTTGGGCTAAAATACTCTAGTTATTATGACACTTGGGGGATATTTCAGACTGATTTGGAGCCTGGAGAATGAGTCTGCAGTGGGATTGACTCACCTTCTATACACAATGCACTCATAAGAAAATAATTATAACATGGATTTGCTAATGTTTTGAGAGATCCTATGAGAACTAACAATGATTTTTCAAATAGTACAGCCTCTTCCTATCGTGAATGAGCAGGTTTGGAGAGTCGAGGAAAGCCTTATAAATACTCACCTTCTTTCACAGCAAGGCTACTAGTTTTGCCCCATGACATGCTTCAGTAAGCTGTGGATTTGTGGCCCCCATGATACGTGGATTAGTTGATATATTGTTGACTGGTATGTCTTACCAAGAGAGTGGGTGTTTCTAAATTCAGAATGTAAGAAAAGTCAATGGCATTCAATGGGATTTTCAATCTTGGTCCCTAGATTTAATATTTTCATCAAGACCTAGAGGAGAGACTATGATATGAGCTCATCACATTTGCTTCAGACATTAAGCTATGGGTGTCAGACAAATTCCTGAGAAATAGCTTGGCAATGCAAACTTACCCTAGGGAGCTGCAGAAAGTTTAGTAAAGACAGTAGTTTGCAAAAGAAAAGAAACCTGGATGGACACGCTAAAGAGTAATTGGCTCTAGAAATATAGTCAGAATAAATTATAGGACTCTAAGTCATTATATCCCGACCATGGATCACAGCTGTAGCACTGAACTTTTAAAAACACACATTGATTTTTAAAAATTTATTCAACACATATTATTCAAGTGAGAAACTGCTGGCGATAAGCACAGCTAGTACATCCCTGGGGGTCAGGGGCTGTGCTCAGGCTGCTGTTGCACCCTGAGCCCCTAGAGCAGTGCCTGGTGCAGAGTCCTGCCTGGCTTTGTTAAAGGAGACAAGGGAAGTTGGAACAGGAACACAAAGAATAAAGCAGTGCCCTGTTTTATTAGCAGAACTCTAAGGACAGAGTTCCTGCAGGGAGAGGGAAGAACACACATACTTTGTCCGAGAGCCTAATGGAAAACACAAGAGTATTAAAGTATGAGAGGCTGACAACTTAAGTTTGACCCTCAGGTTTTACAGATTCTAACACACAGGCTATGCAAACTCTTCTCTATGTTTCAGGGTCTTATTATTTAAAATAGGGCTAATAAATTCTACTTTCAACAATGTTATGAGAAACTCAGATAAATGATAGATAGATAAATAGATAGAAAAATATTACTTTTCCTCTCATTTTACCTCCATGAAATATAGAATGTTGTTGGCTCTCACGTAAAGATAGAAACACCTAAAGTGAACTTTTCCTTTTGGGCTGGAGATGTTTATTTATTAAATACCAGATTTGAGCCAAACTCCATTTATCTAGAAGGCAGGATTCTGGGTCTTCATATGAAAAGCAATCAGATTACATATACATATATATATGTATTTTTTTCTTTTCTTTTCCCTCTAGAGAACTAATCTGTGAGAAGATGCTGCAGGAATAAAAATTTAATAGCATAGTATTGAAGAGAAATATGTTCTTCATGATAAAATGGTTTATGCATTTTAAATTGAGTTTATGGAATTTAAAAATTAAATAGCATGGCTATATCATCTAGATTTCTAATCTTCTAGAACTGGGTAAAAAATATGAATGCAATTTTTACTTGTCAGAATCAGAAACCACCAGTGAAATAGAGAAGAATAGTTCCTTGGCTATAGTATCGGAGTTTCACAAAGCTTTCATCTGTGCAGCTGCAATATAGCTGAATTTGCATTTCCTGGAATGTACCAGAGTACAGTTTTGCAAGCCCTGGAACTGAGAACTTATTTTTCATCACCCAAAAAGACTCTGAAAAATATACCAAGGGTGGTCAGTATTAAATATATGCTCTAAGTGTTTCATGATCGTTGGAAAATTAGTTAAATCATGGTTCGTTTTTAGCAACACCGTTTTAACACATAGCTTGCCTTTGTTAGGAAATGTCAGTTAATGGAATTCAACTCAACTCATCAAGCTCTCAGTGTTGGTTCCACACGTAGGTAGTGGCATTTCCCATGTGATATGAGCTGTGGGTGTAGTGGCTTGAGTTCCTAGTCACTTCTGTCATGTCTTCTCCAAGCTTCATTTCATCTGCAAGACGAGGATATGCTTGATTAAGCTGATGCTTGATCCACACTGAATGCAACTCAGTGTTGATCTGGAGGTAAAGTGCAATCTGACGTGTAAACACTTGACAAATTATAAAGCATGTTTAAAGTAAAAATAGAGAAGTGTGTATGCTTCAAAGTGTGCCTTTCAACAATATTTTAGAGAGAAGAGGTTGCCATGGTGTCAGTTAAGCCTCTAATAAAAAATATGGCACGATAAAGTGTGAAAGGAAAGCTCTGAAAAACATAAGGAAGGCAATGTAGGGCAGAGCTTTTTAAAAAAATGTGCTTGCTTTCTCCTTACATGCAGGTTCTGCCTTTTTTCTTCCTGTCCTTTCCTTTACCCTTACCTGATCCAGGCGAGCCTCTGCATAAGGGTATGATCATTATAGATGATGTTATTTGGAAAAGGCATCTTTTCAAGGAATCGTAGCAACTGTGGGAGAAGAGGAGTGAGACTTCCATAACATTACAGTTTTGAACTAACTCTTTGGTTTTCCAAAGAATGTCCCATAAGGTAAGAACATAGCCTGTGACATGCATTGCCCACAGGAGTTCAAGGAATTTATCTTCTGTGTTTTACGGTGAATATAGTAAAATCAGCATGAAAACATTGTTTTCTCCATCTGCAGACTCTGAGTTAATAGGACTTAAAGTTTCCAGGTGTACTGTAGTTTCCCCCCAACCCTCCAAAAATTAATAACAATAAAATGAGAAATTTAGAGTTATCAACAAAATGAACACTGACACTCATTTTTTTCATTTTGCCCGTTCTTAAGTAAAATTTCAGTTAAATATTTCTCATCCATAGAACTCATGACAGAAAATAATTAAAGGCAATTATTTTTTTACCCTGGGCTTCTTGCCATTTGTCTGATATAGAATTATTCTACAGAGATGTCAATTTTCTATCAAGTTCCATTACTCTATAGCCCTGTTAAGAAATCCAAGTCTTTTGTGTTATTCCCCAAATACTGAATTTGCCTCATGTAAAGTATCATGCTCTTGTCCAAGGCTTTCATTTGTACTCCCTAAAGCTATACAGTCTAATAAAATAGTGTAAGTTGAATTTCTGTAAAGACCTAATTTCTATTTATTAAATATGAACTTCCAAAGGACATCATGGAAATCAGATCTTATCTTCATTTTTTTTTTTTAACTCTTTTTAACTACTGTCAGAAAATACTTCATTCTCTGTAAGTCTTCTCACCTCTTCCAGGACAGAGCCTACCTTGTTTTTATTGTAAAGTAGTTATTCATAGGAGGCAAGGAAGGAGGGACAGGGAAAGTGCTAGATATCCTGGTTCTTGGTGGAGAGTTAGGAAATTTAAAGAATTTTTCCCATATTGTCTGGTTGAGAAACATATTTGATGCACTTGTCATAAGAGCTGGGGATGCTATAGTAACATATGGCCCCTATATCCCCATGTCTTATAACATCAAAAGGTTGTCATTTGTCCCATTGTCAGGCACCTCTGGCTTTGCTCCATGTCATCTTCATTTCAGGATCCAGAGTTATGAAGCAATTTCTAATTAGAGTAGTGCCAGTCATCATGTCAGAAAGAAATGAGGTCAGGCTTCAACTTCTAAGTAACACATCTTTTCCACTTACATTTCATTAACCAAGTAAGTCATATGGCCAAACCCAATGATAGTGGGACAGAAAAGTATGATTCTCCTCCAGGAAGGTGCAGCACATATTTTTGAAACGCTACCACCAAGTGCTAATACTAGCTAAGAGCCAGGCATTACACTAGGCATTTACGGATTTTAATTCTAATATTCGTAATAATCTTAGAATATAGGGATTTGTAATCCTTACTTTGCCAGGAGAGGAGAAAAGCTCATCAGTTTGCCTATGCTCACATATCTAGTGGTAGAGCCTAATTAGAACCAGGTCTATCTGAGCCGTATCTCAAATAGTACACTTTCCTTGAAGAGGAACAAAGAGGGGAAAAACCCATCAGTTTCCTCAAAACCAATGAGCGGAGAACCCAGATCATGAAACTTTATATAATCCATACTTTTCCAAACATGGAAGTTATCCTCAATAAAATTATTGTCTAAGAGAGGAAATTAAATGCATTAATTAGAATATTGATAGTTGCAGTAATATACAAAACCCCAAATTTCAGCAGATTAACAATACAAAATTGGTTTTCTCACTCACGTAACTGGTTGGTGAGTGCATTCCATTTTCTTTATCCAAATGCAGACTATAATATTAAATATACATTTTTTTCAAGAAATCTATTAAATGACCTTCCAGGTCATTTAATCAGATGTTTTATTAGACATTGTTAGTAAAATCAAGTATGATGCATTTTCTGCCACAAAGGGATATCGTGGTCTTCTCCCACTTGAATGTCAAATCCTGGGACAGAAGGAATTGTTTGAATCTCATCCACAGCTGAACCAGTAGGTGGAGGAACCTGTGTCCTCACCTGTGAAAACAAAATAGTGATATACCTGTCTGGCTAATATGATATGGGATTAAAGTGGATTGTTTACTGTCTCATCCCCCACTTCCACAGCCCATAGGAACTAGTATATACAAATATTTCTGAGCACAAAATGAAAATATAAGAAAAGTCATCCAGCTCCATTTATATAATCCTGGCAAAATATAAAATGCTCACCTTCTAGAATTGAAATATAGAGATAAAGGCCATCAGTAATTTTCTTATTATTCTTACCTAATTCCCTTTTTTTAAATTGAAGTATAGTTGGTTTACAATGTTGGGTTAAATTCTGCTGTACAGCAAAGTGATTCAGTTAAACATATGTATACATTCTTTTTAAAATATTCTTTTCCATTATGGTTTATCACAGGGTATTGAATATAGTTACCTGTGATATACAGTATGACTTTGTTGTTATCCATTCTATGTATAGCAGTTTGCATCTGCTAACCCCAAACTCCCACTCCATCCCTCCCCCATGCCCCCTTCCCCTTGGTAACCACAAGTCAGTTCTCTATGTCTGTGAGTTTGTTTCTATTTCATAAATAAGTTCATTTGTGTCATATTTTAGATTCCACATATAAGTGTTATCATAATACATTTGCCTTTATCTTTCTGATTTACTTCGCTTAGTATGATAATCTCTAGGTCCATCCATGTTACTGCAAATGGCATTATTTCATTCTTTTTTATGGCTGAGTAGTATTCCATGCATATATGTACCACATCTTCTTTATCCATTCCTCTGTTGATGGACATTTAGGTTGTTCCCATGTCTTGGCTGTTGTGAATAGTGATATTAGGAACATTGGGGTGCATGTATCTTTTTGAATTATAGTTTTGTCCAGATATATGCTCAGGAGTGGGATTGCTGGATCATACTGTAACTCTATTTTTAGCTTTTTGAGGAACTTCCATACTGTTTTCCATAGTGGCTGCACCAACTTACATTCCCACCAACAGTACAGGAGGGTTCCCTTTTCTCCACACCCTCTCCAGCATTTATTTGTAGATTTTTTAATGATGGCCATTCTGACTGGTGTGAAGTGGTACCTCATTGTAGTTTTGATTTGCATTTCTCTAATAATTAGCGATGTTGACTATCTTTTCATGTGCTTGTTGGCCATCTGTATGTCTTCTTTAGAGAAATGTCTATTTAGTTCTTCTACCCATTTTTCGATCGGGTTGTTTGGTTTTTTGTTGTTGAGTTGTATGAGCTGTTTGCATATTTTGGAGATTAAGACCTTGTCAGTCGCATCATTTGCAAATGTTTTCTACCATTCCGTAGGTTGTCTTTACATTCTGTTTATGGTTTCCTTTGCTGTTCAAAAGCTTGTAAGTTTGATTAGGTCCCATTTGTTTATTTTTGCTTTCATATCTATTGCCTTGGGGGACTGCCCTAAGAAATCATTTGTATGATTTATGTCAGAGAATGTTTTGCCTATGTTCTCTTCTAGTATTATGGTGTAATGTCTTATGTTTAAGTCTTTGGCCATTTTGAGTTTATTTTTGTGTATGGTATGAGGGTGTGTTCTAACTTCATTGATTTACATGTGGCTGTCCAACTTTCCCAACATCCCTTGCTGAAGAGACTGTCTTTTTCCCCTTGTATATTTGTGCCTCCTTCATCAAAGTTTAATTGACTGTAGGTGTATGGGTTTATTTCTGGGCTCTCTATTCTGTTTCATTGATGCATATGTCTGTTTTTGTGCCAGTACCACACTGTTTTGATTACTGTGGCTCTGTAGTATTGTCTGAAGTCTGGGGTTGGATGGTGTTATGCCTCCTGCTTTGTTCTTTTTCCTTAGGATTGCTTTGGCAATTCTGGGTCTTCTTTGATCCCATATAAATTTTAGGATCATTTGTTCTAGTTCTTTGAAAAATGCCATGGGTGATTTGATAGGGACCACATTAAATCTGTAGATTGCTTTAGGTAGTATGGCCATTTTGACAATATTAATTCTTCCAATCCAAGAGCATGGGATATCTTTCCATTTCTTTGTAATTCCTTAACTTTTTAACTTGCCTAATTTCCTTCCTCTTCCCAGTTAGGAAATCAAATTTACTAGGACTCTGGGAATTGGTAGCCTACTGTCCTAATTTCAGTCAATCCACAGCTAAAATGAGGGAAGAGAATTTGAATTACTCTACCTTTCTCCAGGGGAAAGGAGCATTTTATTAGGTCTATGGTAAGTTTCCCTCAATACCTACAGCAGGACCCATCAAACTCACCTGATAGTAAAAGGAACCCAGAGCATGTGCTAAAGGACTTATCCAAATCTAGTTCTCAAACTTAAGCATACCTCTAAATCCCCTGCAGAGCCTGCTAAAACACAGATTTATGGGCCGTGTCTCAGAAATTATTGTTTAATGGGTCTGAGAGTGGAGGAGTGCTGAAAATTTATATTTATGATAATTCCCAGGTGATAATGCTGCTGCTGGTCCAGGGACCACATTTTGAGAATCACAGAACTGAAAGCATTGATACTCAGCCCTAGCTCCTCATCCCTGTCAACCCTCTGATAGACAACTAGAGTTAAAAGCAGTGTTCTAAAGACTATAGGCTTCCAAAGAGGACAGTTTATTTTTATTATTTTATTAGTACCTGGGCCTTGAATTAGGAATTTGGCCAAGAATTCTCTTATAACAAACTGACTCCCTGTGGCTTTTCAGTGGGTCACCAAAGGCTCTTTGAGATTGTAATTACCCTTGCTCCCTCTTTCTGGTCTGTGACTGTTTGTTCCTCTTTTTCCTTTATATGCTTTAGTCTCTCCTGCTAGTTCCCTCTCTGGGACCTAGGAGGTTATTTGGTCAAGGCATTGAGAGGTGCAAGATAAGCAATGTTTAGTGCAGTTGCCTTTCTTTTCTGTACTTGGCTTTGCCACTTAACACTTGTATGACTAGACCAAATTAGCTTTTTAAAAAATGTTTTGAAGTTAAATTTTCTCATCTGTTAAAATAGAGATAACACCCTACATGTTTATGTGAACAAAGTACAGAGTGAAAAGTAGGGGCTCAATAAATATTCTGTATTGCCTTTTCTTCCCTGACTTCTTGCTTTCCCATTTTTCTTCCCTTCTTCCATTCCTGATTTTTTTCCTTTACTTCCCACCCCACCTCCAATGTTAAAAAAAAAAAAAGGGCTTCCCTGGTGGCGCAGTGGTTGAGATTCCACCTGCCGATGCAGGGGACGCGGGTTCATGCCCCAGTCCGGGAAGATCCCACATGCCGCGGAGCAGCTGGGCCTGTGAGCCATGGCCGCTGAGCCTGCGCATCTGGAGCCTGTGCTCCACAACAGGAGAGGCCACAACAGTGAGAAGCCCGCGTACCACAAAAAAAAAACAGACAAGAGATAGTTTTTCTCCATTTCCTACCTCTGCCAAAGGGTTCCAAAAGGCCTATTTTTTGCCCATATCTTGTTTTCCTTCTCTGGAACAGTGCAATCTATCCTCAGGTTCTAAGAATCTCATCACACTTAAAGACCCAAGATCTCACTCTGTTCCAGTGTACACTATTAAGATGATCTCATGAAGCAACATAGAATACTTTCTGAAACAGTTTTATGTACTGTTTCTTAGATGGCATTCTCAATATTACCTATACTGTCCTTCATTTTTTCCTTGTAATGTATCTCTGCCATAATTATGGCATAGGTAGTATAAAAACACAATCTATAAACACCCTGATAGGATTGAATGTTTTAAAACTCAAATGTCTGGCTACTGGTGTGATTAGGTCATGTATTAAAATGTGAATAATAGGGGGCTTCCCTGGTGGCGCAGTGGTTGAGAGTCCACCTGCCGATGCAGGGGACGCGGGTTCGTGCCCTGGTCCGGGAAGATCCCACATGCCACGGAGTGGCTAGGCCTGTGAGCCATGGCTGCTGAGCCTGTGAGTCCGGAGCCTGTGCTCCGCAATGCGAGAGGCCACAACAGTGAGAGGCCCGCGTACCACACACACACACACAAAAATTGTGAATAATAGGGACCCATTTAATAACTCTGGCATCAGGGATAAGATCGCCTACCTTCTAAGTTCTCTATTCTGTAAAAGGTCTTGTCTTAATTGTAGACCTTCCATTTAAGCAAATGTGCCTCGCCACACTGCGTTGAGACTGGGAAATAATGAGTCTGATTCTCTTTGGGGTCTCACTAATTCTGGCACAGTATTTCAAATGAATAAATTACTGTCTTCAAAGTAGAGGTGTTATGTTGTTCTTGAGCTTTAGAGGGCAGTAGAGGAACTGTCTGAAAAATTTCTAGCTAACCAGGAAAAATATTTTTCTTTCCCAGGTCACTTCTATGAAGCTTTATCTTTGGAAGGAAAGTAAAGGATTATACTTTAAAAGGTGCTTGTAATATACTTCTTTTAAAATGAAGATATTACCTTCTAGTATATTTCATATATAGAAGGCATTTATTTTCTCTGTGAAAAAATTTATACTGATTATTAACTTGTGAAGATATCCAAAAGAATTTTTTTAAAAGGAATTATTGGCTATAACAAAATGATGTAGATTTTATTTTTAAAATTTTTTATTCTGTGTATGTTTTACAATGTAAGTTTAGAAGGACAAAAATAGTTTTGGAGACTTGTGACTGTGTGTAAAGAGTCAGTGGATGATATTGAGCAATTTGTACAAAAAATATGAATTTCAAAGGTACAAAGAAAACTGTTTTGCTTTAAAAATTTAAAAACACAACAAAGAGAAAGGTTAAACAGAATTTTTGTTTTTGGTTGGAAAGTTACAGTTCACTTAACTAAATCAGATTTTGTCCACACATTGAGACTCATAACATCTGAATTCAGCCATCATAGAGTTGAAGAGAAAATTATTCAAAAAGGACTTTCCAAGATCTTACTAAGCCTGCAATGAGAAATGCTCATCCTGGATTTCCTTCCACTCTCTGGGTAACCCCAGATCTACATCCACCACTATGATTCCAGTTTCCATAAAGAGGAACACAGTTATGTGTGAAGAGCCACCTGCACAACTTACACAGTTCCATGTATGAGTTTATTGCAAGTCTACAGTGCAAGAGAAGAAGAGTGCACTGCGTAGGATGAGTGATCAAAGCAGAGTCCACCGAGCTTTCTCTCGGTGTGAAATGTTTCCTTTTGAGATTGGGTCTTCCTTGCCCTCTCTGCACTGGTGACAGCGGGTTTTGCTCAGAGCTGGTATTCTTACAGTAGAAGCCCAGAGCTTACACTTTGCAATAGACACTCCCTTGCTTGCCTTGCCCAGATGATTATCCATTGCTATGCAAAAACATGAGCTCAGGACTTTCTCACACGCTTGGCCTTTCTGATGTTTATTGTCTTTCCTAGTACATTTTAATTTTCCTAGTAACTATCTGATCATCCTTGTTTTCTGGCTTTCTTGTCACTTTTGACTCTTCATCTGGGAATATATCTTCTCCACCTCTTAGAACCTGGTTTGTAAGAAATCAGGCATAAGATTATGTAGCCCTATATTTTCTCCAGTAAACTAATTGGAGGCTGGTCAGTCTGTCCTGTTCATAACTCTCACAGGAGATCTTCTGGGGCAGATGTTCCAAGTTTGTTACCATCAGTACCCGCTTTCCAGAGCAGAATCGTTCAGGGTCTGCTGATACTACCCAAGACTCTGCCCACACAGATGAGAAATCAGGAGGTTTGCTAAAGTTATGTGGCTCTCCTTTGTCAATATAGCCACATCCTCAGTGACCCTGAGCCATCTGGCTTTAAGAATGCAACCTGACCAATGTAGCATGCCCATTTGACACAACAAAGTGGGAGAAGGCCTCAGAAACTCCAAAAATGAGTCGTGATGGCCATCAAACTTTCAGGAAATGCCATGCTCCCTTTACTCAAAAGTAACAGTCATTATAGAAGAGAAGGATTCCAGAAGTCTCAAAGTTCCAATTCCAAAATTTTCTTTTTAAAAATTTTTATTGAAATATAGTAGATTTACAATGTTGTGTTAGTTTCAGGTATACAGCAAAGTGATTTAATTATATATGTGTGTGTATATATATATATATATATATTATACTTTTTCATTATAGGTTATTAGATTCTTATTTAGATTCTTTCTCAGATTATTTTTATTATAGGTTATTACAAGATATTGAATATAGTTCCCTGTGCTATATGGTTGGTCCTTGGTTATCTAATTTATATATAGTAGTGTGTATATTTTAATCTCAAACTCCTAATTTATCCCTCCTTCCCATTTCCCCTTTGGCAACCATAGTTTGTTTTCTATGTCTGTGAGTCTATTTCTATTTTGTAAATAAGTTCATTTGTAACTTTTTTTTAAAGATTCCACATATAAGTGATATCATATGATATTTGTCTTTCCCTGTCTGACTTCATTGAGTTTGATAATCTCTAGGTCTATCCATGTTGCTGCAAATGGCATTATTTCATTCTTTTTTATGGCTGAGTAATATTCCATTGTATGTATGTACCACTTCTTTATCCGTTTATCTGTTAATGGACACTAGATTGCTTTCATATCTTGGCTGTTGTAAATAGTGCTGCTGTGAACCTTGGGGTGCATATCTTTTCTAATTACAGTTTTCATCTTTTCCAGATATATGCCCAGAAGTGGGATGGCTGGATCATATAACTCTATTTTTAGTTTTTTAAGGAACTTCCATACTGTTCTCCATAGTGGCTGTATCAACTTATATTCTTAACAGTGCAAGAGGGTTCCCTTTTCTCTACACCCTCTCCAGCATTTATTGTAGATTTTTTGGTGATGGTCATTCTGACTGGTGTGAGGTGATACCTCATTGTAGTTTTGATTTGCATTTCTCTAATGATTCGTGATTTTGAGCATCATTTCATGTGTTTGTTGGCAATCTATATATCTTCTTTGGAGAAATGTCTGTTTAGATCTCTGCCCATTTTTTATTGGTTTTTTTTTTTTTTTGATATTGAGCTGTATGAGCTGTTTGTATATTTGGAAATTAATCCCATGTTGGTTGCATTGTTTGCAAATATTTTCTCCCAGTTCATAGGTTGCCTTTTCATTTTGTTTATTATTTCCTTTGCTATGCAAAAGCTTTTAAGTTTAATTAGGTCCCATTTATTTTTGTTTTTATTTCCATTGTTCTGGGAGACAGAGCAAAAAAATATTGCTGTGATTTATGCCAAAAAGTGTTCTGCCTATGTTTTCCTCTAGGAGTTTTATAGTACCCAGACTTACATTTAGGCCTTTAGTCCATTTTGAGTTTATTTTTGTAGATGGTGTTAGAGAATGTTCTAATTTCATTCTTTTATAATTTCATTCATTCTTGAATGTTCATTTTATTCAAGCTGTCCAGTTTTCCCAGCACCACTTGTTGAAGAGACTATCTTTTCGTCATTGTATATTCTTGCCTCCTTTGTTGTAGATTAATTGACCATAAGTGTGTGGGCTTATTTCTGAGCTTTCTGTCCCATTCCATTGATCTATATGTCTGTTTTTGTGCCAGTACTATACTGGCAGAAAAAACTAATTCCAAAATTTTCATTGTGTATTCTCATATCTTCCTCAGGCACGTCTCCTGTTACTTCAGTGTGGTACTCTATCTGAGCATGTGTTCATGTAGATAAACATCTTTTGTTACTTCTTTTCATTTATCATTTATGATTTTGAGGCCTGTCTATTTTAATTCAGTAACTCCCAACTGGTTCCACCATCACTGAGAGGGGGTACCAGTTCCCAGGGGAAGCTGCACATATTGAGGCATAGTGTCTGTGAATAAATAAGCTCTCACAGCAAATCTAAAAAGAGAGAAAGTCAGAGAAAGTTTTCAAGTTGGACAGACATTTCATTCAGGCATTTACCACATTTCCTCACTTAGCCTTTTAAATCAAACCAAAATGCCTTGAATGCCTACTATGTACGTGGAATAAAAAATCTTTAAGCAATAAAAATAATGTCAAGCCCAGATGAAAAGTTATTGTATCAGGTTTGTTTTATTATTTTTTTTTGTTTAGATCCTTGCTACGCTATATGTCAGAAAAGATTTGACTGTTATGAAAAGTCTTAGGGGAAGGGAAAGGGAAGTTGTTTCTTTTTAAAGTGTAGGGCAGTAAATATAATAATGGGCACTGATGTGTTACTTCTTTTGGGATTAGACGTGTTTGCTCCACTTCTACTGACCAATCCTCTGGATGGGTCACATTATGACTTTAGAGTGGGGTGGTGGCATGAATTTTGGAAAAGACACAGCCAACTCTAAAGTATATTGATTTTCCTGATATAATATGGGAGCTCCATTAGGAGATGCTACATGGGGTATTTCTGTAGGTAGGATGAGGTTTTGAGGACAATAAAGAAATGATGTGTCATACCTTCAATATTAAGACAAGCTGAGCATTATTTGATCTGTTTCACTGTCTCTCATTCTCTTTTTTACTGTTACTTTCATTCTCTGTATTCTGAAGTGATTTCAGAATCATTTAGTGACACAGGTTATCACTATGATAATTAATTATCATTGAACTGTCATTGAATGTGTTTGTTAGTTAATGGATGGTATATGTTGATAAAATGCCAGTAACAGATAATTAATTATAATGCCTCATTTTGGGGAAAAACAACTCCATCAGAATGAGGTTAATGATCAATTTGCCATCTGGCCTAGATTAAAGGGCTGTCTGGGTCAGTGTTGAGAAACTGTAAGTTCCCTGAAGTGTCAGATGTATCTATTGCCTATTATGAACATCGTCAGTATGACCCTGGAATTCAATGTTTACTGTCCGTAATTTAGCTGGGTTGAGTCCTAAGGGGTTTTTGGACTTAAGTAACCTGAATATATGGAACAATTATGGAAGCAACGGAATGAGGCAGGAGAGTGATCCTGGTCTCAGGTAGCAGTACCTGCAAAGGGTGTGCTTAGAATATAAAGAATCATGGTGAACTTGAGTGTTGTAGAAGCAAGATGCTAATGTCTAGCAGCTCTATGGGACCAGGTGGTCAATTCATTCACAGAATTCCAGGCTGGTAGCCAAAGAAATAGGAAGAGGCAACACTCCTGTTACCCATTTTTGCCCCCAAAAGAGTATCAGTTGTTTGCAGGTACTGGACAGGATAAGAAAGCAGGTCAGCAGTTTTGACTTTAGAATGAGCTCAACTTCTGGCTGAAAGTTGAAGTAGAAACAGAAAAGAGAGTGAGAAGGTAAGGATTGTTACTGGTATGTTTTAAGCTACTATTTGAGGAGAGTGCTATTATGTGCCATGTACTATAATGACCTTATCACATTTTACCATTTATTGCAACCCTGTAAAATTGATGTTTTCATGTCTGACTTCCAGATTAAAAGACTGAGGAACAGAGAAGGTAGGCAAATTGCTCAATGTCACATATCTAGTAAGTTCTAGAGTCAGGTTTTTATCATAAATGGTTGTTGAATTTTGTCAAAAGCATTTCCTTCATCTATTGAGATGATCATATTGTTTTCATGCTTCAATTTGTTAATGTGGTGTATCACACTGATTGACTTGCAGGTATTGAAGAATCCTTACATCCCTGGTTTGAATCATGGTATATGATTGAATCCCACTTGAATCATGGTATATGATCCTTTTAATGTATTGTTGGATTTGGTTTGCTATTCTTTTGTTGAGGATTTTTGCGTCTATGTTCATCAGTGATATTGGCCTGTAATTTTCTTTTTTTGAGGGTATCTTTGTCTGGTTTTGGTATTAGGGTGATGGTGGCCCATAGAATGAGTTTGGGAGTGTTCCTTCCTCTGTAAATTTTTGAAATAGTTTCAGAAAGATAGGTTTTAACTCTTCTCTAAATGTTTGATAGAATTTGCCTGTGAAGCCATCTAGTCCTGGACTTTCATTTGTTGGGAGTTCTTCTAAAATTTTTATTGGGATATAGTTGATTTACAGTGTTGTGTTTGTTAGTTTCAGGTGTACAGCAAAGTGAATCTGTTACACATATACATATATCCACTGTTGGGAGTTTTTAAATCACAATTTCAATTTCAGTACTTGTGATTGGTCTGTGCATATTTTCTATTTCTTCCTGATTCAGTTTGGGAGATTCTTTCTAAGAATTTGTCCATTTCTTCCAGGTTGTTCATTTTATTAGCATATAGTTGCTTATAGTAGTCTCTTATGATCCTTGGTATTTCTATGGTGTCAGTTGTAACTTCTCCTTTTTCATTTCTAATTTTATTGAGTTGAGCCCTCTCCCTTTTTTTCTTTGTGAGTCTGGCTAAAGGTTTATCAATTTTATTTATCTTTTCAAAGAACCAGCTTTTAGTTTCATTGATCTTTTCTATTGTTTTCTTCATACCTACTTCATTTATTTCTGCTCTGATCTTTATTATTTCTTTTCTTTTGCTAACTTTGGGTTTTGTTTGTTCTTCTTTCTGTAGTTGCTTTAGGTATAAGTTTAGGTTGTTTATTTGGGGTTTTTCTTGTTTCCTGAGGTAAGATTGTATTGCTATAAACTTCCCTCTTAGAACTGCTTTTGCTGCATCCCATAGGTGTTGGATCATCGTGCTTTCATTTTCATTTGTCTGTAGGTATTTTTTATTTCCTCTTCCGTTTCTTCAGTGATCCATTGGTTGTTTAGCAGCATATTGTTTAGCCTCCATGTGTTTTTTTTTAACAGCTTTTTTTTCTTGTAGTTGATTTCTAATCTCATGGCATTGTTGTTGGAAAAGATGCTTGATATGATTTCAGTTTTCTTAAATTTACAAAGTCTTGCTTTATGGCCCAGCATATGATCTGTCCTGGAGAATGTTCCATGTGTACTTGAAAAGAATATGTATTCTGCTGCTTTTGGATGGAATACTCTATAAATATCAATTAAGTCCATCTGGTTTAATGTGTTATTTAAGGCCTGTGTTTCCTTACTGATTTTCTGTCTTGATCTGTCCATTGATGTAAGTGGGGTGTTAAACTCCCCCGCTATTATTGTGTTACTGTCAATTTCTCCTTTTTATGGCTGTTAGCACTTACCTTATATATTAAGGTCCTCCTATGTTTGGTGCATATATATTTACAACTGTTATATCTTTTTCTTGGATTGATCCCTCAATCATTTTATAGTGCCCTTGTCTCTTGTAAAAGTCTTTATTTTTGTCTATTTTGTATGATATGAGTATTGCTACTCCAGCTGTCTTTTGATTTCCATTTGCATGGAATGCCTTTTTCCATTCCCTCACTTTCAGTCTGTATGTGTTCCTAGATCTGAAGTGGGTCTCTTGCAGTCAGCATATGTATGGGTCTTTTTTTGTATCCATTCAGCCAGTCTATATCTTTTAGTTGGAGCAGTTAATCCATGTCTGTCTGTATCCAGAGATCTTTCTGCTTCAAGACAGCAAGCAAACCACTGTAATGGGAATGAGGGAGAAGGTTGCAACTGCTGAGCCCCCAGGACACTGGACATTGCCCTAGACAACTGATGAAAGTTAAATAAACCCAGTTTTAATTCCCACTAACTTGTATGCTGGGGTATTTATTAGGTAAAGCACTCTTTTTTGCTCAGATCTAGAATTGATTGGGACAAGGAAAGGGGTATTTGGTTAATCCTATGAGTAGAAAACAGCCATAAGTAAGTTTAGCTTTAATTTGGAAAAGGGAAGTCATCCACCTGTTGATTATGCCAGATTATTACTTATTTTATTATTTTTAAGAGAAATGGAAAAACAAAATGAATACATTTTAAAATATATTAAAATTAAAAATACATTTTGAACTAGTTAGAAGATCAAGAAAATAGAAGAGTTGAACAACACTATAAACAGTGAAAACAAATAAATCTCTCTCTTCAAGAACACCCAAACAGGAGAATACACATTCTTCTCAAGTGTACGTGGAACATTCTCCAGGATAGGCCATATGTTTGTTAGGACATAAAACAAGCCACAATAAATATAAAAGGACTGAGATCATACAAAGCATATTCTTAGATTACAATGGTATGAAACTAGAAAACCATAACAAAAAGAAATTTAGAAATTTGTAATTATGTGGAAATTAAGCACCAAACTGCTAAATAATCAATGGGTCAAAAAAAATCACAAGCAAAATTAGAAAATACTTTGAGATAAATGACAGACATATCAAAACTTACTTACTGTATGTAGCTAAAGCAGTGCTTAGAGGTTAATTTATAAAACTATAAATATCTATATTATAAAAAGAATCTCAGATGATTGACATGACTTGCCAACTTAAAAAATTATTAAAAAAAATATATAGGGGGCTTCCCTGGTGGCGTAGTGGTTGCAGGTCCACCTGCTGATACAGGGGACGTGGGTTCGTGTCCCGGTCCGGGAAGATCCCACATGCCATGGAGCGGCTGGGCCCGTGAGCCATGGCCGCTGAGCCTGCGCATCCGGAGCCTATGCTCCACAACGGGAGAGGCCACAACAGTGAGAGGCCCGCGTACCGCAAAACAAAACAAAACAAAACAAAACAAAAAAATATATATATATATGTAAATAGAATTGAAAGTCCAGGAATAGACCTTCAGATTTATGGTCATTGATTTTTGACAAGGGTGCCAAAACGATTAAAAGGAGAAAGAAAGAATGGTCTTTTCAACAAACGATGCTGAACAACTGGATAGCCACATGAAAAAGAATAAAATCCGATCCCTTCCTCACAATGCACATAAAAATGAACTCAAATGGATTATACTCCTAAATAAACTTCATAAGAAAATATAAAAGAGTATATCTTTGGGGCTTCCCTGGTGGCACAGTGGTTGAGAGTCCGCCTGCCGATGCA
>NW_006791661.1:425623-471431 GCF_000442215.2 Lipotes vexillifer
AACGAGGGAAGGCCCCCAAACCAAAAAAAAAAAAAAAAAAAAAAAAGTATAAAAAAAAAAAAAAAGAGTATATCTTCATGACCTTGGTTAGGCAGGAGTTCTTAGATATGACACCAAAAACTCAAGTGACAAAAGAAAAAAAAAAGATAAATTACTCTGCATTAAAACTAAAAGCTTTCTTACTTCAAAGGAAAACATGAAAAAGTGAAAACACAACCCATAGAATGGGAGAAAATATTTCCAAATCATTATAAAGATCAGGAACATTTGTCTAAATAACAAAAGAATCATAAATCAGTAATGAAAGCAAGCTAATTTTATTTATTTATTTTTTTTATTTATTTTTTATTTTTGGCTGCGTTGGGGCTTTGTTGCTGCGTGCGGGCTTTCTTTAGTTGCGGTGAGCAGGGGCTACTCTGTTGCAGTGCACGGGCTTCTCATCGTGGTGGCTTCTCCTGTTGTGGATCATGGGCTCTAGGTGCGTGGGCTTCAGTAGTTGCAGTGCATGGGCGTCAGTAGTTGTGGCGCAGGGGCTCAGTTGCTCCACAGCATGTGGGATCTTCCTGGACCAGGGCTCAAACCCATGTCCCTGCACTGGCAGGCGTATACTTAACCACTGTGCCACCAGGGAAGCCCCGCAAGCTAATTTTAAAATAAGCAAAAGATCTGAGTAGATATAGCTCCAAAAATTCATAAATGGCCAATAAACACGTGAAAAATATGGTAAACATGATTAGCCATCAAGGGAATGCAAATCAAAACTAAGTTAACAACAAGTGTTGGTGAGGGTGTAGAGAAAAGAGACCCTTTATGCACTGTTTATGGGCTTGTAAATTGGTGCAGCTACTATGGAAAACAGTATGGAGTTTCCTAAAAAAAATTAAAAATAGAATTGCCTTATAATCCAGTAATTTCACTTCTGGGTATTTACCTGAATAACACTTAAACACTAATTCAAAAAGATATATGCACATCGGGCTTCCCTGGTGGCGCAGTGGTTGAGAGTCTGCCTGCCGATGCAGGGGACATGGGTTCATGCCCCGGTCCAGAAAGATCCCACGTGCCGTGGAGCGGCTGGGACCGTGAGCCATGGCCGCTGAGCCTGCGCATCCGGAGCCTGTACTCCGCAACGGGAGACGCCACAACAGTGAGAAGCCCGCGTACCGCAAAAAAAAGAAAAAAAAAAAGATATATGCACATCAATGTTTATTGCAGCATTATTTACAATACCTAAGATTTATAAGCAATCTAAGTGTCCATTGATAGATGAATGGATAAAGAAGATGTGGTATATTATATACATATATACACACATACACAGAAATGAATATTAGTCATAAGAAAAAGAAAATTAAATTTTGCCATTTGTAACACCATGGATGAATCTAGACGGTATTATGCTAAGTGAAATTAGAGAAAGACAAATACTGTATGATCTCACTTACATATGGAATCTAAAAAACAAACAAAATAAAAACAGACTCATAGACACAGAGAACAAACAAGTGGGTGCCAGAGGGGATGGGGGGGCAAAATAGGTGAAGGAGTTTAAGAGGTACAATCTCCAGTTATAAAATAAGTCACAGGGATATAATATACAGCATAAGGAATATGGCCAGAAATATTGCAATAACTTCTTTGTATGGGTACAGATGGTTACTACACTTACGGTGATCACTTCATAATGTATGCCAATGTCAAATCACTATGTAGTACACCGGAAACTAACATAATATTGTATGTCACTTATATTTCAATTAAAAATAACTAAATTGAGATACTGCTTCACACTCAATATCATGGTTATAATCAAAAAAGACAGATAATAGGAAGTATTGACAAGGATATGGAAAAACTGGAACTCCATACATTGCTAGTGGGAATGTAAAATCGTACAAACTGCTTTGGAAAACAGTCTGGGAGATCCTCAAAATACTAAAATAGCCTTATCACATATATTAGTTTCCTAGGACTGCCATAATAAATGACTACAAACTAACTTGGTAGCCTAAAAAAACAGAAATGTATTCTTTCACAGTTCTGGAGGTCAGAAGTCTAAAATAAAGTTTATTGATAGGGATACACTCCCTCTGAGGTCTCTAGGTGGGACTTCTTCCTTGCCTCCCTATTTTTGGTGGCTCTGAGTGTTTCTGTGGTTTGTGGCTGCATAACTCCAGTCTCTGCTTTTATCGTCACATGGCCTTTTCCTCTGTATTTTTCTGTCTCTTATAAGGACACTTCTTATTGGACTTAGGGCCCATCTAGGTAATCCAAGATGATCTCATCTCAAGATCCTTAACTTAATTACATCTGTGATAATTTCTCATTCATAGATTCTAAGGTTGAGACATGGATATATCTTTCTGGGGAGCCACAATTTAACCTATTACATCATATAACCCAGCAGTTTCCCTCCGAGGTATATACTCAAGAGAAATGAGAACATATTTCCATGCAAAACCTTGTATATGAATGTTCATAACAGTATTATTTTTAATAGCCAAAATGTAGAAATAAACTAAATGCCCCTTAGCTGATGAATAAATAAACTATGGCATATACCCATGTAATGAAGTACTATTTAGCAACAAAAAGGAATAAAGTATTGATTCATGCTACAATGTGGTTGAATCTTGAAACGTATTATTCTAAGTGAAAGAAGCCAGACACAGAAAAACATATATTGTATAATTCAATTTATAGGAAAGTCCAGAACAGGAAATTCTATAGAGACAGAAAGTAGATTAGTGGTTCCCCAGGGATGAGATAGGGGCTGAGAGAGAAAGGAATTGACTACTAATGGGTACATGTTTGGGGAGATGATGAAAATGCTCTAAAATTGGTTGTGGTGATGGTTATTACTACTCTGTGAATAATTAAAGGCCACTGAATTGTATAGGTGAATTGTACTGTATGTGAATTATATCTTAATAAATCTGTTAAACAATAAATTCTAAATAATTACTTAGGAGATGATGTTGTGTTTGCTAGAGAGTGAATTCCCAAAGCAAGAATTTGGATTTATTCATATCTACCAGTGAGACTATAGATCTTTGCACACTGCAGGTGGCCAATGCGTATTTGTGATAGAGAAAATGATTCAAGAGAGGGGGAATCAATCTTGGGATAAGTTTACCAGAATGCTGTGGAAGCAGAGAGAAGCAACCCAGATCAGTGTAGAAGAATCTGAGGATTCTTCACAGAGCCAGGCTTTGGAGCTGGGTTTGGAAGGATAAAGAAAAGTGCACCAGGCCGGTAGGGAGGCCAGAGGCTTATCAAGCAAATGAACAGCCTGAACAAATGTGAGGCACAGAAAAACAAATTGACTCAGTTGGCATATAGCGTGCAACTGGAGAAAGTTTTTATTGTTATTTTTAATCTGTCATGAACTGATACTTTTTTAAAAACAATAATGATGAATTACTAGAAAAATGAAATGAGAAAAACAAAACAAACAAGCCTGACAATAATGCTCTTGGCAGCAATGTCAAGTTACTATAAAATTTTCTAAATATTTACTCTTGATTTCTGTATTTTTCTCATTGCATATAATTAATAATTTCTGAACCAGCACTGGTACACAGACTACATTTTGAGTAGCACTGGTACACAGACTACATTTTGAGTAGCACAGGTCTAAAGAACGTATCTCAAAAGATGCCCTGAGACACCAGTGATCAAATGTGTATGAGAAACATCAGGAATTGTATCTGCCATATCCTCTTCCAGGAGAGGCATAAACAGCATTATCAAACTAAAAACCCTAAGAAATCTTGCAATAAATAAATTGACTTATATTTGCTTAAATTAGCATTTACGGGTTTTTTTTCATTTATTCATGAATGCATTTATTTTATCTTTCATTAATCAAATGTTTGTTGAGTGCCTACTATTTGCCTAGCAACATTCTAGGCACTGAGGATACAGAGAAAAGTCCCTGCTCTCATGTACCTTGTGTCCCAGTGGAGGAGACTGGCAAAAAACTAAATAAGTAAAGAAGATTAGAGTGAATTTGGTTATGATAAATGCTGGGGTGACAAATGAGGCAGTGACAGTGTCCAACAAGAGGTGCTTCAGTTAAATATGTTCTGAGAAGATGACATTTGGGTAAAAACCAAAGGTGAGAAAGCAAACCATGCAGATCTGGGGTGGGAGGGAGAGTGATTAAAAAGAGAGATCATTATGTGCAAATGCTCTGATGCAGGTTGGATGACTGTAAATTTGAGCAAGAGCTAGAACAAAATGAGTGGGAAGAGAGAGTTGAGAAAGAAAGTCAGAGGGGTAGGAGGGGGGCCAGATCATGTAAGGCCTTATAGGCCTGTGTGAGATTATGGCTTTTACTCTGAGTAGGATTGGAAGCCATTGGAGGGGTGGATCAGAGGAGTGGTATCATACAAGTTGTGTTTCCACAGGACCATTTCGGCTCCTCTGTAGAGAAGGGATTACAGGAAACAAAATTTTAAGCAGGGAGACCAACTCCTAATTTATTGCGGTAATTCAGGCTTGAGATGGACAAAGCTTAGGGTGAAGTGTAAGTAATGGAGGTGGTGAAAGTGGTTGGATTCTGAATATACTACAGACGAAAGTCTGACTGAAGTACGTTAAAGAGGAATTTGGGGTAAAGGAATTGAAGGGACACCATAGAAACTCTCTTGAGGAGTTTGGGGCAGTTGCTGGATGCGAAATGAGAATAAGTGGGGTTTTGATGATGATGATGATGGTGGTGGTGGTGGTTATGAGAAAATAATAATATGTTCATATGCTGAGGAACAAAGTAATAATATAGGGGGGAGAGAACCAATGTCTTTGAGCAGGAAGAGGAAGAGGAGTCTTGTGCATAGATGGAGCAACTGGTCTTAACTAGGAGCAGCTTCAGAAAGGAGGGAGGTAAGAAATGCAAAGGAGCATAAGAGAATACTACAAGCAACTATATGCCAATAAAATGGACAAATTGGAAGAAATGGACAAATTCTTAGAATGGTACAATCTCCCAAAACTGAACTAGGAAAAAATAGAAAATATGGACAGACCAATCACAAGTACTGAAATTGAAACTGTGATTTAAAAACTCCCAACAAACAAAACTCCAGGATGAGATGGCTTCTCATGTGAATTCTATTAAACATTGAGAAAAGAGTTAACACCTATCCTTCTGAAACTATTCCAAAAAAATTGCAGAGGAAGGAATATTCCCAAGCTTATTCTATGAGGCCACCATCACCCTGATACCAAAACCAGACAAAGATACCACAAAAAAGAATATCACTGATGAACAGAGACACAAAAATCCTCAACAAAATGCTAGCAATCCAAATCCAACAATACATTAAAAGGATAATACACCATGATCAAGTGGGATTTATCCCAGGGATACAAGGTTTTTCATGTCTGCAAATAAATCAGCGAGATACATCACATCAACAAATTGAAGAATAAAAAGCATATGATCATCTCAGTAGATGCAGAAAAAGCTTTTGACAAAATTCAGCACCCATTTATGATTAAAAACTCTCCAGAAAGTGGGCACAGAGGGAACCTACCTCAACATAATAAAGGCCATTTATGACAAACCTACAGCTAACATCACACTCAACAGAGAAAATCTCAAAGCATTTCCTCTAAGATCAGGGACAAGGATGTTCGCTCTTGCCACTTTTATTCAACATAGTTTTGGAAGTCCTAGCCATGGAAATAAGAGAAGAAAAAGAAAAGGAATCCAAATTGGAAAAAAAGAAGTAAAACTGTCACTGTTTGCAGATGACATGATACTACACATAGAAAATCCTAAAGATGCTACCAGAAAACTACTAGAGCTCATCAATGAATTTGGTAAAGTTACAGGATACAAAATTAATACCCAGAAATCTGTTGCATTTGTATACACTAACAATGAAAGATCAGAAAGAGAAATTAAAGAAACAATCCCATTTACAATCACATCAAAAATAAAATACCTAGGAATAAACCTACCTAAGGAGACAGAAGACCTGTACTCCAAAAACTATAAGATGCTGATGAAAGAAATCGACAATCAAACAAACAGATGGAAAGATATACCATGTTCTTGGATTGGAAGAATCAATATTGTCAAAATGACTATGCTACCCAAGGCAATCTACAGATTCAGTGCAATCCCTATTAGCTTACCCACTGGTGGGTTTTTTAGTGGCATTTTTCACAGAGCTAGAACTAAACCCTTAAAATGTGTATGGAAACACAAAAGATCCCAAATAGCCAAAGCAATCTTGAGAAAGAAAAATGGAGCTGGAGGAATCAGGCTGCCTGACTTCAGACTATACTACAGGGCTATAGTCATCAAAACAGTATGGTACTGGCACAAAAACAGAAATATAGATCAATGGAACAGGATAGAAAGCCCAGAAATAAACCCATGCACCTATGGTCAACTAATCTACAACAAAGGAGTCAAGAGTGTACAGGAAAATTGGTCTCTTCAATAAATGGTGCTGGGAAAACTGGAAAGCTATGTGTAAAAAAATGAAATTAGAATGTTCTTTAACATCATATGCAAAAATAAACTCAAAATGGATTAAAGGCCTACATGTAAGACCAGATACTATAAAACTCTTAGAGGAAAACATAGGCAGAACACTCTTTGACGTAAATTGCAACAATATCTTTTTCGGTCTGTCTCCTAGAGTAATGGAAATAAAAATAAACAAATGGGACCTAATTAAACTTAAAAGCTTTTTGCACAGTAGGGAAACCATAAACAGAATGAAAAGACAGCCCACAGATGGGAGAAAATATTTGCAAATGATGCTACGGAAAAGGGGTTAGTCTCCAAAATTTACAAACAGCTCATGTGGCTCAATATCAAAAAAACAACCCAATAAAAAAACAGGCAGAAGGGACTTCTCTCGTGGTGCAGTGGTTAAGAATCCACCTGCCAATGCAGGGGACCAGGGTTTGAACCCTGGTCTGGGAAGATCCCACATGCTGTGGAGCAACTAAGCCCATGCACCACAACTACTGAGCCTGCGCTCTAGAGCCCGCAAACCACAACTACTGAGCCCACGTGCCACAACTACTGAAACCCACGCACCTAGAGCCCATGCTCCACAACAAGAGACCACCACAATGAGAAGCCTACGCACCGCAAGGAAGAGTAGCCCCCACTTGCCGCAACTAGAGAAAGCCCGCACGCAGCAATGAAGAGCCAATGCAGCCAAAAATAATAAAATTTTAAAAATGGGCAGAAGAACTAAATAGACATTTCTCCAAAGAAGAAATACAGATGGCCAAGAGGCACGTGAAAAGATGCTCAACATTGCTAATTATTAGAGAAATGCAAATCAAAACTACAATGAGGTATCACCTCACAACAGTCAGAATGACCATCACCAAAAAAATCTATAAACAATAGATGCTGGAGAGGGTGTGGAGAAAAGGGAACCCTCCTGCACTGTTGGTGGGAATGTAAATTGGTACAGCCACTATGCAAAACAGTATGGAGGTTCCTCAAAAAGCTAAAAGTAGAGTTTCCATATGATCCAGCAATCCCACTCCTGGGCATATATCTGGAGAAAAACATGGTTCGAAAGCATACATGCACCCTCATGTTCATTGCAGTGCTGTTTACAATAGCCAAGACACGGAAGCAACCTAAATGTCCATCGACAGATGAATGGTTAAAGAAGATGCGGTACGTATATACAATGGAATATTAATGAAATTCCATTAATGCAAATGCCATTTGCAGCAACATGGATGGACCTGGAGATTATCATATTAGGTGAAGTAAGTCAGAGAAAGACAAATATATGATATCACTTATATGTGGTATCTAAAAACAATGATACAAATGAACTTATTTACAAAATAGAAGCAGACTCACAGACTTAGAGAACAAACTTATGGTTACAAGGGGAGAAGTGGGGGAGGGATAGATTGGGAGTTTAAGATTGACATGTATACACTTCTGTATTTAAAATAGATAACCAACAAGGACCTACTGTATAGCACAGGGAACTCTGCTCAATATTCTGTAATAACCTAAATCAGAAAAGAATTTGAAAAAGAATAAATACAGGTATATGTATAACTGAATCACTTTGCTGTACACCTGAAACTAACATAACATTGTTAATCAACTATACTCCAATATAAAATAAAAATTAAAAAAAGAAAGGAGGGAGGTATATGAACACAGATAAAGATAGGTGGGTAGCTATAGTGGCAGAAACTAGAGGAATTTCTTTTCTGATTGCTTCTATTTTTTCAGGAGGTTTTAAGCTGAGAATGAGGATGGGACAGGTACAAGAAAGGTGAGAGACAATATGAACCAGTTGTCTGGGAGAGGGCGCAAGTATGGTCTACAGTAATGTGGTTTAATGGCCAGGCAGCCTTGAGGGCTCTCAGGTTAGTGACCATGAACTTAAGGTGAGACCTGTCAACATGGCTGGGTAGTTTAAGCACACTACCCTTTTTCATGCTATGCTTCTTGCCAATCAGCTGAAATTATTTGTGAAATACTATTCTAGGTCATAGGTGAACAGTTTTAGGCAGGACATAAAAATGTTCAAATTTACATGGTAAGAGGGTCCCCACGGCATCAGCAAGTAGGATGGATTCATAGGGAATAAGATGGAGGTTAAAAATTTAGGTAGTAGGCTATTGAGACAGTCAGGCAGGAATTGAGAATGAATAGATTCTTTTATTTTTGTTTGTGTCTATACGTGGTTCAGAGAATGTCATATTTGAGGAGATATTCTCTTTTTCCACAGAGCAATGAAGGAGTACATCCCCAACAGTCCTCTATATGAGATGGTTTTGGCATTTGCTTTTGATTAACCTTGTTCTGGGACTGCCATATGTCAATTCCGCAGACCTCAGCATCCTCCATCTGCCTTTACTCTCTACAAGAGGCAGGAAAGAGAGATGCTGGCTGGCCAGGTTGTGTGATTTTTATTTGCATGAATGAACTAGTCTTGCATTGCTTACATTCCACTGTTTTCTAGCCCCATAACTCTTCAATACCAGAAGAAATTTCTTACTGACATGAAGCCATTTCTGATTGTTTTATGAAGTTCTTTCTATGGGGGAAGAAGCTCAGAAGATAAGGAAATGAGACAGTAAATGATGGTGAGGTATTATCTGAAAAAATTGCTTACTGAGAATTGAGAGCTGGAGATATGATTTTCATCTCATTTTGGAAAAATTCTGAAAAACATAGCTGGCATGCTAAAAGGCATTAAACCTGGCAGGAAGGTAACAAAAAAGGGCCAGCAAGCTGCCAACAAGGAATTAGAAGAGATCATGGAATATAGCCCAGAGCTCTGTCAGGCTGCTAGGGGCAGTCCAGGAGAAGCAGCAGGACATAACAAACGATCATAAGCTGAGACCTGATTCATTCAGTGGGAAATGAAGGTGGAAGCAAAGGAAGAAACCTAGACTTTACTAAATGAAAGATTTCTTTTCTAAAGTAGCCTTAGTAACATGGACAGAGAGTGAGAATGGAAATGTTCAATACAATAGACATGATGGTGCTTCACACAACTGAAGAAGAAATGTGCAAAGACCACGAAAAAGATCACCAGATTCAGAATTTGACTCATTAGAAATGTTCCATCAGAGGAGAAGATACAGGAAAAGCTAAGGACAGCCTGAATCCCCTGGATAAGCAAGGAGTGTCATATGAAGTGTCCCTTGGAGTTCTTAAACAGCATAGCTTGAGCTCTTTGGGAGTCTGGAAATTCATAAATAGCATCATACTCTGTAATTCATCCTGTAAAATGAACTAAATGTAACTTTGTAATGGAATAATTGCTCCAGCTATGTGGGCATGATGAGGGCTACCCAGGAATAATCAAAGAGCAGCAAATCTACGTGGAGCTGGAGGGATGGGTCAGCCTAGCTGACCCCACAAATAAGCTTACTGAGCTTACCTGCTTCTCTTGGAAACTGATTCAAGCATATCCTAAGAGTGACTTAAAAATAAAGGCAGCAAATGTAAAGTTTCCCTAGACCAAGAGAAATTCCTTGTTTAAATTACTTGAATTTACAAAATGACACATCTTGACCCAAGCCAATCCAATTTGTTGAAAGACATAAAATAGGAAAAACTGAATCAGATTCACATTAACTGTTAAATAGAAAGCCTACTGCAAGGTCTACATTAGGGTGACCAACTGTCCCAGTTTGCCTGGAACTGAGGGAATTCCCCAGAACTCGGGACTCTCAGTGCTAAAACTGGAAGAGTCCTGGATACACTAGGGTGGTTGGTCACCCTATGAGCTGCCCTGGTCACTACCCTATTCAAAGACTAATTTGTTCAAATCTCCCTTGAATTTCTACCCCTGAATCAATCATTCCTAAACTTCATTTTAAACTTAAACTATCCAGAATTGAACCAAAAGAATCTGAAAAAGATAGTGCTATATGAAAAAAAAAATATTGAAGGGACACGAAAAAGAAGAAAACATTAATATAAAATAGAAACTGTTAAACCAAGCTGTCAACCTTGAACAAAATTCTTTATTTCCACTAATATTTGTGCTAACAAACTACTGTGTAGTTGAGCTTGCAAAAAAGGATGCCTTTTCTAATGCTCCTTAATATTTGGGGAATTATGTTAGTAAATTGAGAAGGATTATCTACTTATTCTGTTTGGAAAATTGACTCACTACCTCTGTTACAGAAAGGGATGAGGGTGTCTTAGCATCAGTAGCATTTTACCCTGAAGTCATGATGATGAATCAGGAATTCAATCAGGCTGTATCTCCAGTGAATTGCACTGTCAAATAATGTTAATAGAACCAACTGAAGCCTTGCTTACAGCCTTCTCAAGTTTTAGTGTGCCTTAGAATCTCTTTGGGAGCGAGTTAAACACTCAGTCTCTTGGGCCTCCTCCCCAGAGTCTTACGCAGGGCCCCTGAATCTGCTGTTAATGATGTACTCTAGTTCCTTGCTACTCGAAGTGCAAACTGGTCCAGCAGCATTGGCACCAGCTGGGAGCCTGTGAGAAAAGTGAAATCTCAGGCCCCACCCTAGACCTACTAAATAGCATAAGGTTTGAGGTGTCCTGCCCTAGAAGATTGAGACAGTGGTCCAAGGACCACATGTTGAGAAAAGAAATGCATTCTTGCACCTTCTGGGCCAAGAATAACACCACCACCAAAACTTAATGTGTCTGAGTGCTTATTATGTCCCAGGCGTTACTCTAGTGCTTTACCGTGGCTTAGCTCAGTTAATCCTCCTAACAAACCTCTAGAGGTCCTTGGTTTTAGATGAGGAAACGGAGGCTGTAAAAACAGGAAGTTCCCAAGTTCAGCAGCAAGTGAGTGATAGGACCTGGCTTCAAAGGCAGGTGGTCTGATTTTAGAGCTGGGTACTAAGCAGTCACACACACTATGTACCCTGGCAAACAGGTATGCAAAGGTGAAAGGAGATGGGAACCATGTTAAATCAGCAGTTCAGGGAAGACATTCCCCAAAGCCTGAAAAGCAAAAGCTGTTAAGGCTTCAGTTTACTGTGTTGCTGATGATGAATGACAGATATGCTTTCTGGGGATCCTGTGTTGCCTCAGTCCCCTCACCTGCAGTCTGTGGATGCCACACCTTACCTCACAGCAGCACTGTCGTGAGGCTTAAATGAGCTGCCTGAAGCAAAGGGCAGGGCTGAGGGCAGGGCTGGAATGGATGAGGGCTCAAGAAGTTTCACAGTGTGCAAAGTGAGCTCTTTGTAATTTGTGAAGCCTGGATGGGGCTTCCAGTTCTGCTCATCATCGAATTGTACCTCAGTTTCCTCACCTGTAAAGTGAGGTTAGTGAAACCCATCTTCTGGGATTACTGGAGGAATTATATGAAATTATGTTCATTAGGTATCAAGCCTACAGTTCCTTATGAAGAATTCAATAAATGATTATTACTTACCTTTACCTGTCATAATCGTTTTACCCCGAATTTTAAGCCATTATCCTCTTGCAGATAATTATAAAGTCTCAGCATTGGAAGGAATCTTAGAAGTTGTAAGTCTCCTGCTTGTCTCACCCTCAAGTCTGCATGTTTTATTAGCACAGCTGACTCACATGTTACTATAAAATGAGCCTCTGTTTCCTAAACGAGAGAACCTTCTCTTTGAGTGTAAAATGACTGCCATGAAGCAGTGGAAAATACTTTACTGATGGTTAAAAGTGACCTAAAGTATGGGTAGCCCCAAGTGTCTCATCTGTGAAAATAATTTTCTTGAATAAGCACATATCAATAATGAAACAGGTTTATCAGTATTAATTAAAATAAGAACAAAACTGTGTATTCCCTTTGTTAAGGAGCACAGCCTCTCTTCACACTAAAAAACTTTCAGGGGATTAACCATTTTTCAAAGGCCCTGCAAAAAGCATTCTTTTTTCCCCCCAGAGATAGCAGAAGCTTTGGCTTTCGTCTCACGCTCTGACTTCTCCAAAGAAACACAATTCCACATGCAGGACAAATGATAGTACTAGTGATGACAATGATAATGACGATTATAGCATGTCATCATGGTAGTAGCTACAATAATGGAGACTGATATTTATTATGTATTTAGTTTGTGCTGGGTGCTGTTTGAGCACTTTATTAAGTATTTGTCAAAACCACCCCATGAGGGAGATCTTATTACTATTATCCCCATTCAGGTTAAATAAAGTGCCCAAGACCATATAGTTGGTAAACGTGGAAGCCAGTGTGGGAACCTAGACAGTGTGATGACAGAGCCCACACACCTGATAACAGAGCATGCCAACTCACATAACAGAGACTCATTCCCTGTCCAGAAATTTCTACCCTCTACTCTCCGGGATTCTTCTCTCCTGACAGCTTCTAACTGCTGCCTTCTTCCATGTAGGCTGGATCTTGGATGTAAGTACTCCTAGCTGCATATTAGAGAATTTAAAATACAGAATTTCCAATGCAGTGGCATTAATTCATAGAATTCTGCTTTTTTACTTCCTTCTTTTAGAATGTTAACTTTTGAAATTCTTTGGCTTATTTCCAACATGTGCAATTATCACAGATTTGCTTAATGACTAAATCCCTAGTGGTTTAAACCAAGAAGTTAGGGAGGCAAATTCTCCCTGCTAGCTTCTGGAAGGTTAGAAAAAGGAGAATCACTTATTTTTTTCCTTTTTATTTAGCTGCCAACATGCTAAACTTATTTCAGCTAGCTTAGGTTCTATAAGGAATCATTGTATTTTCTTTCAAGTGACTAAAAATCCTTAACCATCTTAAATGTTCAGAAGCTCTAAGAATTGCTCTCTTACAGTTTCCTTTTCCTTCAATCTTCACTTGACTTGGAACCAGAAAACAGACTTGAAACTTTGGTACACTGTAACCAGCAAGGATGTTTTCACATTTTCTCACATGTCTTTTTGTGAAAATTACTGAGACCACCTTAAGATCGTTTTGATTACTGTTACCACACCACTGATATATTTGGTAACCTTGTGACTACACGATGCGACTTCATTAAGGAATCTTTCATTTGTCATTGTGGAGAGAAAATCACTTTTGAGTTATCTTCCCTGCAACAAAAACAGCAGTAACCACTAACTTCTGTATAGTACATTACAACTTAAAGGGCATTCACACGCTTTTGATTCTTCAAACAATGTTGCAAAATAGGGATTATTATTGTTTTTGTTTTATAAATAAAGAAAATCAGGAACCAAGAGATTAAGTGACATGTGTCTATAGTGGAACTAGGATTCAAACCACGTTTCCGACTTCAATCTCTTTTACTACCCCACAGACTTGGATTCACTTGCATTAGAATATTTTCCGGGATTTTATGCCACCATTGATGTTTGGGTCTGTGATCATATTTTACAAATGACATAAACCACTGTTAGCAGTGACATTTCACCTTATGCTACTGCTCTTTTCAGCCACAAAATGCCAGATGGGAAAGCAATCTTGTTACTCATTACTCAGGAAGAGCAACAATTATGGAATGAAAACTATCTTCAGATTACAAACAACCACTAGCTCTTATTACAGGTCTAAGAAATTTATCCCATTGCCTGTGAATAGGACATGGAATTTCCATTATCAAAAAAAAAAAAAGAGTATTCTTTTCAATGTATGAAATACTTCTCATGCGATTTACATTCAGTTTTATGTCATTTTTGCTCTGTGTTTAAACCCACCCATTTTTCCTCCTATCTGTAAGCAGAATATCTAAAGTTTAATGCCTTGAATTCTCACTTTTGCAAATTCCAGATTATTTTATGACTTTGAAATTATTGTAAATAGTGATTGGCACATGATAGAATCTCACTAAAATATCTTCACGAAAAATAACTTACATTTGTAAAGCAATTAAAATTTGCAAAGTATTGTCAAGTGCTTTTATTTAATCCCTATAATACTCCTATGAGTAGGCAAGGGAAATATTATTATTAAACTCAATTTATAGATGCTGAACAGAGTCACAGATATGAGAACTGACTTATCCAAATCCATTGAACTATCAGGTATGGGAAAATCAAATGGAAACTTGATGTGGAGGAAAAATTGAGAATTTAGCAGTGGCCCTGTAAAGTTGTAGGTGCCTATTAGATATCTAAGAGGAGTTTGATATGAATCCTGAGATGTCCAGGGCATGGAGATGAAACTGAGAGTTGTTAGGATATTGATGGATTTAAAGCGATAAGCCTGGATGAGGTCATCGAGAGAATAAGTAAAGACAGACAAAGAAGGGGAGATGAACTGAACCCTGAGGCACTCCAACATCCAGAGGTAGGAAAATAACAAAGCACCGACAAAGAAGAATAAGCGGAGGTATTGGTGAGAATGGAAAAAAGTAGTTAACTGTGTCCTGAAAGGTCAGACAACTTTTATAAGGAAAGGAAGTGGTCAGCTGATAAATATGCCAAGTAAGGTAAAGACTGAAAGTTACATCGTATATTTAGCAATGTAGCAGTCATTATGGTCCTTGCTAAGAGAAAGTTTGGATTAGGATAAATTCAAGAGAGTATGGGAGGAGAGGAATTGGACACAACAAATATAAACAATCCTACTGTAAAGCAAAGGGTGGAGATTAAAGGTCTGAAGACTAAGTCTAGGGGATCTAAAGACCCTAAGACTAAAGGCTCTTCATTGTTTACTTGAAGAATAACTGACTTATTAGTTCCCAGTGGATAAAATCAATCAGGGCTTTTGGTACCAATGATGATATTATGAACCACAAGTGCCAGGAAGGGAGAATTATTAAACGCCTCACTCTTTTTCCCTCCTGGGGAATCTCTGTAAACCCTGGAGAATAGGGTGTCCGTGGTAGCCTCTAACTGAATTTGTCAGTTATAATCTCTCACTGGCAGGGCCTGGAGTTGAAGACAGTGTTACTGAGAGCAAATCCTGATCTCAGCAATAATGGAAAAAAAAAAAAAAAAAAAAAAAAGGTGGAGGGAGGGGTAAAGTTGAAAAACTGAAAATAAAGTAATAAAAGTACAATACAAAAGAAAAACATAAGTTGATAAGCAATGGAAAGTAGGACTTGTCTTGAGTATCTTACCTTTTTCAGTAGATATTTGCAGGAACTTCTGAAATGAAGTAATGAAGTAAAGTTGTCAGCAGATTAGATGTTCAATAAATATAATATCTTTTTCCAGGACCTCCAGACCTACCTTGTCATTCTCCCTCAGATCCCCTCTCTCCAGTATATCTGAGGAATGTGCAGTAGATTTGAAAGTCATCATAGAAGGATGAGTGTTTATAACAGAAAGATAGAGAAGGAAGCCCTCAATCTTTTTTTTTTTTTTTTTTTTGCTTAGGGAGAGAAAAAAGGTTCAGGGAAGTTAGGTAATTTATTTGCTCAAGTTCTGTGCTTTCTGACTCAGTGTATCGTTCTTTCAATCAGTTATACTGCAGTATGAAAAGTCCTGTGAATTAGATGGACTCTAGTGAATGGACAATGGGGAAAGGGAAATTGAGAAAGGCATTGTAAACAAGGGCAGATGGAAGCCCCTGAAGCACTGAGAATAATTTAAATTTGATACAGAAGGTGACAGGCAGCGCTGGAGGTTTGAGAAAGGAAAATATGCAGTCAAAACTGTGAACAAGGAAGATTATTTTGACAGCTTTTGGTACTGACTGGACATTTCATAGTATAAAGCAATATTTGAGGTCTTGGGAAACATTTTATATCCCTTGCTTTTTAAAAATATTTCCAATATTACATAAATTGCTGTATATTCTAGGAATTAGGTGCTTTGTTTTGATTTGTTTTGCTTCGTTTCAGGAGGTCATGCAATTGAGTTATGTGACTGATACTTATTAGCTCAAACCCAATCATCTCATTTGGCTCAGCATGATTTTCACAATATAGAAATAATTCTGATATTTATTCAAGTTGAATAGAGATGTATGATTCCATCAAGTTAATTATGAGCAAGAAAGAAAAAAAATGAAAGTGTGATATTGTTTAAATAGCAGATGTGTTAATACAAAGTAATAATGTTGACTGAAAATGAGCAGTTCCATCAGGCAGACACCCAGCTTTTTCCCCTACCAGTGTCTACACTGAATGTCTTTTAATACACCAGAAAATTACTGGGCAGACTTGAAATAACAAAGCAATCATTCCAGGCTTTGTTTAAAATTCCTCTAGAGAATAGGACAAATAAAATGATTACAGTGATTTGAGTGGCTGGAATTTTATAGCTATTCACTTAGAAAAACAATCTCCCAATTAGTTGACAATTGATAGCTTTTGATATTTCCTGAAATGTTTTCTGCATTAAGAGTATTGATCTGTACTTCTATTCAGTAGGTTACCTGAGAGGTTATTCTCATTATAATGAACACATGCAAAGGATGTACTTACAAATATACATACTTTACTATTTCAAATTTATGGTCTAAATGTATTACCCATATAGGAACTTGTATTGTTTATACTATTAACACTATTGCAACAATATTATGTTGAATATTAGTGAATCTGGAAGCTTTATTTTCTTCCACGCTAATTGTCTTGGCTAGGGTTCTAAATTTAATGCTTTCATTTCCTCTGTAATTTCAGTAGAGAATAAGCAAATTCACTGGATTTCCCAACCTGAGTATTTGAAAAGTCTGAGTGTGGATTGTGGTTTTCTAAGGTCAAGTGTGTTAGAGTTATAAGTATTCAAGATATTTACTTATAAAGCGAAATGGATGGACTGTGAAATGAATACCGTGCCACGAAGTCTATTAGCTATATGCTTCCTCTGTAACGAAAAACCAAACAAATGCTGCCTTAAACAAGTAGACCTTAATTTCCTCTCATACCAAGAAGTTTGGAAGTAATTACTTATTTTGGTTTTGTGGGTCAACCATGTTGAGCCATGATTTGGAATCTCTTGTATCTTTCACTCATGCTCACAAGACAGCTGCCTGAAGTCCAGGCAAAACATCCATGCTTGAGGCAAGAAGAAGGGAGAAGGGAAGTGTCAGCTCTGAGCATGTCAGTCCCATTTATCAGAAAGCACTAACTTTACCAGCAATCCAGCAGACTTCTGTTTACACCCCATTGGCTGGAACTGTATCACATGACCATCCCAGCGTACAAGGGGGTCTGGGAAGATGTCCTTTTCACAGTCTCTCTAGTGGAGGCAGACAAGGAAGAGTTTGGGAATGAGCATTGCTTAATTAGTCAGCCAACCATGTCTGCAACAGTCAGTGAGTTATATGAAAGAGTTTCCGTACCCAGGGTTTCCGTGGCTCTGCAATACTTAATTCTGTTTAAGATTCCACTGGAAGTTAGGAAGGGATTACTAATGCAGATATCCAGGGGGTATGCATGAACATGGCCTTGAAATAGTCACCTACTCCCCAACAAGATACAAGAGGCACCAGAAAGTCTAGGTCAGGTCAGGGTGCAGACTTCCCTCTTACTGATTCCTTTCTCCTCTTTTGATCATTTCTAGTATTTAACATAACTTGGTTGTATCCCTGGAGTTCTCCTAAAACCGTGTTTTTGTTTTAAAAAGCAGTGTTTTCTAAGTTATAGCCTCAAATGTATATTTAAATTAGCAATATTAAACGTGTGAAACATCTATAATTAATAAAATTCCTATGTAAATGAACTTCAATTTGAATTGATTTTATTTACATGTCCACATTAGTTTAAATATCTACCTTATGGTATTTCACTAATAGTTTATAGTTACCTTTCTTATTTTTTCATATAGCCATCTAGGTCCTTTATGAAAATCCCCTGATTTTTTTCATATACAATATTGGTAACTCAGTTGTACATACACCAGCTCATTCATGTTTACAAAAACTAGCCATTCTTGAAAACAAAAAGCCCTTAAAAAGACATATTTGAGTCATATTTTTGCACAGAAATATTATTATATGCTAAACATTTTATGGAAATGACAAAAATTCTGCATTGACTTAAGTTTAAAAAAGATCGTATATCTCTATATAATATATTACATAAAGCTAACTTTATATATACTTATTAAACAGCAGCAAATTGTATAAAATTATATTCAGAATACTTAGAGAACTTTAGCTCTAGAAAAGAAATATTGCCTTCACCAACACCAAAATGGCCTTATCATGTCTCCTTCCTGGGCCTTGTTTGAGCTTTGAGGGGTATGTAACCTGCTATTGGCAGGTTATCTTCAACTGGAGGGCTAAACAGATGTTTCAGATAGAGAAACTTTGCCTCTAGGTGAACAAATGCTGTGAAAATATCTGGCAAGGAGGACTGTCTAATAATTCCAAGAGCAGAATGTTTCATCATCATAAAAAGGCTCAAGAAATCTATTGCCAAAGAACAGAGTTAACAGGTATGAACTAAAATAACAAGAGCAAAGAGATTTAATCAGTGCTGTCCTTCAGACCACTAACCAACCAAACACACACACACACACACACACACACACACACACAGAGCCATTTGTAAAATAAAGAGACATAAAAGCTTAAGTTCCATTGAGGTCTTGTCAACGAATCACTTTAGCCGCAGCAGCTTTAATTAAAAGGAGATTGAAGTAATGAAAGCTTTATCAGCCCTTTTTGTTACAGAGGAGTTAGGTTTCTTTGCTATCTTGCTTAGCAACCCTATCACTGAGAGTTTAGTTAAGCCACTTTGGAAGATCCACAATACCTTATTTATATATTTCAATTTTCCCTCTTTGCAAACTGGAAACAGTTCTGTAACACGTGGAAGGAAATGACGGGTTAATGGGAGCTGGGGCATCCAGAATTCCTGGGCCCCCAGCCGGAGATCTAAGATGGTGTTCCCTGAAACCCTGAAGGTTCAGCAAAACTGCCTCCGGGGCTTAGGAGAAGGGAGTTAGAAAGAAACTGGGAGGAGGAGTGGCTGCCTGGTGAGTCCAAGGTTCTAGATCTTGCCTTTGAATTCTCTGGAGATATCCCAGAACTGTGTGTTACTTGTTGTCTAATTTGGTTTCTACAAAAGATTTTGTTCGAAGAAAGTGTGTTTTGTTTTAAAATATTTATTTTTGTTGTTGAAAGCAATTGTGCCTTTTTGATATTGAGCTCCATGAGCTATAAAAAGGGATGAAATTGGGTCATTTGTAGAGATGTGGATGGACCTAGAGTCTGTCATACAGTGTGAAGTAAGCCAGAAAAAGAAAAACAAGCATCGTATATTAACGCATAAATGTGCACTCTAGAAAAATGGTACAGATGACCCTATTTGTAGAGCAGGAAAGCAGACGTAGAAATAGAGAATGGGCATGTGGACACAGGGGGTGAAGGGGAGGGTGGGATGAACTGGGAGATGAGGTTTGACATAAATACGCTACCACATGTAAAACAGATAGCTAGTGGGAACCTGCTGTATAGCACTGTGCTCTGTGACAACCTAGATGGGTGGGATGGGGGGTGAGTGGGAAGGAGGTCCAAGTGGGAGGGGATATAGGTATACATATAGATGATTCACTTCATTGTACAGCAGAAACACAACATTGTAAAGCAATTACACTCCAATTGAAAAAAAAAAAGAAAGAAAACAATTGTGCCAAGGGGATACAGACATATGAAGAAAAAAACAAAAAAAAGAAAAAAAATAAGCCTGAGAAACTGTTGTGAGACATAGTGAAAGGAGCACCCAAAGGAGAAAATTAGTCCAGCAGGTTATGACTGGGCATCCCCATTGCCTAGCACTCTAATATGTCAGGGGATGAGACAAAATAAGTAACTTATGAAGGGATATAGCTAAGGTAGGAAGAGCACTGCCCTTAAATTGGAAATTTGGTTTCCTTTACTGACTCCACCTGAAGGATTGGAGGCTACAGTTACTTGTCCTCTTATAAGTGACTTGTCAGTAAAATGGTGGCACGGTTCTTTGTTAAGCACCTGCTATGTGCCAAGCACTGTGCCGGGTCCCGAGGATTCAAATGTAAGTGTGATCTGTTGCCCTGCCCTGAAAGAACTCACCGAATAGTAATAGTCATCTGAACAGTAAACCAGGCAACATTTATTAGGTAATTGTTCTGGGCCCAGCAATGTTCTAAGCACTTTTACAAGAATTAGTTTTTAAATCTTCATGGCAGTCCCACTAGGTACATAATATATGTATTCCCATTTTATAGGTATGGAAATGAGATATAGATCAGTTCAATAACTTGTCCCCAAAGTGCAGAGATGTCTCTGAGCTTAGTTCTCAGGATTCAAGATCCTGTCCCATAGACAATTTCATTCTGTTGCCAACCCTGAATGGAGGAGATATGATAAGAAGGAAATAGGTAGTGGTTTTGTGAATACATTTTGGAAACAGTGGTGTTCTGTGCAAGTGTTAATTATTGTTAAATCAAGGACAGGTAGATGAATCAAAAGTTAAATAAGTCACTTGGACGTGTTCCCCCCAAAATGTAAAGATGCAAGCAAAATATAGAGTTGTTATATATTCTCAGGTTTCTAGAATATAAATAATATTTTATAAAGTATTCCTGTGCCTTCATTCAGAGTCCCTTCTGGATTAAATGTTGGTAGGAAGGAAATTAAAGACCAGGTATTTCTCAGGCTCTGACTATGTATATCTCATCCTCAGCAGCCAGCAAAACAATCCAAAGGTAGCTACATATGATTTTCATGACACTGAGTTCACCTGTGCCAATGAGGAGCTGGGGTTGGGTATCAGGAATGAAACAAGGAACCCCCTTTGAGCTAGAGGATGAAAATGTACCGCCCACATGATTTCACTTGTGTTCTAGAAATAAGCCACTGGGCGTTGTCAAGATATAGTAGTAAGGAGATGCTCGAGGGGTACACCTTTCCCTTCTCTGCTTGAGCCTGGATTTTGTCCTGCTGTTGCCTCTAAAATCTGTTCTGGTCCAAGCCTATTTGCAGAAATTGTATTTGTAACAAAAGCAGATTAGAATAACTTAAAGATCAATGGCAAATCTGAAATATTACCAATGTTAAACACAACACTTAGGAGATGATCTCCATATCAAGGTGCCTGAAAACATCTGAGGTTAGAAATTGGTTTTAATTCAGCTAGTGGGGGAGGAAAGAAAACCACCTTGTCCATATTTGTGATTTTGATATAGCTCCTAGTCTAGAAAATGTGCTCTTTATTAAGAGCATGAAAATAGACATTTTAGAAATTTGTTATCCAGTGTCACTCTTTAATTAACTTCTATTCATTCAGCCAGCAAGAAACGGTGTTCAGCCCATTAAAAATAAGAGGCTTCCTTTTCTATCCCCTTTGCTGTTATTGATATTGTTAATCATTTTAATTAGTGGCTTCCCACGATTCCAATCAAGCCCAATTAGACTCAAACCCAATAAACAATGAAGAGGTGAAAACAGCAGCTTCAAAACATGCATTAATCTCACTAGTACAAAGTGGAAGTAGCTGCATTTTAAATTGCTTCTATTCACCTCTAAACAATAGCATTCCCTGGTCCTACTGACTATAATAGCATTCGGTTGCTTATGTGAAGTGCAATCTATAGTCATACCTTTCACTCTGTGCCCTTTCATACAGTATATTTGCTTGTCCAGGTATTCTCCATCGTGCCACGGTTTATATTTTTCTATACCAGCTACCAAATCAGTTTAAATTTCTTGACTTTCCTTTTCCTCCTCCCCTTTGGTGTGCATGTTACCCTGCCTTTCTCTGCCCTTAATAAAAGTCCATTCTTCATTAGAAAAGAGTAATTCCCATTCTCAGTGATGTTATAGAAGTTCAGTACATATATTTTCAGGCAACTATATTGATCTGGATATAGTGCTAAATTATTTTATAGGACACTTTTCATTTAATTCCCTCAACAAATCTATGAGGTAGTTACTACTGTTAGCCCCATTTTATGGATGAAAAAACTGAGGTATCAGGAATATAAGTAACTTCATCAAGCCAGGAAAAGTTAGACTCCCAGGATGTAAACTCAGTTCTCTCTGGTTCCAGAGCTCAAGCACTGAACCCTTATGTTCAGACTTACGCTGGTCTTTCACTTCAGAAGAGAATCAAGACAGTCTCCCAGTTGGAAAATGTCCAAACACTAAAACTTCACCATTGATCTTTCTTAGAATGACTGCAATGAATAATATTTTTTTTTAATTAAAATTGCATCACCTTATCCAACCATCCTCATTTCTTCGACCTTACTTGCCAAGTGACATGATACTATCTTTTAGACGAGCCAAGGAAATTTTATCAGTAGTTTTAGGTCTACACAGTGGACAATTTTTATCCCTTGGAAACTATAACAATCAGTCATAACATGGACAACTATCTTATTACTTCAAAACTTTGTGATCCCTCCATTTTAAATGTGTGACATGGAATAGCCTAAAAAGCAACAGTTGAGTTTGGATCACGGTTCTAGTATTTACTGTCTGAGGTGTCTTGAGCAGGTAACTTACCTTTTCTGAGCTGAAGGCCTTCCGAATATAGACATTATAAAGAATGAATGAAAAAAAAAAAGAATGAATGAATTTAACCCAGAAAATGGCAATTATAAAATTTGCCTTGCAATATTTTTTTAAAATTTTAAAGAATTAACTGAAATATATAACTAAATGTGCCTGACCTGTAACTGTTTCTTAATAAATGGTAGTATTTGTTATTACCATTTATTTGTCCTGCATCATGTGTAAAGCATATGATGATATTTATATATAGAAGCAGGTAGACAGTAGGTTTCAATTAGGCAGAATATCGGGAGTATGACAGCCCGTAGCAAAAATTCCAACCAAAGGGACTCAGATTAGAAAGGAAAATGGGTGTAGTAGAGCATTAGTCTGGTTACTGGAGATAAAGTAGAAGGCTGAGCTTGATCGAAAAGAGCAAGGTAATTAAGATAGCAGTTACTAACACTCAGAAGCATTTGTATCAGTCAACTATTGCCACGATAATGCTGAGAAACAACAACTCCAAAATACAATGCTTACAAGAGTATTTATTCTCACACTCATTTCGTCTTATCTAAGATGGGCTCAGCTATATCTCTGCTTCATACTGTGGGTCAGCTAGCCTTGGCTAAAAGCTGAAGATTCAGTTTAGATCTGTTCCATGAGTTTTTGTTCTGATGCTCAGGCTAAAATGGCAACAGGTTTTAGAGAATGTTTTTCTCATAGCAGATCACTAAATTGTAACAGAAAAAGCTCACTTATATATGCGCATTTCAAGCTTCAGCTTTCATCAGATCTTCTAATATCCAGTTGGCTAAAGCAAATGACATGACTTCGTATAGTGAATTATAGTCCACCCACCATCAGACAATAATATGGACATACAGTTTTATTACAGGGGAATGAAAAACTGGGATGAGTTAAATTAATCTAACATACAAAACTCAGAGATTGCTAAACCTTTTAGCTATTGATCTAGAGATTCTCCTGCCTGCTCTGTAGACTTATTCTAGAATTTAGACCTGAAACTTCAGCTTGGGTTGAGAGATGTCAGTTCTAGAAATTGTATGAAGATTGCACTAGTAAAAGAAGAAATCGGCCTGATTGTGACTGTGGTTCAATTATTTGACCTGGTCCATGTAAACCTTCTGTTTGTGGCATGCCACCCTTAAAAGCTTTGCTTTGGTTCCTGAGGTTTCATTTGTTTGCCTTTATCAAGGTTGCTGGTACACATTGATGGAGCTATTGATTACTTATCCATTTGCTTTCCTAATATTTTTCCAGGTATTTCATGTCTATTAATTTTCCATTTCTTGAGCTGTATTTGTATAGAATGCAGAAAAATCAGTTGCTTCACCATTGGTCCTGGGCTTTTTCCCAGCTGACTAATTTGAACAGTGTTAGTAAAGAATCAATATGACTTTATCTCCTTGTTTTGTGCTTATGAATTGATGCACTTTTTAGAGCTGTTAAATATCATCATTTCTGTTACACATTTGCAGTGCATATCTTCCCCCCAAATTGATATATGTGGAATCAATTCTGATTTAAGTGTTTTGCAGGTATCATACTGAGATTATTTCTTATTGTCAAAGTACGGGAAGCAGCTTAGATTAAGTTTTATTGGGAACTCCTGCTGGCTCTAGGGAGCAACAACTGTGATTATTCATTGAGCGGCTTGAGCCTAATCTAGACTTTTTCTGACTTTGCTTAGAGTTAAGCAGTCTCACCTGGCATAATGCTTCCTTAATGTAGTTTTCTCTGGTAGAAATGGAGGACAATCTCCCTGCCTTCAGATCTCTATGCTCCTTTTATTAAATCACTGTAAATGAATTATGAATATTATTTTATTTAATTTCCCTAATGAGCTTATGAGAACAATATGGCAGGTACAAAGCATTTATTTATTTATTTTTATTTTTTATTTTTTGCAGTACGCGGGCCTCTCACTGCTATGGCCTCTCCCATTGCGGAGCACAGGCTCTGGACGCACAGGCCCAGCAGCCATGGCCCACGGGCCCAGCCGCTCCGTGGCATGTGGGATCCCCCCGGACCGGGGCATGAACCCATGTCCCCTGCATTGGCAGGCGGACTTTCAACCACTGTGCCACCAGGGAAGCCCCAAAGCATTTATTCATGTGTACATTCAGTACCTAAAATTACATTTTATTAAATGACAACTCATTGTGTTTAGGTGCACCATATCAAACATTATGATCAAGACTTCAATCATTAGCCACATTTTTTTTTGTCAACAATTTTCCCTATTTGTGTTTCTTATGACATCTGAGAAATGGTGGCTTGTAGATACTAATCTGTCCTAGCAGCTTATAGTTGTTTTTAATCGTTTTAATCAAATGACTATACAAGATATTAATCTAACTTGAGATTTTATCCCTAGTTAAATCATCCCCCTATATTTTCTTGAACAATTTCCATTCTGTATCATCTTAGTGATAATTGTTCTGTACTTCTTTGGGAATGTATCATTCTTCTCCGGTTGTTATCTGAGATACATACAGCACATAATCTCTAACAAAATTACCTTTAGGGACCGGTTCTGAATTCGTACATGTCTGAATATCATTTACCGTTATCTTACGAAGGCATTTCAGTACTGTTGTATAGTATATATACATTCATAATCTTTAATCTGGGAAAAGTCAGAGTCAAAGCAAACCAGAGGGCTGTGGTTGATACTATGGGGTTATAAAGATCAGTATTTCATTCATGGCCTTTTATATTTATGATTTGTTCCTGATTTCACTTTTTAGTGATTGGAATGTTCTGAGATAGATCTTTCTTTCATTTATTTAGATTTCTTTTCCTGACTCTTAACTTTTTCCCGAATTTTTCATAGTTCTCTTTGATATTCTTCTGTATCTTCTTACACACAGTTCTATATTCCTTTCCGTTTTCTTTGAATTTATTAGGTATCATGGCCCTTCTCCTCTTTTCTTCTTTAATTCAGTATATTTTATTAAAGGTATGCTCATGGCAAGTTGACAACATTCTGCCTCCGCATCCCTCATATTTCTTTATATCTAATGAGATTGTTCTTACAAGAAGTGCACACCAGAAGTACATTCCATTCCATTTTTTACATTGCTTTGATGCTTTGTTTGAATTTCTTCTGTAAATAATATCTTAAATCAGTGCCTTTCTCTTGAAGGTCTTTGGATCTATTTGGAATAGTGTGCCTATTTTTATCTTCAGCTCCACTTATATTTCATGATCCAATTTAGAAGCAGTACAGTGGAGTATAAAGAGCTGGATTTACTCAATCTAAGGTTTTGAATCCTAGGTCAGCCACTTTACCTCTATGACCTTGGGCAAATTACTGAACCTCTCTGAGCTTCAGATTTCTCACCTATTCGTCTTCTGTTTTCATCTATAGTGCTTTTAACCCACACAGGCTATTTTGAGGATAGATAAAGAAAAATACCTGACACATGGTATACCTTTTGTAAAAGATGTTTAAATGATGCTGACATCTACCTGAAAGATACTCAGAAAATTACTTTTGAGTCATTACCCATAGAATTAATCTGGGGTAGATTTAATTGAGGCTTCTCCACTCTTTAGCATCGTTGCACTCTGTTGATAATGGGTTTATGGCAGGCTTCCCTGAAGGTTATTGCATGACCTACCTCATACTGTGCTGATCTCTTCCATTTTCATAACAGAATATTGCTGATAACCTTTCCCCTATCAGGCTCTTCTGTTTACCTTCCCTTTGAAGAAAAGCCATTCATAAGAGCTGTTACCACTTTGAAATATTTGTGCAAATCATTAAAATATATGTAATATATTAATATATATGTAAATATGTAATGTGATGCAAGAATAGGCTATTATAGAGTCATTTTTATTTCAGTTTATTAGGATAAAAGATGTGTCAATAGGAGTAAATTGTACTAAATAAGAAAGGAAGGCTGATAGAAGAGAGGAGAAAAGCAGGAAAAAAAATAAAAAGGAGAAAGTTAACTCTACCAAGACTTACTGAGAACATATTTTGTGCAAGATACTGTTTTAGGTTTCTCAGTGATACCAAAGTGTTTCAAGCCTGTCAAGAATGACAGTTTTGTCAGGAGAAGTTGAATTGGAAGTTCCTTTCTTAACACTTGCAGTGACTGAAAAAGGATGGGTGCTGAGTGCATTTGGGGTGAATGAAGGAAAGATCAAACTAAAAAGGCTTAATTAATGTTACTTTGGAGGTAGGTGGATTGGAAGAGAAGTTAGAAACATTGCTTTGGTAAGAATGTTTTGGTCAAATAATAAGAGATATGTTTCTTGGTTTTCTTTAAAATATTTTCCTTTCCAGTTTATGGGTTAAGCAAGTAAACTTACAGAATTATAAATGACCAGAATAGAAAAGGGATCTTAGTGATGATTCCTGTCAACCTTCCTTATTTTAGAGGCTGATTTTAAAATCATACTAGAAAATATGTACTTTAATTCCCACCATTTCTACCAGAGAGTATCACCTTTTATCTTGGCCAGTTAGCCAACTGGCATACTACCTTAAATGATACTTAGGTGTTGTCAGTTTGAATTATTTCTACAGGAATCGCATTTGTAAATTGTCTAAAAATTACTGTGGATTCCACGATAGCTTCCTCCTACCACTAAGCATAATTATGGGTTTCATTCCCTTATGTCAGCTGTAGTGGTTTTTGAGGCTACAAGCTGATTTTAATTCTGGCCAAAGTAAGCATGAGTTACATGAATTCTCCTGATGAAAAAATATCAACTTTTATTTCAGTTGACTTTTATGCCTTCTCTCACTGTGGCCTCCTATCAGTATCACAGTGGCCTAATGTCCCTACTGGACAGTTGTGTGCCTGGCAAGTCAGGATATTACATTTAAAAAGGAATGCACACAAATAAAATTGGAATCCTTCAGTGTGTCTACTTTAAAAATGGCAATGCAATGCCCTTCTCTGATTCAGAAGTAACAGCATGAGAAAATATAGAGATGGCACTTAGCTTGTAATAAATTGCTTTATTTGTCATCCATTTGTCTGAGTCCTACACACATAAAAGCCCACTCAGACACTTCTCAGCACCATTCCTTCCTCTAGGTTACCAAACCCATTACTCCTCAAGCATGTTGTCCAATTTTCCATGAAAACGAAGACAACAATCAATCATTCCCTATACCTTAGTTTGTTTTATGCTTACATTAGAAGGAGAATTCATGTTGGCTACAGTTAATGCCTGGCAGTAAGTTTCCTGAAGAACTTTGTTTCTTCAGGAAAACAAAGTTTTCCTTCTTAGTTGGGAAACTCTTTGTTGAAAACCCTTTCCTGTTTCTGCCATACCTGGATAATTCTTATCCATATAATAACAAGACCTAGCTCCCACCCACTCCTAGTGAATTTCTCCAAAGTAGACATACAGATTGCCAACAAACACATGAAAAGATGCTCAACATCAGTAATCATTAGAGAAATGCAAATGAAAACCACAATGAGGTATCAACTCACACTGGTCAGAATGGCCATCATCAAAAAATCTACAAACAATAAATGCTGGAGAGGGTGTGGAGAAAAGAGAACCATCCTGCACTGTTGGTGGGAATGTAAATTGATACAGCCACTATGGAGAACAGTGTGGAGGTTCCTTAAAATAACTAAAAATAGAACTACCATACGACCCAACAATCCCACTACTGGGCATATACCCTGAGAAAACCATAATTCCAAGAGTCATGTGCCACAATGTTCACTGCAGCACTATTTAAAATAGCCAGGTCATGGAAGCAACCTAAATGTCCATCGACAGATGAATGGATAAAGAAGATGTGACACATATATACAATGAAATATTACTCAGCCATAACAAGGAACAAAATTGAGGTACTTGTAATGAGGTGGATGGACCTAGAGTCTGTCATACAGAGTGAAGTAAGTCAGAAAGAGAAAAACAAAGACCGTATGCTAACGCACATATATGGAATCTAAAAAAAACAGTACTGATGAACCTAGTGGCAGGGCAGGAAGAAAGACAGACATAGAGAACAGACTTGAGGACACAGGGGTGGAAGGGGAAGCTGGGATGAAGTGAGACAGTAGCACTGACATATATACACTACCAAATGTAAAACAGATAGCTAGTGGGAAGCAGCCGCATAGCACAGGGAGATCAGCTCGGTGCTTTGTGTCCACCTACAGGGGTGGGATAGGTGAGAGGGAGGGAGATGCAAGAGGGAGGAGATATGGGGATATATGTATATGTATAGCTGATTCACTTTGTTGTACAGCAGAAACTAACAAAACATTGTAAAGCAATTATACTCCAATAAAGGTATAAAAATAAATAAATAAATAAAATGCAAAAACACCACTTATGGTTATCAAAGGGGAAATTAGGGAGGTTGGGATAAATTATGAGTTTGGGATTAACATATACACAATACTATATATAAAATAGGTAACCAACAAGGACCTATTGTATAACATAGAGAATTATGCTCAATAATTTATAATAACCTATAAGGGAAAACAATGTGAAAAAATATATATATATGTATCACTGAATCATTTTGCTGTACACCTGAAACTGACACAAAATTTTAAATCAACTATACTTAAATAAAAAATAAAACTGAAAAAAAACCCATTAACAATACTGGGTTGTATATATGCAAATTGCTAAGAGAGATCTTAAAAGTTCTCATCACAAGAAAACATTCTTATCTAATTATACATGGTGATGGATGTTAACTAAACTTAGTGTGGTAATCATTTTGCCATATATACATATATCAAATCATTATGTTGTACATTTAAAACTAACACAATGTTATCTACCATTTTGATCTCAATTTTTTAAAAAGCCATTAAATATTACTTTACTGAAATTTTGGAGGTAATGGATTGAAAAAAAAAAAAAAAAAGAATCTTAGGGCTTCCCTGGTGGCGCAGTGGTTGAGAGTCCGCCTGCCAATGCAGAGGGCGCGGCTTCGTGCCCAGGTCTGGGAAGATCCCATGTGCCGCGGAGCGGCTGGGCCTGTGGGCCATGGCTGCTGGGCCTGTGTGTCCGGAGCCTGAGCTCCGCAATGGGAGAGGACACAGTGGTGAGAGGCCTGCGTACTGCAAAAAAAAACAAAACAAAACAAAAAACCCCTTAAAATTAGACTTTTTGTTCAGTTTTATCCCCATGCCTATAACATTGCCGGACACAGAGTAGATATTCAATAAATATTTGTTAAATAAATAAATGCCAAGTGTGACTATTCCAGGGAAACAAATTATATCTTTGTTTTTTTTCAGCATCTCCTTTGGAGTGCAATTGCCCTACATTGCTGTGTTAGTTGCTGCTGTACAACAAAGTGAATCACCTATATGTATACATATATCCCCATATTCCCTCCCTCTTGAGTCTCCCTCCCACCCTACCTATCCCACCCCTCTACATGGTCACAAAGCACCAAGCTGATCCCCCTGTGCTGTATAGCTGCTTCCCACTAGCTATCTGTTTTACATTTGGTAGTGTATATATTTCCATGCCACTCTCTCACTTCATCCCAGCTTACCCTTCCCCCTCCCAACATCCTTAAGTCCATTCTCTATGTCTGCGTCTTTATTCCTGTCCTGCCCCTTGGTTCTTCAGAACCATTTATTTTTTAGGTTCCATATATATGGGTTAGCATACAGTATTTGTTTTTCTCTTTCTGACTTACTTCACTCTATATGACAGACTCTAGGTCCATCCACCTCATTACAAATAACTCAATTTCATTTCCTTTCATGGCTAATATTCCATTGTATATATGTGTCACATCTTCTTTATCCATTCATCTGTCGACAGACATTTAGGTTGCTTCCATGTCCTGGCTATTGTAAACAGAGCTGCAATGAACACTGTAGCACATGACTCTTTTGGAATTATGGTTTTCCCAGGGTATATGCCCAGTAGTGGGCTTTCTGGGCCATATGGTAGTTCTATTTTTAGTTTATTAAGGAACGTCCATACTGTTCTCCACAGTGGCTGTATCAATTTACATTCCCACCAACAGTGCAAGAGGGTTCCCTCTTCTCCACACCCTCTCCAGAATTTGTTTGTAGATTATTTTGGTGATGGCCATTCTGACCAGTGTGAGGTGATATACCTCATTGTAGTTTTGATTTGCATTTCTCTAATGATTAGTGATGTTGAGCATTCTTTCATGTGTCTGTTGGCAATCTGTATATCTTCTTTGGAGAAATGTCTGTTTAGGTTTTCTATGCATTTTTGGATTGGGTTGTTTGCTTCTTTGATATTGAGCTGTAGGAGATGCTTGTATATTTTGGAGATTGATACTTTGTCAGCTGCTTCATTTTCAAACATTTTCCCCCAATCTGAGGGTTGTCTTTTCATCCTGTTTATGGTTTCCTTTGCTGTGGAAAAGCTTTTAAGTTTCATTAGGCCCCTATTTGTTTTTTCATTTTTGTTTTTATTCCCATTTTTCTAGGACGTGGGTCAAAAAGGATCTTGCTGTGATTTATGTCATACAGTGTTCTGCCTATGTTTTCCTCTAAGAGTTTTATAGTGTCTGGCCTTACATTTAGGTCTTTAATCCATTGAGTTTATTTTTGTGTATGGTGTTAGGGAGTGTTCTAATTTCATTCTTTTACGTGTAGCTATCCAGTTTTCCCAGCACCACTTATTGAAGAGGCTGTCTTTTCTCCATTGTATATTCTTGCCTCCTTTATCAAAGGTAAGGTGACCAGATGTTCATGGGTTTGTCTCTGGGCTTTCTATCCTGTTCCATTAATCTATATTTCTGTTTTGGTGCCAGTACCATACTGTCTTGATTACTGTAGCTTTGTAGTATAGTCTGAAGTCAGGGAGCCTGATTCTTCCAGCTCCATTTTTCTTTCTCAAGATTGCTTTGGCTGTTCGGGGTCTTTGTGCTGCCATACAAATTGTGAAATTTTTGTTCCAGTTCTTTGAAAAATCGGTAGTTTGATAGGGATTGCATTGAATCTGTAGATTGTTTTGGGTAGTATAGTCATTTTCACAATGTTGATTCTTCCAATCCAAAACATGGTATATCTCTCCATCTGTTTGTATTATATTTAATTTCTTTCATCACTGTCTTACAGTTTTCTGCATACAGGTCTTTTGCCTCCTTAGGTAGGTTTATTCCTAGGTATTTTATTCTTTTTGTTGCAATGGTAAATGGGAGTGTTTCCTTAATTTTTCTTTCAGATTTTTAATCATTAGTGTATAAGAATGCAAGAGATTTCTCTGCATTAATTTTGTATCCCACTACTTTACCAAATTCATTGATTAGGTCTAGTACTTTTCTGGAAGCATCCTTAGGATTCTATATATATAGTATCATGTCATCTACAAACAATGACAGTTTTACTTCTTTTCAAATTTGGATCCCTTTATATCTTTTTTGTCTCTGATTGCTGTGGCTAAAACTTCCAAAACTACGTTGAATAACACTGGTGAGAGTGGGCTACCGTTTCTTGTTCCTGATTTGAGAGGAAATGTTTTCAGTTTTTCACCGTTGAGAACGATATTGGCTGTGAGTTTGTCATATAAGGCTTTCATTATGTTGAGATAAGTTTCCTCTATGCCTAATTTCTGGAGATTTTTTTATCATAAATGGGTGTTAAATTTTGTCAAAAGCTTTTTCTGCATCTATTGAGATTATTATATGCTTTTTATCCTTCAATACGCTAATATGGTGTATCACACTGATTTGCGTATACTGAAGAATCCTTGCATTCCTGGGAGAAACCCCACTTGATCATGGTGTATGGTCCTTTTAATGTGCTGTTGGATTCTGTTTGCTAGTATGTTCTTGAGGTTTTTCTCATCTATATTCATCAGTGATATTGGACTTTAGTTTTCTTGTTTTGTAACATCTTTGTGTGATTTTGGTATCAGGGTGATGATGGCCTCATAGAATGAGTTTAGGAGTGTTCCTCCCTCTGCTATATTTTGGAAGAGTTTGAGAAGGATAGGTGTTAGCTCTTCTCTAAATGTTGATAGAATTTGCCTGTGAATCCATCTGGTCTTGGGCTTTTGTTTATTGGAAAATTTTTAATCACAGTTTCAGTTTCCATGCTTGTGATTGGTCTGTTATATTTTCCATTTCTTCCTGGTTCAGTCTTGGAAGGTTGTGCTTTTCTAAGAATTTGTCCATTTCTTCCAGGTTGTCCGTTTATTGGCATATAGTTGCTTGTAGTAATCTGTCACGATCCTTTGTATTTCTGCAGTGTCCGTTGTTACTTCTCCTTTTTCATTTCTAATTCCATTGATTTGAGTCTTCTCCCTTTTTTGATTGATGAGTCTGGCTAATGGTTTATCAATTTTGTTTATCTTTTCAAAGAACAAGCTTGTAGTCTTATTGATCTTTCCTATTGTTTCCTTCATTTCTTTTTCATTTATTCCTGATCTGATCTTTATGATTTCTTGCTTTATGGTAACTTTGGAGTTTTCTGTTCTTCCTCTAATTGCTTTAGGTTTAAGTTTAGGTCATTTATTTGTGATGTTTCTTATTTCTTGAGGTATGATTGTATTGCTACAACTTCCCTTTAGAACTGCTTTTGCTGCATCCCATAGGTTTTGGGCCATCATGTTTTCATTGTCATTTGTTTCTAGGTATTTTTTGATTTTCTCTTTGATTTCTTCAGTGACCTCTTGGTTATTTAGTAGTGTATTATTTTGCCTCCATACATTTGTATTTTTTACAGTTTTTTTCCTGTAATTAATATCTAGTCTCATAGCATTGTGGTCGGAAAAGATACTTGATATGATTTCAATTTTCTTAAATTTCCCAAGGCTTGATTTGTGACCCAAGATATGATCTATCCTGGAGAATGTTACATGAGCACTTGAGAAGAAAGTGTATTCTGTTGTTTTTGGATGAAATGTCCTATAATTATCAATTAAGTCCATCTTGTTTAATGTATCATTTAAAGCTTGTGTTTCCTTATTTATTTTCATTTTGGTTGATCTGTCCATTGGTGTAAGTGGGGTGTTGAAGTCACCTACAACTGTTGTGTTGCTGTCAATTTCCCCTTTTATGGCTGTTAGCATTTGCCTTAGGTATTGAGGTGCTCCTGTGTTGGGTGCATCAATATTTACAATTGTTATATCTTCTTCTTGGATTGATGCCTTGATCATTATGTACTGTCCTTCTTTGTCCTTTGTAATAGTCTTTATTTTCAAATCTATTTTGTCTGATATGAGAATTGCTACTCCAGCTTTCTTTTGATGTCAATTTGCATGGAATATCTTTTTCCATTCCCTCACTTTCAGTCTGTATGTGTCCCTAGGTCTGAAGTGGGTCTCTTGTAGACAGCATATATATGAGTGTTGTTTTTGTATCCATTCAGCGAGTCTACCTCTTTTGGTTGGAGCATTTATTCCATTTACATTTAAGGTAGTTATCAATATGTATGTTCCTATTACTATTTTCTTAATTGTTTTGGGTTTGTTATTATAGGTCTTTTCCTTCTCTTGTGTTTCCTGTCTAGAGAAGTTCCTTTAGCATTTGTTGTAAGACTGGCTTGGTGGTGCTGAATTCTCTTAGCCTTTGCTTATCTTTAAAGTTTTCAATTTCTCTGTCAAATCTGAATGATATCCTTGCTGGGTAGAGTAATCTTGGTTGTAGTTTTTTGCCTTTCATCACTTTAAATATGTCCTGCCATTCCCTTCTGTCTTGAAGAGTTTCTGCTGAAAGATCAACTGTTAACCTTATGGGGATTCCCTTGTATGTTATTTGTTGTTTTTCCCTTTCTGCTTTTAATATTTTTTCTTTGTATTTAGTTTTTGATAGTTTGATTAATATGTGTTTGGTGTGTTTCTCCTTGGATTTATCCTGTATGTGACTCTCTGAGCTTCCTGCACTTGATTGACTCTTTCCTTTCCCATATTAGGGAAGTTTTCAACTATAATCTTTTCAAATATTTTCTCAGTCCCTTTCTTTTTCTCTTCTTCTTCTGGGAGCCCTATAATTCAAATGTTGGTGCCTTTAATGTTGTCCCAGAGGTCTGAGACTGTCTGAGACTGTCCTCAATTCCTTTCATTCTTTTTTTTAATACTTCTCTGCGGTAGTTATTTCCACTATTTTACCTTCCAGGTCACTTATCAATTCTTCTGCCTCAGTTTTCTGCTATTGATTCCTTCTAGAGAATTTTTAATTTCATTTATTGTGCTGTTCATCACTGTTTGTTTGCTCTTTAGTTCTTCTAGGCCCTTGTTAAACATTTCTTTTATTTTCTCTATTCTATTTCCAAGATTTTGGATCATCTTTACTATCATTACTCTGAATTCTTTTTTAAGGTAGGCTGCCTATTTCCTCTTCATTTGTTTGGTCTCGTGGGTTTTTACCTTGCTCCTTCATCTGCTGTGTGTTTCTCTGTCTTCTCATTTTGCTTAACTCACTGTGTTTGGGGTCTCCTTTTCCCAGGCTGCAGGTTCGTAGTTCCCATTGCTTTTGGTGTCTGCGCCCTGTGGCTACGGTTGGTTCAGTGGGTTGTGTAGACTTCCCAGTGGAGGGGACTAGTGCCTGTGTTCTGGTGGATGAGGCTAGATCTTGTCTTTCTGGTAGGCAGGACTGCATCCAGTGGTGTGTTTTGTTGTGTTTGTGAACTTAGTCTGATTTTAGGCAGCCTCTCTGCTAACAGGTGGGGTTGTGTTCCTGTCTTGCTAGTTGTTTGTCATAGGGTGTCCAGCACTGGAGTTTGCTGGTCATTGAGTGGATCTGGGTCTTAGCGTTGAGATGGATATCTCTGGGAGAGCTCTCGCTGATTGATATTACATGGGGCCAGGAGGTCTCTGGTGGTCCAGTGTCCTCAACTCGGCTCTCCCACCTCAGAGGCTCAGTCCTGACACCCCCCGGAGCACCAAGACCCTGTCAGCCACACGGCGTCTTGACCCCCAAGAAAGCTGTTCACTGGACACACCACTGCAGTGGAGATCCAAGTGGCTTGCTGGGAATAGGAAATGATGCCACCGCTCAGCCTCAGGTACCTGAGGGATGACCTGGATGCTCCAGGAACACCATCCAGGGCAGGGTGAGAAGAGCTCCCACACCAAGGCAATAAATTATATCTTTACCTAAAACTTCCTCATGGGCATACCTGTTTCCTAGTCTGAAGTCCTTATTTTAAGTCCCACTTTTCTTGGTCTGTCTCCTACTAAGCCGAACATTTTCTTAGTCATGTATTGGAAATTTCAACTCCAGATTAGGAAAACACTAAGTCTGGCACAAAAAGAGCTGGTCTTGCTGTCAGACTGAATTAGACTGCATTTGTGAGAATAGAAAGGTAATGATCAATGTGAAAGGTACTGAGGATGTAACTTGATGTAAAGTATCTTGAGCAAAGAAGAAAAATAATAGGATATAAATGCTTAATTAAAATGTTTTCTTTTTAAAAAAATAGTTTGGATTTTACAGAAAATAAACCCAATTCATGTCTTAAGGTATGTTGATTTATTTTTATCAAAGGATATGCATTTTCCACATATTAACCAAAAGGAGTTGTATTTTAAAATACTCAAAGGTAATTCATGTAAAGAAGCAAAAAGAGCCTGCTCTAAAAGATTAATACCACAAAAACGTATATTTTCAGACTTTTAAAATCCTGTTGTTATACACTTTTCTCCTTTCTGTTGTATTCTAAATATTTAACTACTTTTTCCAAGAGTGAATGTACAGACTTTTAAAATAGCTTTATTAAAGGGTAATTTACATGTAATAAGATTAACTCATTTTAAGTATATAATTCAATACTTTTCATTAAATTTACAGAGGTGTGCAACCATTAAAACCATCTGATTTTAGAACATTTCCATCACACCCAAGAGATCCCTAGTGTCCATTTGCAATCTCTCTTGTTTCCACTCCTGGTCCCTGGAAACCACTAAAATACTTTCTGTCTCTATGTCTTTGCCTTTTCTAGAGATTTCATATAAATTGAATCACACAATATGTATCTTTTGTGCCTGCTTATTTCACTTAGCATAATGTTTTTGAGGTTCATCCATGCTCTAGCGTGTATTAATACTGTGTTCTTTTAATTGATGAGTAATATTCCCACACACTGTTTTCAATATATATTAGCATGTGATACAGCACTGAAGACAAATGTGTTTGAAACTCTGAACAGTTTCTTTTTAAAAAAATGTAATTTATGTCACAACTTCTGAAAGAGTTATAGGAAAGGCTAATGACACATAAATTATATATGCATAAAATCTGAATATACAGAAAAACCTTCCTAAATTTTGTTTATTCATTTTATCTGTTCATTAATTCTTTAAAATATTACTTGCACTTAAATTCTTCCCTGAACTTAATATGCATACATACTTAAATATTTCCCTTCAAATATGAGGTATAGAAAGATGTGGGTGAGTTAAGTTTTAATATCTTACTAACTAATATAAAGAAAAAAGAAACTGTAGTATTATCATAGGCAGTTTTAGTTGTCTTTTGAAAAGCCCAAATATCTAATGAATAGTGCTTAATTGAGAAAAGTTGGCTTAGGAAAATTAGCCATTTTTAATCCTATAATATTGAACTCCAAGTTACATTAGAGAAAGGAAGCATTTTATGCCTATTTTTTATTTCATTAATATTGTAAAAGAGTTAGGGCAAGATAGAGAAAATGCCACATATAACCAGAGTCCTTCAAAGGTTAAGTGAAAACACATTGTTGAGGATTCTTATGTTTCTTTCATCTCTCCTGAGTTTTCTTTCTTCTCTTATTCACTATCTCTTCCACCGTTTTAAAATTTTCTATCTGTCTCATCTTAGACCTGGATAAATTTGTCCTCCTTTACGTTTTACCAACAGAACAAAACAAAAAACTTTGTTATGAGGGGCAGGGTATTTATGAAGAGTAGTTGGAAAATAAAAATAAAATAGCCTAAGCATCTGGGGGCAAGATCTATTCTACTTAGCTTTTGTATCTCCCAACATATGGCATTGGGTATCCTATTTAATGTTTACGAATTAGAAATTATGCAATAGGGGAGAAATGGAAAACCTAAATATAATATCCTAGAGTTTTATTTTTTTAATACTTGAGTTTTTCTCTCTCCCTCATGATTTAGAAACCTTAGGTACAATTTTAGTAGGAGTGTTGTGAGATGGGCCTAAAAAAAGAAAGGAAACTTGCTTCACTGTTTTTACTAAACATCTATTATAACTGGATAGTCCAAATGTAGAGCCCCTGTCCCTTTACTGATGCAAAAGTTAAATGTACTATTACACATCCCTTTACCTGTCTTCCATCCAACCTTGGCAAAGCAAGGAACCTCTGAATGAAAAAAGAAATATCTTAAGTCACATGGCTCAAACACAGGATGCTGTATATTCAAATGAAGTGCAAAGCTAGTAATGTGGCTTTCTATCTATGGATTTTGTGAAAACACATCACCTCTCATCTCAAAAACTCTGAAACTTTAAAAAATCAATTAGGTTGAACAATGGACATAAGTACAGGGATGGGAGGGGTACAGAAAGAGTGATGTGGGAAACAGTTAAGGAAACATGTTAGAAATTAATCACTAAATTGTTCTCTTTCCTAGATTAGCATTAGTAAGTTACTTTGTCATTCACCAAATGTTTACAAAGGATCTTTTTTGTGTGTGTGTGCTAAGCATGGTGTTAAAGATGCAAAAAATGAGCCATAGGGACACGGCTTCTATAAGTAGAGCAAAATGAAAATTCAGGAACTACATCTCAGATAAGTGAACTCATATTGTTTTCACTTGGAGCATCACCCCCAAGAGGGAAAAGAAACATTTAATCTCCCGTATCTCTTCTACTTATCTTTCTCTTTCAATGGCGGGAGACTAATTCCACTTTTGGTCTTAGGGGCCCTTCTCTTAAATAAATCATGCCAATTCTCTCCAACCTTCGGCTTATAATAAAACACTGTTTATAAAGATATACTAGAAAAAAATTAGAATTAAAAAAAAGTCCTTTTCCATAATTTCAATACCTTGGCTTTCGCGACTGTGTTTAGGCTCTCAGCTTTAAGTGAGTGTTTATGAAGCCAAAAGCTTCATTTCATTCCTTCTAATCCTACCTGTAGGAAAAGGATACCCCTCATTAAATGGAGGGGTAGGTTAGGTGCAAAGAATTGTTACTGTTACATGGTCTACACAGGGTCTGTCAGAGACTACCAACATAAATAACACAATGTAAACAGTGATATGGTAGAGGAAAAATAGATTCCACCAGAGGAAACGGCATATATTTAGTTTGGTAGGTCCTACGTTGGTCTAGAATGAAGAATGCCTTCTCAGAGTAGAAAACATCCTTAAGCTTTAAGTTCTTAAAGTTGAATAGCAGTCATTCTACTTAGAGAGAATTGCATTTTCCAAAGGAAAAACAATGAAAAATGAAAGATGTGTGGAATAGGTAGAAGGTAGAGCATCAGGGACAATGAAGGACACTGGAGAAAAGCCAGTCCAGGAACTGGAAGATCTCCTAAACCATTTTAAGGATTTTGGACTTCCCTAATGGGAGGTTATTGGAGGCTTTTCAGCAGGGTGTTGACTTTATCTGATGTATATGTCATAGAGATTGCTATGGAGAACAGATTGGCTGGAGGCAAGGAATAGAACAGTTCAGGAACTGAACTGGGAATAGAGCAGTTCAGGAACAAGGAATAGAGCAGTTCAGGAACAAGATGATGGCAGCTTAAGCTGGAGTGAAGCAGAGCGAAGCCAGTGCGGAAGGGGAGGGATACAGGGATACAGGCAAGATTTAAATAAGATGCATTTTGTCCTTTTAACTTTGTTTTTTACAGTTGAATTAAAAAATAAATAAAGGACTGCCCTCATGGCACAGTGGTTAAGAATCCACCTGCCAATGCAGGGGACACGGGTTCGAGCCCTTGTCTGGGAAGATCCCACGTGCCGTGGAGCAAGTAAGCCCGTGCACCACAACTACTGAGCCTATTCTCTAGAGCCCACGTGCCAAAACTACTGAGCCTGAGTGCCACAACTACTGAAGCCTGCCCAACTAGAGCCCATGCTCCACAACAAGAGAAGCCACCGCAATGAGAAGCCTGCGATCCGCAACGAAGAGTAGCCCCCACTGGCTGCAACTAGAGAAAGCCCCGCTCCGCAACGAAGACCCAACGCAGCCAAAAATATAAATTAATTTTTAAAAATTAAATAAATAAAATCCCCGATATCTAGTATAATACATTCCTCAATTATGATAATATTTTTGGTGCATTTCTTTTAGTGCATCTTGGAGTATTTCACCGATGTTGGCAATTAGGCATACAGTCAGTGTCTGTCTACTTCATGTGGCCACACAGGGCAGCTTTTACAAATAGAGAAAAGTGAGGCTGTAGCACTTGTGAGAGGTCTGACCCAGCTCATGCAAAATGTCAAAGCTACAACTAAAGTCTCTTTGCCTGTGATTACTTTTGATGTCAGAATGACCCCTGTGCAAATTCAGAGGGAAAATCAAACTTACAGCTCGTTTACGATTATTCATCTGTTTCTGCCCAAATCTAACAGCTGTAGGCAATGTAATTTCTGCATGTACTGAGATTCATTTGGTCTCTTAGTTTTTTTCTAAATCTCTCTGCACAACCCATCTCTTCTTTGGGTTGGTTATAACAATGACTTGGCAAGGAGCAAAACCAAATAGAATTAAATCAAAAAAATTCAGTCATTTACTTTTCTGCTTGCTTGCCTTCCTATGTTCTTTCTTTTCCTCCTTTAAAAAAATCAATAATGATAACTAACTATAGCTAATTATTTTTGAGCCCTGCTAAGTGCTTTACACAATGCTAAGTACTGTACATATCTCATTTAGGTGTTCTAAGATAAATATCCTCTTATTAGATACCATAGATGTTGTTATTGATAATATTATTTCTACTATGTAGATGAGCAAACAAAGGCTTCTAAAATTAAAAAAAAAAAAACTTAGTGGTGGAAGTGGCATTAAACTCAGTCTTCTCTGACTCAATATAACTATCTGAGTGTACACTTATGCTCTCCATTCTCTTCCACCAAAATCATCATCATCACCATCACCTTACTATATACATAACTCCCTGGAAATGAGGAATATGCTCTAGGAAACTATTTAGAAAGCTACTGCTTGGGATGCAAGGGGATAGTACTCTGCATCATTAATTTTTCAACACTTTTCACATTACAGATACTGTCATTGGTACTATACCTAGGAATACCATCATGAACAAGTTTCTGTCTCATTATAAAATAGTGTGGAAAAGAGGAAAACTACCATGGCAGAATGGCAATTGCAGAAGGATGCATCAGCCTTGATTCACATTACTGGAAAAATGCAATGTGAAGTAAGATGAAAACTCCATAGTGAAAGGCCCTGCATGGGCACAGCTTTCCCCCCTTAGAAGCTGAAGGAAGTACACACTGACTTCATCTCTTTCCTGGCTTGCCCTCGTTTCCCTTTGCTTCTTATCTTCATCTCTGTATAATCTCATTCTAGTTTCAAACAATACTTAGAAGAATTTTTATTATCCCTGCTTTTGTGGGGGAAACAACGCACCATGAATATTTTCATGTTTCTGAACAACTGGGGCTTTCTGAACAAAGAACATTGGCACCTGGGTTAAAGGATGATTGACTAGTAGCCCTCAAGGTGGAGAGCTCCAAAGAGAAATAAAACTCTGATCTCTCCCCAGAGACATTGGAGTACATTCCAATATGTTGGAGTAGAGACCTTCCCCCTTCCCTCCACAAATATGAATTTTTACATTGCAGGGCAAAAGCAAAAGTTGCTTTTTCTCTCTCCAGACAGGCAGAGGGACAGATAGGAAAGCCACCCTATATAAACTCTAACTTCATAATTCTAAGGTTCATTTCCTATGGTACAAACCCCAAGGTATACACAGGGCACATCTGGCTCTCACTACATCACATTTGGGCATCAAGAACCGATTCAAGCTGCTCTGTGAGGAAATAAACAGTCCGATCCCTGATTCAGAGGTCCCGTGTTCCTATCTATGTGTGTGTGTGTGTGTGTGTGTGTGTGTGTGTGTGTGTGTGTGTGTGTGTGTGTGTGTGTGTGTGTGTGTGTGTGTGTGTGTGTGTGTGTGTGTGTGTGTGTGTGTGTGTGTGTGTGTGTGTGTGTGTGTGTGCGTGTGTGTACGTGTACATATATGTATAAAAAGAGATACAGATTATAACATCATAGACCCCTCACAGTTTTAAGCTGAAGAATTATCCAGATAAACAAATCAAGGCTAAAAACATGTTCTCATTACTACTTTCTAGAGGAATTCCTTTGTTCTACTATTCTTTGAATATCTGTATAGAGGCTAAAAACATGTTCTCATTACTACTTTCTAGAGGAATTCCTTTGTTCTACTATTCTTTGAATATCTGTATAGAGGCTAAAAACATGTTCTCATTACTACTTTCTAGAGGAATTCCTTTGTTCTACTATTCTTTGAATATCTGTATAGAGGCCCAAAAGGTATAAGTACCTAACTCTACCATTAAAGACTATTGGTTCCTGCCTCTATCTTCCCTTTAAATACTCATTTCCATCAGCTCTTCTAATGTCTAACTTAGGTCACACTGAGAAACCATTTTCTGAGAAGGAAAGAAAATCTCAGAAGTATACGCCCTGGCCCAAGGGCTCCAACTGTAACTGAAGGGCCAGCATCTACTACAAAAGTGAAATTCTCTATTGTTCTATATTGCCCTGCTATTATCTATGAGCAGATGTAGGAAGGCCCTACTTTCCTCCCCAAAGAGAATAAAAATCAGAAAGCTGCTTCATGACCTCTCTTGCTAGGGAAGGACTTTGCTGTTCTGGAGAATTCTCTCTATTGCTATGTCACATAGAATGGGCCAGTGTGACCTGCTGACCAGATCCTGCTCTGATTGGGTCCCTCCAGGAGATCATGAGCTCTTCTTTGTCCCCTGTTCAACACAGAAGAGAGAAGGACTTGGGAATGCTACTATATTTAACTGATTTATTCCTTAATACCACAAAACTAGGAAGAAAGTCACACATTTTAGATCCTTAGAGATAATCCCATTTTAGATCCTTAGAGATAATCCCGGCATTTTCCTGTTTTTCTTTTATCTTCCCACAATCTCTTTTCAAGTCCCTTGTCTGGTGTCCCCTCCTTCTGCTACATTTTAAGGAACTCCAAGCTTTCCTACCTGTGATAGAAATGCAGGCCTTTAATCTCTCAACGTTCCTGTGCTTTGCAAGTTCTTCCCTAATGTTCGGGCAGGATGTTAAACATGGCTTCCTTGTATACAGACTTTGCTGGCCCTACAGGGTGAGAGGGAGTGGGGGGCCTGATCTCTTGAGGGACAGAGTAAATGATAGGTGAATTATAGGTGATAGGTGATAGTAAATGATAGAACTACAGTTCTAGTTCACCCTTTCAAAGAGTGGAAGCTGCCATCTGTTTCCTTATGAATCACCAACGGCAAACATAGTTGGCTGCAGCAAATATGATTCATTTTTTCTAAAGGAAACACAATTTTACACGGGGAAAGCATATTCCTCCTACTAGCATGACTTTGACCTACTCATTTCAAAGTAGTAACCTCAGCATCACTGTTTAAGGAACATGTGCTTCTGTCCTCTGAGTATACTGCACAAGTGGAATTCTTCCCAAATCAATTCTCCTCAAATAGGACTAACATATATATTCCCCTGACGTGGTGGGAAAGAGGACCATACTGCAAATCACTCTCAATGAACTTACGTATTCTATAGGATTCCTCCCTTGCTCCTGCATTTGAAGTAAGCTGTCTTAAGAAATATATGCACATGCTAGTTTATATTTATAAATTTGGGGAGCTTTATATGCGTCTAATGCTCAGTGTACTTTATTTTCCTTTTTTCCTGTCTTCAGACTGTTTTCCTTTGCATATTTAAATGATGGTTAACTATGAAGACCAAAATAGACAAATTGCCACTTGTTCCTTTGTCTCTCAGTGGCTTGCTGTGCTATAAATGTATTTAATCTAGACAAATCTGAGGAGGTAAAACCTAATTTAATAGCTATCAACCGCAGGCAGCTGGCCTGCAAGAGGAGAAAACAGAAAGGTGGTTCTATTATGTAGTCCTCTCCCAGGAAAAACAAAGTGAAATACTAGACACTCCATATCTTTTCAAGATGCCTTCTAATCCCTCTACCGAGTTACACATAATTTGAAGCCCTGTGTATTTCATTTCCACTTATATGCCACCACCCTTATATTAAAAAGTGTGTAACTGACATGTTAGCTAAAATATTTAATAAGAATTAAGTACATTGGGCTTCGTTAGAAGGAAACAGAGCAACTTGATATGAAATTCAAATACTAATTAGATAAGCCTCCCTGTGTGGAGCTAGGCAGATGCTTTTCTGAGCCCCAGAATAATACATATGGCCATGCCTTTGAGCCTTCTAATGGTGAGACTGTCATCCTGTGTTGCCTGTTAAATCCCTCCAGAACCTTCTCAATTTTCTCTGATTAAAAAGCCAGTCAGACAAGTTCAGTAGCTTACCGATCAGCATTATTTCTCTAATATTGTTGTTCCCTACCCTCCTTAATGATTTCCTCCTCACTCATTCTGCTCCAGTCTCTCTGGCCCCCTGGTTTTTCCTCTCATACCCCAGGTGCTCCCACATTAGAATCTTTGCACTTAACATTTTCCCTCCTGAACACTTTTCTGTAAGATGTGCATATATCTCCCTCACCTCCTTTGGTTGTCACCATCTCAGTGAGGCTATCCTGATCACTCTGTTTAAAACTGCAATCCAACTACCTCCAGCATTCCCTGCCCTATTTCCTTGCTTTTTCTTTATAGACCTTATCACCATCTAACATACTCTATATTTTACTTATATATATATATTTTTATAGTTTGAATCCCCCTGCTAGAATTGTAAGGGAGAGAATTTTGTTTACTATTGTATCCCCAGACCAGTGACCAATACGAGGCAAGCCTAAAATAAATACTTGTTGAATAAATGAATGAAAGCACACTGTTCTGCAGAAGCTATAGGTAATTTCAAGAGGAAATTGACCTTAATGGAAATGGTATAAAGGTTACTTGGGGCAGAGACTGATAACCCTGTGAAAAATAGGTTGAACCACTGCAGACTGCGTTACGCCAATCCAAACACTTTACTTAAACTCTTACTTTCCCCAGCTATTGAACGTATTGGTTCTTGTCAGGGGCTGAAATAAGGAACAAGGAAAAGGAGTCGAAGATTCATTCATTCACACATTGATAGCTTCTAAGGGAACTGGGCAGTGTGCAAGGCTCTAGGGATATCATGCTCAATAGGATTTGGTCTCTGTCCTTAATGAGCTCATAGTGTACCCGGGAAACAGATAATGAAACAGTTCATTACAATTCAATACTTTCAATAGTATGAGTGCTGTATAAGCAGAGTTCTGGGGAAAAGAAGGGTCAATAAGCTGACCTGCCTATAGAGATTTGGGAGGGCCTTACAAAGGAAGTTAAAGTTTATCTGGATTTTTAAGACACTTTGCAATTACAAGTAATGGAAAACTCAATTAGGCTTAAGCAATTAAGGAAATATCTTGGCTCAAGTAGCTGAAAACAGCCAGAGGTAGAGAGGACTTCAGAGCTAGAGATCAGATCTCCATGGCCTTCTCTCTGTGTGAGTTTCTCAGGATTGGTCTCTTTCCTATGGCAGCTTCACCCTCAGGCTGGCTTCTCTCATGGCTTGGAACTAGCTCCACCAGCACCACATCTCCTATCTGCCCACACTACTGCCATACCATCCACATCAAGAGTTGCTTTTCCCCCAACTGCTGAATAAAAATACAATGGTTGGGCTTCCCTGGTGGTGCAGTGGTTGAGAGTCCGCCTGCCGATGCAGGGGACACAGGTTCATGCCCCGGTCCGGGAAGATCCCACATGCCGCGGAGCGGCTAGGCCCATGAGCCATGGCCGCTGAGCCTGCGTGTCCAGAGCCTGTGCTCTGCAACGGGAGAGGCCACAACAGTGAGAGGCCCGCGTACCG